>NW_027142354.1:35083291-35168291 GCF_026170545.1 Melanerpes formicivorus
TGTTGATGGGTAAAGCTTCAGCAGGGCTCTTAAGGCATGTGTACACAGATGGGCACAGACAGCTGCAAGCTTCTCTGTCCACATTGCAAGCCAGCCAAAGGCAAGTCAGTGCTGCTCTGGAAGCTGTAGAACTGCATTAGTCAGATACTGTGCCCACACATTTCTCTACTGCCTGTTTGGCACAGTTTCCAGGTTTGAGCTGGCTCATGTCTGTCCTTCCTGGCAGGTGAACAGAGATGTTCATGCCTGGCTCAATTCTTCATCTGAGCAGGCATATCTCTGGCTGCTGCTTTGACCTTAACTCCTGCTACATTTTAGTTCCAATTCCTTCAATGAGTTTCACTTACATCTGTTTAGTTATTGTGTTGGTTCCTGAGATATTTTGCCCCTTCTTTCAGCTGTTGTGCTCACAGGTAAGTTAGAAGGTGTCCTGAAAGTAGTTTACATCACCTGAGATCATGTTGCTGTTACCAACACATGCTCTTCCTGGGGTGGGATACAGTTGTGCGTGCATGAAAGGATCAAATTTTGCTTTGTGCAGAGTGTGTGACTGACTTGTCTTTCTTGGTCTGAATGTAGGCTCTGAAACTGTCAGAGCTGGTTTGGTTTTGCTGTTAAGCCCCCTGCCACATTTAGGATGTAGGTTGTCACAGGTTGACATAGGACAACTTCCAAGAAAGGGTGGTGTGGCAGTGCCAAGTTTGTCTTTGGACACCTCTTTGTCTGAAGTTGTTTGCTTGAAAATTCACTATCATTTCATAAACCTTTCCAGTGACTGGCTGGGGAAAAAAAAGGTGCAGAAAGATATACAAGCTGCCATCTTTGAAGCAAACTGCTTTGAATGCCAATCTCATTGTAAGCTGCTACTGCTGCCATGCACAAGGCTTCTTTTCCTCTGAAAAAGTCTCTGCAGGAGATAGAGTTTTACCTGTGTCCTCTGTAAAGCAGGAGGCCCAGTGTTTACATCTACTGTAGGAGTTATTGTCACCAATCCCTGTGTCTGAAAGGCTGACTGGCAGGAATATGTAGGTAAGATGGATGGCACATGGTGCTAGGACACAGGTGTCACTTCTGTCATGGTTAAGTTAAATAGACATGGCTGTATCTCCAGATAAGTGGATAGGTAAATTACAGTCAAAACCAGGAAGATTCAGCACATTTTCCAGATTTTATAATTTTATTACATTTTGTTACATTTCTAAGCCAGGCAATGCTTTCAGAGTCTCTTGAGACAGCACTCTTAGCTGGAGAGAAAACAGAGTTTTTGGTGTTGGAGATGCCTGGGGAGAAGATGACTAGTCTTCTCAGATTACTGACCACACTATCTGGAAGAAGAATTAAATTCTTTCTGCTATTTTCCCACACAGAGTATGTATTGTATTTGACAAAGCTTGACTAAGTGGGTTCTCAAGGTTTGAAAGAGGCCCGTGACTTCAGCATAAAGTTACACCCCGCCAAGCTGTATTGGGAACTGCTGTTGCACCTCACCACCTGTGTGAGCCTGCCTTTGGCTGCATCACAGTTCCTTTATCCTTTAAAAACTGAAGAAATATATTCCAGTTTTTATTTCTAAAAATTGATTCTTATCCCTAGAAGGGTTGGGATGTCTGGATCTGTACTTACTGCTTTCCTGGCTTCTACCAACTGGACTTTTTTTTTTCCAGCTCTTGTTAACTAGCTGTCAACCTGCTGTAATAGGAGTTAGGGGAAAAAAAGAGCATAAACTGTGTCTCAATCTCTGTGATAATTAGGTAGTGCTGAGAATATTGCAAAGAAGAAAAATTTTTTTTTTTTTCTTATTTTGACACATCTCCTTCCTTTTGAAAGTAACTCAACTGAACAATCTCTCTTAACTTCACTGGGGGTACAGTTAGACTGGAAAAGCAATTTGGAAACAGGTAAGAGTTGAATATTAGTGTGCATCAATTTAGTGCAGCAGCATTACGTCAGTTTTGTGCCCAATGAAGATGCAATTTACTTTATATGGTGAGAGTGATTAAAAATTATGACATTACATTTATGGTCATTTTCTGCTTACAGTTGCAGAGACAAAAGAGAAACAACAAAAGGACATGTAATGTACATGTGACAGAAGCATCTCTATTCACAGTCTTTTCCCATTTTCCACATCTTGTGTGCTTGCCATCTGCTGATGTGCTTTCTCAAATTTAGATTATAAGGTTCCTAGGATCTAGCGGTTTAATATCTTCCCACTGAAGTATGGTTGGTAGTTATAATAATGATAGTTAATTAGAAGAAATGGAACAATGTCAAAAGCTTTGTTGCCATGATTTGATGTTCCTAGTTTGGTTAGGTAGGTAAGTGTAAAGCTTAGACTGAGATTCTACTTCAGGTATAACCTGTGGTACTTGGTACTTTGGGGAAGCAAACACACTCACACAAATATAATACTCTCAGCCAAAGCATTTAGTGCTGCAGAGCAGAAAATGCTGCTGGAGAAAACAAAGCATTCATTGCTGATACACAGAATTTGGTGCTGCTACTGCTGGTTTTGCTATTGCTGTTTCAGATGTTCAAAACGAAGCTTTTGCCTGTCAGTTCTGGGGAAGCATTCTGAGGAGCAAAGTCTGTAACTCCCACTGAGAGTTAGTGTGTGTGAGAATGTAGACAGCCTTGTGTACAATAATAAAAAAACAAACCCAAACTCCAAACTATTTTCTGGGCTCCTGAGTTCTGAATTGTTACAGTGGGGTGTAACAGTTAGAATGACACAAATGAAGTTCTGCTTAGAAGATGAGGATCTGTCATCTAGTATGGTCCTTCAACAACTGTTTGTTGGCTTTTCGTTTTCTCTATCAAATTTACTGCATTTTTTTCCAGGCTGACAGGCTTTGTGCATGTTCGGAAAGATTTACTTTCAAGTATGAAGTAGTCAAGTCTTTACTCACTGTGCTTGCATGTAAAAAATTGGTTCACTTAACCATACAAAATTGTAAGCGAGCAATTACTTTCAAAACAATGTCCTTTTGTGTTTTTTCCTTATATGCTCATTAAGCTCTCTGAAGTGTCTAAGAATAGGAGAAAGGGTTTAAGATAGTTTAAGAAGAAGAGAGTATTCTTGTTCTAGTTTTATTTATTTGTGCTTGTTAGCACATAGAGATCTCATTCAGCCCCACTGGAATTGCTATCATCCAAACATATCAGAATAGACAACCTTTATCCCAGAGATTTTCCAGGAGAAAGAAGTCATGGACATTAGTCCAGAGAAAGGGACATCAGAGAAATGGAATTATTTGGCTGAAGGCATCCAGGATTTACTGTGATCTGGAAAAGAGGGAAATGTCTGTGGTGACAGGTTGGACTTGATGATCTTTGAGGTCTCTTCCAACCTTAGTGATACTGATACTGATACATGCCTCTGTTTAGCCTGGAGAGGCTCAGGGGAGACCTTATTGCTCTGTACAACTACCTGAAGGGAGGTTGTAGACAGGTGGATGATGGTCTCTTCTCCCAGGCAACCACCAATAGAACAAGAGGATACAGTCTCAAGCTGCACCAGGGGAGGTTTAGGCTGGAGTTGGGAAGAAATTCTACACAGAGAGAGTGATTGCCCATTGGAATGATCTGCCCAGGGAGGTGGTGGAGTCACCATCATTGGGGGTGTTTAGGAGGATACTTGATAGGGTGCTTGTTTGCATGGTTTAGTTGATTAGGTGGGTTGAATAATAGGTTGGACATGATGATCTCGAAGGTCTCTTCCAACCTGGTCTGGTCTATTCTATTCTATTCTATTCTATTCTATTCTATTCTATTCTATTCTATTCTGCTGGTGCCATGGCTCTATGTGATGCTATAAGCTTGTCCCTATCTGTCTTAGTGCAGGGCTGCCCTCATCACATGGTGACTCATTGGGGACATCAGTTGCAGAAATCAATTTGCGTTCTCTTTGTATGTCTTATTACTTAATTTTATTATTTAATGTTGAATTTCCTCTCAGGATTAATATTTTAAAAGCTGGCTGTTAATTCCTAGGCTGCCTGATTGACCTTGAGGAACTGACTTCTTTACAAAAGATATTTAGATTAGTGACCAAATATTGCACTATCCTAGACTTTGGTTATAAAGCCACATATTTGGTCAGAAGGAATTGCACCAGTGTGCAAGAAGTGCTTTTCAGCATTGAGGAGCATGAATTTCCTCCATGTGCCAGGCTGCAGAAAATTACTCTTTCTAATGCACCTGGATGCTTGTTGCAGAACAAGTGATGAGAAACAGAACTAATTTTCTTCTTATTTCTTGCTTTTTGGGCGTGTTGCTCTGGATCTCTGTTTACAGAGAGTATAGAAATCACAGTGGTAACTTTGGATCGTGAAAAAAAATAGTTTCATTCTAGAGGTGTGGGCACTGGTGTGTGTGCACATATACACATTGGGTTGTGTTTGAATTTAAGTTAAAAACGAGAGTAGAAAGGAAATTCCCTATCCTTTCTCAAAGGTTACTAAAAATCCAACTATGCGTCAAGGTGTATCCCACAAAAGATATAACTAAACCCATTAGGCTTTTTTTTTTTTTTTTTTTTTTTTTTTTTAAGTGGAGAACTGGCACTTATGTTGTGTGAAAATAAAATACTTGAGCACCATGAAAGCCTGGAACCTTGGAAGTAAAAAGTCATCAAATTACCTTTGTTATCAAATGATATATGAATGTTTTAAAGTAATAGTCTGTTTAGTCTGTTAAGGATGTTGAGTTACCTGTTAACTTTATTTCTCAGGCTACAAAGCAAGTGTAACAAACAACACAGCCACTGGAGAATACTATTGCCTATCACTTTGCAAGCACTGGATCACTGAAGAAACACAGATACCTCTCTCACAACAGAGGCCCTCGCTGTGCTCTGACAGTGGAGTGGAAGAATATGGGTGAATACAGGGCTTTCTGAAAGCCATAGATAACAGAAATGTTGATGCTACACTGGAACTTCCTAGTACTCAGCAGTTCTGCTTTACTTTTATTCCAAGAAGTGCTGCTCCTTATGTACACTGTTTTCATGGCTCAGATCAGAAGCATTAGGAAGAAGCAGAAGGTTAAGGGTGAAATTCTTGGGGCATAATTTGTTTACCCTTGTTATGAACTCTGATAAAAAAAAGTCAAGACAACATACCTTTTGTTTGAGGGCAAGTACATATACAAATGTGTTTGTGCAGAAATCCCACAACAAACTGGAATGTAAGTTCCATTATAAGTTACAGTGTAATGAAGCATAAACATGAGAAGAAGATTGAACTCATTTATGTATCTTGACTGCAATAGTTATGATTGAGATGACATATACATTTAGCAAATAAAACTTGCTCAAGTGTCTTTATTTGTGGAGGAACATAGAACTTGCTGCATTAAGCATGTCTAATTTAATACCACCCTGATCAGTATCAATACTTCAGAGTGAAATGGTGTAAAAGTAACCTGCATGTAAGTGATTACCTGACAAATCTGAAGGAATAGAACTTTATTTTTTGGTTTTGAGGTTAATCTCCAAGACCAGACCAAAATCAGAGAAAAGGTGTTATTTTTTTATCATTTGAATGCCTTTTGAATATATGAGAATGAAATGCTTTAATAATGTAAAAAAAAAGCATTTCTTTTCCAACTAGAAATATTGCCCAGTTACATTGGAATTTGTGAATATATGATCAGGTCAGATAAGGTAAGGTGTACACTTTGTGGATAATCAATTTGCTTTTTGGATGATAAATTTTACTAAACCTTGAAGGAAACAAATTATACCCCAAGAATTTTACCCCTAACCTTCTGCTTCTTCATAATGCTTCAGATCTGAGCCATGAAAACAGATTATTTAGTTTTTATATGATTTGTCTCTAGGACAAAAATTTCTAACTTTTTTTTTTTTAAGTAAAGGTGAAGATAATAACTTTGTAATGCACATTAAATGCTTTATATAGCTCTGCTAGGCTTGCTGACATAAGGATGTCTTGTGGCAATACTTTTCCTAGATTAGTAACGTAGCACATAAAAAATAATATCCTTTCAGTAGATTTTCTTGTTTCTGTGAGCACTTCTTTAGAGATTTAAAATTGTTATTGGGTTTACCTATAAAGATAACGAGTTTTGTTCCTGTGGCACCCACTGTGAGAGTATATTCATTATTAATACACAGACAGTGAAGCTAAAAATGGCAACTGTGAAGTGTTGACAAAAGCAAAACTTTGAAGTCTATATATTTGTACTTTCCCAGACAAATGAGGGAATATTAATAAGGTTTGATTTCATCTCAGTATAATGTATATTTATATAAGTATTCTCTGAGCCTTGCACAGGAGCTATTGTATTAATCATTACAACAAATTCCTTTACCTTGATAAATTAATTTATAACATGATTCAGTGCTATTACAGGACCATTCTACACAGGAGAGTAGTTTTATAGGTCAAAAAAGATTGGTAGCCCACTGGTTATTTGAGTAAAAGTCTGTTGCATTTTATTTTTGAAGGCAAAAATACATTCTTTTGCATTCGCCTCAAAGCATTACCTGGAACTAGGAAAACTTTGACTTCCCTGCTTGTTGGTCTTGTCAGACCCACAAGTTGTTGTCACACTACTGTGTCAAGCAAGCTGCTCCATGTCTTCTCTCCTGAACCATCTAATCATGACAAACACTTTTTGAAGTCAAAACCGAGTGGATGCCTCTGTGATCTTTCTCTGTTGATCCATGAGCAGGGCACAGATAAAACAGAAGCCCAACTGGAGTGCAATAGGGGTAATTGAGGGACCATCTGCTGAGACAGAACTAAATTTAATGTAAAGAATTAAGCTTGAGAGAATGCTGATAATTTGTCTTGGGAATGGCAAAGAAGGAAAAAATGGTGTCAGAGAGTTTTGCCTGGCAGTCTTGTCATGTAGAAGGAGGAATGTGAAAAAAGCATCATATATAAGGACTTATGAATCAAGGAGTGGAATATTAGCTGTCCAACATAGCCCCTGAGTTGAGTATCAAAGTCCCCGTGCATGACTGGTTTCTTTGGGATCTGCCAGAGTCGATTGATGAAGCTGTCACAGTCCCTTATGTGTCAGAGCAGGGGAAGGCCTGCGGGGAGAAATTTTAATGGTACTTGTCGTCAAAGAAAAATGTTGTGCTTCTCACTTCAGTGGCCCCGCTGACACCATCAATATGGTGCCTGCACTCATCCTGTCTAGGATCAAGGCAGGCTTCCTCATGTTGACCTGATCTTTACTGGGGCTTCAAATGGATCCTGCTCACTGGATGCATCTCTGCTGCACAATTAAAGGCAGCAGAGGGACTCCAGCTGCTCAGAAAAACGTAGTCTAGCAGCTCTGGACTACTCCAGCTAGATACAAAATTCTGAATATGTAAGATTCAGATAAATGTAATCATGCTTGCAGAATGAGGGGACTAAGCAATAAAGTATTTAGTTTGTGTAGAGAGGTTTGTCTTTGTTGGTTTATTTTTTTAAACATATATATATTTGTAATTTGTCTACATCCATGAAGCATCTCAATGCTGGCTTACGTCCACAGGCTCAATGTTGAGGGTGTGCACTGGCAGAAGGGCTGGCAGAAGAAAGGTTTATGCTGAAGAAAAACATTTCTTGTTCCTGAAAGTAGAGGACTGAGCTAGCCAGGCAGAACCCAACTAGTGGAGCAGTTCACAGGAGCTGCAGCACTGGTAGCTCATGCACAGGTCAGCAGGGAGTAGGAAGTGCTGAGGACTACAAAGGCATCATGGATATTTTTGTCATGGGTTCTACTTCCTTCTCTTGACGTTGGAAGTTTGAGGTACAAGAAGGAAAATGAGTACATATCATAGAGACATTGCAACAGGCACATCAATAAGGACAGACAAATATTCAAATATTAATTCAAAACCCTTCTGCTACACCAGGAGAAAAAAAATCCATGCGTGATTTGCATGGTCTGAGAAAACAAATTAAATGTGTATAAGCAAATCTGATTATTTCACCCCTTATTTCATGATGCCATTTGCAAATACTTGAGATCAAAGGAGGTGCTCAGTTCCCAACTGATATAAGCTTCAGTGACCCAGAGGTGTCTGGTGCTGCAGAGGCACCTGTGGGTCTTGGGGAAAATCAGCCCCTCTTGCCCCAGGATCAGGGCAGGGCTGAGCCCCCTTAGCACAGACACAGCTGGAGGCTGCTGCCCATTTCTCTGAAATGGCTGAGGAAGCCCCAGTGCATCTGACTGACACATTTGGTGGCAGCCTGAGATGTTTTAGTTTTAAGTGTTCACAGAATCACAGAACCGTTAAGGTTGGAAAAGGCCCTCAGGATCACCAAGTCCAACCGATAACCCTGCTCTACAAGGTTCAGTCCTAAACCATATCCCCAAGCACCACATCCAAACCACCTTTAAACACATCCAGGGTTGGTGACTCAACCACCTCCCTAGGCAGCACATTCCAATGCCTGACTGCTCTTTCCATGAAAATATTTTTCCTAATGTCCAATTTAAACCTACTGTCATAGCTTGAGGCCACTCCCTCTTGTTGTATCACTAATTACCTGTGAGAAGAGACCACCAGCAGCCTTTCTACAACATCCTTTCAGGAAGTTGCAGACGGCAATGAGGTCTCCCCTCAGCCTTCTCTTTTCCAAACTAAACAGCCCCAGCTCCTTCAGTTACTCTTCTTAAGATTTAACCTCTAGGCCCTTCACCAGCTTTGCCCTCCTCTGTACTTGGTCCATTACCTCAACATCTCTTCTGCATTGAGGTGCCCAATACTGGACTCAATACATGAGGTGTTGCTTTACCAGTGCTAAGTACAAGAGGACAATCACTTTACTACTCCTGCTGGACACAGCATTTCTGATACAAGCCAGGATGCCATTGGCTTTCTTGGCTACCTGAGCATCTCAGCCTTCTCCTCATCCATAGTCACTATGTTTCCCTCTGCATCCAACAAAGGATGGAGATTTTCCCTGGTTCTCCTTTTCTTGTTAATGAGTGTGGTGAAGGCACATTATGCCCCGATACTGAATCTTGTCCCAGCATGTGGGCAAGTTCCCCCTCCTCCAGGAGGAAGACAAAAGCCAAGGCATTGGCCAGGCTTGCACGTACCCAGCGCATGCAGTGCTTGTGCTGACACCAAGTATGGGCATAATTCTTGCTTCACGCTTTCTATAGGCTGAAGCCAGTTGCTTATGAGAGTGCCCATTGGTCAAGCCCAGCCTCGAGGAATCTATAAGTATCACCCCAGTTGGTGAACACGTTGCCCCCTCATTTACTTTGTCTCTGTGCTTGCTCGAGAGAGTAACTCTCGAGCTGCAGCCTTTGCCATTGAGCTTATTGTTGTTAGCTTCTGTTATACATGCACGCATACTGGAAGCGTCTGCATCTTTGAGAAGCCCAGAGGGAGGACCTTCGCTGAGCCTGAGGAGTTCAGCGTTGCTGCAGCCAGCCATGCCGACCGGGAGAGCCCATCGTGCCACCGGAGGACTGGACCAACCCCCGCGGGTAAGATCTGCCCAGTTGCCGGGGAGAAGGGACTTGATCGATAACGAGTCCACGTATGCCTAGCCCCGCCGTAGCGGGAGAGGAGCCGCCGAGTGCCGCTCTGAGGAGCCACCGAGTGCCGCTCTGAGCCCTGTGAATCTCAGGGAAAACCAAAGCATTGTTCGTGTCTATACTGCACCGAACCCTGGACCACTCTGAGAGTCCTGTTACTCCTTTAACCTCAGTAAACGAGAATCCGCCACCTACCGCAGCTGCATTCTCTCCCCGAGGCTGTTTGCATCAGCCCCGAGAACCGCCGTGATCGGGCCGACCCCCGTAGCTTTGCCTGCTTCCGTCGTTCGAGCCCATCTACCGGCCACCGTCGTCCCGCCCTGCCGTGCGAGCCGACTTTAGAGGGCCGATCCCACGGACCGACCCCGACCAGGACCGATCCCTGTTGTCTGAAGGGAATTGAATATCGTTCACATGCTTTTCATACACTAGCACTCAGTTCAAAGTATCCGCGTCTAGCAGAGTAAGCGCTGACGCATAGAAAGATTGTAATATTGCTGTGTATAGCCAGAAGCCGCCCGCGTCCCGCCGAGTCTCCCATCTAGTGGCCAAGCGGCGGAACTGCACCCTTCGTTATGTAAATATAGAAAGGGTTTATAGAGAGTTCAGTTAAGTTATAATCATAACACTAAGCCAGTTGTGGAATCTATTTCACGAACGTGCACTAGAACATGTATATAAGTTGGTGATTAATCGGTTATTAATAGTTTGATAATTAATAAAAATATATTTTCATAATTCATATTTCATATTCATAAATTTAATAACCTCTTCACCACAATGAGTTTATAGAAATGTTTTTTATTATCCTTAATGGCTGTAGCTAGGTTGAGCTCTAGCAGTGCTTTGGCTCTCCTAATTTTCTCCCTGCATAGCTTCACTACGTCTTTACAGTCCTGATGAGAGACCTGTCCCCTCTTCCAAAGGCCATAGACACTCCTTTTGTTCTGGAGGTCCAGCCAAAGGTCCAGATGCCTTCCCCACCAATTCATTTTTTGGCTCACAGGGACAGTCTGCTCCTGTGCCTTTAAGACTTCCCTCTTGAAGAATGTCCAGCCTTCCTGGACTCCCATATCCTTCAGGGTGGCCTCCCTGTCAGTCTCCTGAACAGTTACTTCTTTAGAAGTTTTTGTCCACTTGAAACTAGGAGGGAAAAGGGTGATAAAACTAACCTTCAGGTTTAGAATTGTTAATTTATTTTTTTAGTGTAGCTTTATGCTGCTCTTTAAAAGCTTGCTTCTATATTTATTGCCTCTCCCTTCAGAGTGGGTTTTTTAACATGATGCAGTGTGATAGTTTCCTTCAACTTTTTAGAAAAGTTTTGATGTTAAAACTTCTCACTAGTGTGCCAAGGGATCTGTCTTGCTGCCAGTTTTTCAAAACAACTCCATTTGGAAGTCAGCGGGGATATCTGTTGAACAAGGAGTAGCATAATATGTCCCAAGGCTACTAGTTGGTTACTCTTTCTCTTTTTGCTAAGTGCCTTGCTACCAGGAACAGTATCCATTAACTTCTTCTAGCTAGTGGTTTCCCCATGAATGTGTTCTGGGGTACATCCTCCACAGAGGTATCAGTTAAGCAGAGGGAGAAGAATGTAGTCTGACAGCTGTCCCTCTTGTTTGGCAGCTGGTACTTCTTCAGCAACTGTGAGACACCAATGAGAAAGGGCAAAAGTCCATAAAGAAGTAACTTGATGTTTTAGACCAGATACTCAAAGGGGTAGATTTAGTACCGCTTGACCAACTTTGACTGACTTTGACTGACTGTTAGTGGTTTACTGTTGACTATTTACTGGTTTACTGCCAATCCTTTTAGATACTTCCAATCTAGACATAGTTGATGACATTTTGTTCATTAAGGCTGATAGTAAAGAAACAAGGATTCTTTTGTTCTTGGCAACTTCCAGGGAAGCTCTGGAAGATTGAAGCTATTTGTGTAGTATAATTACTATAAGCCTCAGTGTAATGGCCCATGTAAGCATCAACATGTTGGTAGTTTTGCCAAGCAGTTTTAGCAAACATGCTACAGAGTCTTGAACTACACCTTGAGTATTACAAAGGTGAAGGTAATCCTTAATATTTTAGCCAATATTTAGGAACTGGGTGTAGCTTTGGTATCTAATTCCTGCTAATTAAAAACATTTAGTAGTAAGGTTGAACATACTTCCCAGTGAAGGTCAGATATGGAAGAGTTTTCACTGAAGGCATTTGGTAAGTTCTAGACAAGGAACTCCCTGAGTCAAAAATAGTTGGCATCCAGAAATATACTCAGGGAAAACAATATACTACAAATTTCTCCTGATCTTACTGTTTCTGCGACATACATTTATAACTGCTGTTGGAGAAAGGCAAATTCAGTCTCATCCTTATGCTTTTAAGATACCTTCTCCTTCTACACCAATTACTAATCTTTCTGGCTCTGGCTCTGGATCTGGCTCTCCATATCACAACTGAACAACTTAGAGTGACAACTTAGGCAAAGGTCTTACCAAAATCATAGTCTTTTGCAGGTACTAGGAATTAGTTTACAAGTAACGAATTAGAGAAGGGGAGCTGAGGCCTTTCACCATAGATGAAACTAATACACATGATCAGTCACACACAGCTGCATCATAAACGTGATATAAGGACAAGAATCAGTAAAGAGGAAAGGAAACAGAAGAGTCAAACTTTAAAGTATATTTTATTCTTTCATTCAGATGCAACACTGCAGGAAACAATCCTGAAAACAGCTGCACATGCTCACCTTGCTGGGACTTATGGCTATCAGTTGTTCTTTGACCTCAGAGAATTTGGTCTGTACAGCATGCCTTACTTTGAGATGGATGGAAAAACCACAAATCACAGTTGGATTTTTTAAATACAAGATAATTTTTGAGGATGCTTTACTTATGAGGTCCGCTCAGGTGCAAGAGGCACTTCTGATCACACAGAACAACTTCAAATTACACTGTGCCTTAAGTCACTACTTGGGGTGCAGATAGCCTAAGTTCCAGGCTGTTATGTTATTGATGTGAAGTAGTGATGTTGCTCCTGTCACTTTCACCTAGTAAGGAGCTCTTTCCCTTTGCTCTAGAAGCTCATACTTTTTTTTTTTTTTTTTTTTTTTTTTTTTTTCCCCCCCCGAAAGAAAACACATTTTGCATTTCACATTGAATCGAGACACACACCCTACAGCTTGACTCTCTCTCTGGTTTTCCCATTCCCATGAGATGTCTTGCTTTCTGACCATTTTGACCAGCTGTGGCTAGCCATGACATTCATTAGAGACTAGTAAAGCAAAAAAGTATTTACAGCAGCTTGTGCTGCATGAAAGCTAGGTTGGGAGGCTTCATAACCTCACCCTGACACCTGAATGGATTCTCTGCTTTTTTCCACATGGTGATCAACATAGCAAGACAGAAACTTTGATGTATGTTCATTCCTAGATCCACCAGTTCCACCTTATACTTCTGTGTCTTCATTTACCTGCTAAATGCAAGTTCATAGTCAGTTGTTTCAGCTCTTTTCAACAAAAAAATATTTTCTTTTTTTTTTTTTTTCCCTCAGTGCTAATAGCAATGTTTTCATCCTTTGTTGGGTTTTAGTGTGCTACTGCATTCAAGTAATAAAGCAAATCTCTTCCTTCTGCCCTTGACACTTGTTTTACAAAGGGATACACTCAAGTAACCAGAGCCAGCTGTTCCTCTGATTTAAGTAGGCAGAGCTTTATTGTCACCAGTAGAGTTATGCCAAGTCTTACAGTCTTGTGGCATGCCATAAATGGTTTTGCCCTCTGAAATAATGTTTCTGAAAGCATTTTCCCGCATTCTAATCCTTGTTGTAGAATGATAATGTTTCCAAGTGTTACTCTCTAAGCAGCTAATCACTTGTTTACCTTCCCACATTTTCGCTTTTAACCTCTACTTCATGACCAGTGACGATAATTTTAGTCTGGAAGATAAAGTTTTCTACTATGATGTACACAGGAAAAACAGCTTTTTGAAAATCCAAGCAGACTAAGACCTGCAAATGTTTCACCACATAAAAGTATCAGATGAGGAGGGATAGATGTGTGCAAACTTGAGTAACTCATTACGTGCATATTAAAGTAGTCTCTTGATTTGACATTAAGTTGAGATTACTTAAATAAAACCAGCTGCTTTGCCATCACAAAGAAAGAATTCAACACTCTCCCTTATCCTCTTGCCAAGTTGCTGCTTAGTCTTATCTTTTAATTAAACCTGAACTTTAAAATACATGTGTCTAGCATGAGAGTGTATTAAATGAAATATCAATAGGTACACAGTAGTTTCAGTAATCATCATTCTGTATAGAGGTGTGGTTTTTAATTTTTCTTTACAGGATGGACACATTAAAAACCCAAATTTTGTTGCAACTCAGAGTTTGAAGTAATTTATTTGAAAGGAACAGAAGTAAAAGTCTAGAGCTGAAATTTTATTTCATTTCCACTAGCTTTCTTTTCTAGCATAAAACAACACCCAAATACCTTGATTTTGTGCTGAAAAGAGACATTATTGCAAAGGAAAGAAAACCAAAATAACTAACCTGATCAGTCTGTATTTATTTTTCTATTTTTGTTTTAAATGTGTTAATTATTTATTTTAAACATTTTAATGAATTAAGCAACACTGGGGATTTGAAGGTAAAACTCTGAACTTGAATGAAGGTAGTGGGAACTTTGCCATTTATTGAAGGCCGCTGTTTGTAGACTTCCTTAGATGGGATTGATTGAAATTACCATACAAGCACACAGTTCTGATCTAGATGCAGTTATTCATTTAGGGAATGGAGGTAAAACCCCATGACTTAGATGACCAAGTCCACTGAACTATAAACCAGTTCAAAATGCTGAATTTCAAAGAATGAAATTTCTGGCTTCAGTGACTAAAATCCACATCATTTATGTGTGTCCCAGGCTAGCAAAGGACTTAATTCTGTCCTGAAATAAGAAATGTTGGTAACACCACTGATATTCTTTAAGATAAATGTATACTTTGCTAGGCTGTGCCTCGAGTATTTATAAATAATAAATTACCAAGCAATCAAGATTATACCTAGATAACTGGATGACCAAAGAAAGGGTTGACTATATAAAAGAAATTGAATTGATGTCCAAATGGCTAAATTACCAAGCAAAAAAAGATGTGTATTCAGAACTTCAGTGGCCTAAACCACTTTAATCACCTTGACAATATTAACAATAAAGGTCACCTTTTCCTCAAATATACATGATGACTGCTCTTTCATTTCTGTTCAATAAAGCATTACATTGCAGTTTGGTGCACATTAATAATACAGCAGGGTTGTAATGCTATAATGACTTATAACCTAGAGTAAACATAGTATATTGATCTAACACAGAATGATGTGGTAAGCACTGAGGCTGAGCCAAGCATCTAAGAGGGAATTCATGATGAAAGCAAGCAAGACTGTTTCTAGTAACTTTATGCAAACATTAGGAAAGGAGTTAATTGGAAAAATTAATTGAATTTAATTATGCATGAATCTTGTGTCAAGTAAAGTAGTACTCAACTCATTGAGAAATCATAGCTTGGAACAGCCATTCTGACTGCTTTATATCCTGAATGTGCTTACGGCCACTTTTTAGAGGATTGTAAAGTCCATGGCTGTCATTAGAGACTATGTTGACATTAGGAGAAATACCTGGGATTTCTGAATCACTGATGAGGTGTTTCGAGAACCCTTGGGAACCTGTGACAGGGGACAATACACTATCTTTAAAACCAGAAAAATAGGAAGAATAAAAAAGTGAAATCCTTGGGAAAACTTAGAAACAAGTAACTAATCAATTTGCATTTAAAAGATCAGGAGATAATCACAGAATCAGAGAATCACCAAAGTTGGAAGAGACCTCAAAGATCATCAAGTCCAACCTGTCACCACAGACCTCATGCCAAACCATGGCACCAAGTGTCATGTCCAATGCCCTCTTGAACACATCCAGGAATGGTGACTCCACCACCTCCCTGGGCAACCCATTCCAATGGATAATGATTCTCTCAGTGAAGAACTTTCTCCTCACCTCGAGCCTAAACTTCCCCTGGTGCAGCTTGAGACTGGGTCCTCTTGTTCTGGTGCTGGTTGCCTGGGAGAAGAGACCAACCCCCTCCTGGAGTTATTACAAATTTAAAAAAAAAAATAAAAAAATATGTCAAACCTAATTTAATTTCCTTTCCTGACACTGTAACTATCAAAATATCTAGAAGAGAAAACTGTAAAAGTGTGAAATCTGAATTTTAGTATCACTTTTTGACATTGTTCTACATGACATTCTCATAAGCAAGTTAAAGAAATATGATCTAGCTTTAATTTTGAGGAGCATGCAGAATGTGAATCAAAAATTTATCACTTTAATTAGTGTGAAACGCTGGGTTTCCCCAGAGGTATTAATTTTTAAGTAAGGGGCTGATGAACAGCATAACAGGCCACCAAGAATGACAAAAAGTTTGGAAAGAAAAGCTGCAGAGGATGTTACACTAATTGATGGCAGAAAACCATAACCTACATTAATTTACATTAAATCATATTTATATTAGATATTATGAAAGTCTTCCAAAACATTACAGAGGGTGAAGTATTATGATGAGATATGATCAGAGATTCACAGTGGCACAGAATAACTCCGGTGGGAAGGGCCATTAAGAGGCTATTTCTTCCAACTCTCCACTTGGATCCAAGAGCATGTTCCTCAAGACATCCAGTGAAGTTCTAATTAGTGCCAATGATGAAGATACTGCAGCCCCTCTGGGAATCTGGTCAGGTGTTTCACCATACACACAGTGAAATTATTTTTCCTTGTATCTTACTGGAATTTCCCATGTTGCAACTTTTGTCCATTGCCTCTTCTTCTATTATTTTGTATCTCCAGGAAGAGTCTGGCTCTTTATTCTCTGTATTGTACCACTGGGTAGCTGAACTGTGGAATTTCTGCTATTGCAAATATTATCAACAAGTTTTATAAACATCTTCTGGAAAATGCTGGAGTTTTCCTGAGTACAGGGATCAAGTGAAGTGAGAGCAAGTCTGTTATTCTGTGATTTTGTGGGTTCCTATATGTCTATAATTCTTTGGAATATGCAGAAACATAGCATTCAACAACTTACAGAATCTAGCTATATAGATACTACTTTTTACAGAAAGTTCTGGGTTGCTGAGTGATGAATACATTTCCTCTTCATGCACTCTTCCTTGGTCAAATATTTGAATCCCAAAACTTGCAATTTATTTTTTTTTCCTTTCCCTTCAAGAAATCCCAAGATGTATTTATGGCATGGAAGAGTTTGTGGTCTAGTTTTCCCTGGAGTAGATGTCTTTGTAATGAATCAGTTCTATAAGGAGGAGAAAAAATGGTACCCAATTTTATTGACAATGAAAAAGAAAAGTGGTAAGCAGAAATTAAGATCCCAAATGCTGTAAGAAAGTCTAATCAGTTGTGTTAATTTTCAGTAGAAGAGTTCTGTTGGAAGCAAAAACATAACTAACAACAAGAATTAGACAAATATGAGCAAAGATTAAACAAAGTGATGTTTAAGGAGTATACTGCATGACAAATTATAAACATGCAGATTCATAAAATACACATGGAGAACATGAAAATAATGAGGAGAAGAGGTCTGACATTTCAGGAATTATATTTTTTAAATTCATGGGATCCAACAGGGTTGCTTAAGATTCTTGGAAAAACACCTATAGAAAGGAAGATCTGGAAAAAAGTTGACAATATCATGTGTTCTTCAGACAATATTTATATAAAAAGCTGACTGGAAAAATTTGCAAACGTTTGTTTAAAAAAATAACTAATCAAATGTAACTCCATTCTTCAGTGGGGTTTGTGTGTATCTTCAATATTGTCAATAGTTTAGACAGAAGAGTGTGGAGAAAAACACATGCAGTTGTTCTTGGTTCTTTACTCACTTTCTAAGAACTTATTAAAGCCAGAGTAGCTTGCCTGAATAAAAAATGAATGTTAGGAGCTGGCTGGAGAGCCATGCCCAGAGAGTGGTGGTGAATGGTGCCACATCCAGCTTGCAGCCAGTCATTAGTGGTGTCCCCCAGGGATCCGTTCTGGGCCCCAGCCCCTTTAATACCTTTATTGATGATCTGGATGAGGGTATTGAGTCAGTCATCAGCAAATTTGCAGGTGACACTAAGTTGGGAGCAGGTGTTGATCAGTTAGAGGGTTGAAGGGCTCTCCAGAGTGACCATGACCAGCTGGACAGATGGCAGAGAACATGACGACATTCAACAAGTCCAAATGCTGGGTGCTGCACATTTGCCACAATAACTCCATGCAGAGCTACAGGCTGGGGTCAGAGTGGCTGGAGAGCTGCCAAACAGAAGGAGACCTGGGGGTGCTGATTGACAGCTGGCTGAACATGAGCCAGCAGTGTGTCCAGGTGGCCAAGAGGGCCAATGGCATCCTGGCCTGCATCAAGAACAGTGTGGCCAGCAGGAGCAGGGAGGTCATTCTGCCCCTGTACACTGCACTGGTTAGGCCACACCTTGAGTACTGTGTCCAGTTCTGGGCCCCTCAGTTTAGGAAGGAGGTTGACTTGCTGGAATGAGTCCAGAGAAGAGCAACGAAGTTGGTGAGGGGTTTGGAACACAAGCCCTATGAGGAAAGACTGAGGAAGCTGGGATTGCTTAGCCTGGAGAAGAGGAGACTCAGGGGTGACCATATCACTCTCTACAACTACCTGAAAGGAGGTTGTAGACAGGCAGATGATGGTCTCTTCTCCCAGGCAACCAGTACCAGAACAAGAGGACACAGTCTCAGGCTGCACCAGGGGAGGTTCAGGTTGGATGTTGAATCTGTTACAGACCACCCAACCAGGATGAGGCGGCTGATGAGTTGTTCTACAAGCAACTGGAGGCTGTCTCAAGATCATCAGATCTTGTCCTTGTTGGTGACTTCAACCTCCCAGATATCTGCTGGGAACTTAATTCAGCAGGGAGGAGGCAGTCCAGAAGATTCCTGGAGCGAATGGAGGACTGCTTCCTGACACAGCTGTTAAGCGAGCCTACCAGGGGACAGGCTCTGCTTGACCTGCTGTTCTGCAATAGGGAAGGGCTGGTGGGAGACATGATCGTGGGAGGCTGCCTAGGGTGCAGTGACCACGAGATAGTGAAGTTTTCAATATGCAGGGAGATTGGGAGGAGCACCAACAGAACCTCCACCTTGGACTTCCGAAGGGCGAACTTCAGCCTATTTAAGAAACTTGTCTGCAAAGTCCCCTGGGTACCAGCCCTCATGAACCAAGGGGTTCAGGAGGGTTGGACCTACTTCAAACAGGAGCTCTTGAAGGCACAGGAATTGGCGGTTCCCATGTGCCGGAAGGCAAGCCGGCGGGGAAGGCGACCAGCCTGGATGAGCAAGCAGCTCCTGGAGGATTTAAGGGGGAAGAGGAGGCTGTATCACCTTTGGAAGGAGGGGAAGGCTTCTCGAGGTATGTTCAAGGAAGCTGTTAGATTATGTAGGAATAAAATTAGGGAGGCTAAGGCCCAGCTGGAACTGAAGCTGGCCACCTCTGTCAAAGATAATAAAAAGCATTTTTATAAATATATTAACAATAAGAAGAAGGGCAGGAAGAACCTGAACTCCCTAGTGGACCTGGAGGGGAACAGAGTTACTGAGGATGAGGATAAAGCTGAGGTCCTGAACACCTTCTTTGCCTCAATGTTTAACAGCAAGGCAGGAGTTCAGGACGAGTGGTCTCCGGAGCTGGGCGTTGGGGTCGGGGAGCAGAGTAATACCCTGGAAATCCATGAGGAGTTAGTTCAGGACCTGCTGAGCCACTTGGATATCCACAAGTCCATGGGACCAGATGGGATCCATCCTAGGGTGCTGAGAGAGCTGGCGGATGTGCTAGCTAGGCCACTCTCCATCATTTTCCTCCAGTCCTGGCTCACTGGTGAGGTCCCAGATGACTGGAAACTGGCCAACGTGGTCCCCATCCACAAGAAGGGTCGGATGGAGGAACCTGGAAACTACAGGCCGGTCAGCCTGACCTCAGTGCCAGGGAAAGTGATGGAGCAGATTATCCTGGCGGCAATAACTGCGCACCTGAAGGATGGCCAAGGGCTCAGGTCCAGCCAACATGGATTCAGGAAGGGCAGATCCTGCCTCTCCAACCTGATCTCTTTCTATGATCAGGTGACCCGCCTGGTTGGATGTGGGGAGGCCTGTGGATGTGGTCTACCTAGACTTCAGCAAGGCCTTTGACACCGTCCCCCACAGCAAACTGCTGACTAAGCTGTCAGCCTGTGGATTGGACCACTACACTCTGTGCTGGGTTAGGAACTGGCTGGAGGGCCGGGCCCAGAGAGTGGTCGTGAACGGTGCCGCATCCAGCTGGAGGCCAGTCACCAGTGGTGTCCCCCAGGGATCAGTGCTGGGCCCTGTCCTCTTCAACATATTCGTTGATGATCTGGATGAAGGGGTAGAGTCAGTCATCAGCAAGTTTGCAGATGACACAAAGTTAGGGGCAGATGTTAGTCAATTAGAGGGTAGAAAGGCTCTGCAGAGGGACCTCGACTGACTGGAAAGATGGGCAGAGTCCAATGGGATGGCTTTCAACAAGTCCAAGTGCCGAGTGCTGCACTTTGGCTATGGCAATCCCATGCAGAGCTATAGGCTGGGGTCGGAGTGGCTGGAGAGCTCCCAGACAGAGAGGGACCTGGGTGTGCTGATCGACAGCCACCTAAATATGAGCCAGCAGTGTGCTCAGGTGGCCAGGAGGGCCAATAGCGTTCTGGCCTGCATTAGGAATAGTGTGGCCAGCAGGAGCAGGGAGGTCATAGTGCCCCTGTACTCTGCTCTGGTTAGGCCACACCTTGAGTACTGTGTCCAGTTCTGGGCTCCTCAGTTTAAGAAGGACATTGAGACACTTGAGCGTGTCCAGAGAAGGGCAACAAGGCTGGTGAGAGGCCTTGAACACAAGCCCTATGAGGAGAGGCTGAGGGAGCTGGGATTGTTTAGCCTGGAGAAGAGGAGGCTCAGGGGTGACCTTATTGCCCTCTACAACTACCTGACGGGTGGTTGTAGCCAGGAGGGAGTTGGCCTCTTCTCCCAGGCAACCAGCACCAGAACAAGGGGACACAGTCTCAAGCTGCGCCAGGGGAGGTTCAGACTCGAGGTGAGGAGGAAGTTCTTCACCGAGCGAGTCATTCGGCATTGGAATGGGTTGCCCAGGGAGGTGGTTGAGTCATCGACCCTGGAGGCGTTCAAGGGGAGATTGGACGTGGCACTTGGTGCCATGGTCTAGTCATGGGGTCTGCGGTGTCAGGTTGGACTCGATGATCCTGGAGGTCCTTTCCAACCTAAGTGATACTGTGATACTGTGATACTGTGAAGAAGTTCTATACAGAGAGAGTGATTGCCCATTAGAATGGGCTGCCCAAGGAGGTGGTGGAGTCGCTGTCTCTGGAGGTGTTCAGGAGGAGACTTGATGGAGTACTTGGTGCCATGGGTTAGTTGTTTGGGTGGGTTGGATTGGTTGATGGGTGTCGTAGTTTGGGCTGGCTGCCCTCTGCTACAGGGGTGTTTCCTGTGTCCAGAAGTCCAGCCCAGTGGGTGGACACAGGAAATTAGGTTATTTCCTACCATGATCCCTTGCACCACTATAAGTTTCACGGCGGGGTCTGGCACTTCCTCTTTTCTTCCTCCTCCGTCAGCCGGTAACATGGGGGAGAGATCTCCTGGCTTTGGGCCTTGCTAGGCCCAAGGCCACGGGGGGATGGGCAGTCTCAGATCTGGCCAGCTGAGACTAGCCTAGCAGTGGGAGGGGGAAGAAGGAGCCGTGGGGGTCTCGGGTGTACCCTCAGGTAGGGATGGGATTTCTCTGGGTCTGTTTTGGGTTCTTTTCTCTTGTCACTGTATTTCTAGTTCTCTGCACGCACTCACTGTTCTATTTAAACTTTCCATCACTTTTGCAATCTGTTTGTCTGAGTCGTTATTTCTGCGCGTGGTGGGGAGGGGGGCCTGCCCCAACCCATTACAATGGGTTGGACACGATGATCTTGAAGGTCTCTTCCAACCTGGTTTGGTTTATTCTAAATAAAGGTTTATTCTAAATAAATAGAATACTTCTCAGCCCATGTTCATAAACTAAAAGACAACAGGTGAAAGAAGGCAAGAGCATCCTGGCCTGAATCAAGAATAGTGTGGACAGCAGGAGCATGGAAGTCATTGTGCCCATGTACTCAGCACTGGTTAGGCCACACCTTGAGTACTGTATCCAGTTCTTGGCCCCTCCGTTTAAGAAGGACATTGAGACTCTTGAATGTGTCCAGAGATGGGCAACAAGCCTGGTGAGAGGCTTCAAGCACAAGCCCTACAAGGAGGGTTTGAGGGTGCTGGGAATGTTTGGCCTGGAGAAGAGGAGGTTCAGGGGAGACCTTATTGCTGTCTACAACTACCTGAAGGGTGGTTGTGGCCAGGAGGGGTTGGTCTCTTCTCCCAGGCAACCAGCACCAGAACAAGAGGACATAGTCTCAATCTGTACCAGGGGAAGTTTAGACTCGAGGTGAGGAGAAAATTCTTCACAGAGAGAGTTGTTAGACATTGGAATGTGCTGCTCAGGGAGGTGGTGGAGTCACCATCCCTGGAGGTGTTCAAAAGGGGATTGGCACTTGATCCCATGGTTTAGTCATGAGGTCTGTGGTGACAGGTTGGACTTAATGACCTTTGAGGTCTCTTCCAACCTTGGTGATTTGGTGGTTCTGGGATTATTCTCCAGACAAGTGAATGAGCACTCCATGATTTCAGTCTGTATTGTAAAGAAGATTTTTGTCATTCTTTCTCTGCAGTCAGATGTTGAAAAAGTGTTTTTAAAGTATGAAGAAAAATAAGTTCATTCTGGGTTGTTTGTAGCATTCCACCATACCACTGAAATCCGGCCACCTCATTCTTACAGCTAGAGGGTGAGCAGTGTTGTCATTTTTGGTCCCTGCAGCTTAGTTAAGGAATTATTGCCCTCTTCAGACAGTCCTGCTGGGCTGCATCTTGCTCAGTCAGTCACCTGTTTTAAACTCCAAAGATGTCCGTCCTGTCTTTGAAGCAACTTCTCACGACATGGGTAGCTGAAGTAAGTTAATGATACTTCTCTGTGACACTGAAGGCAACATGTAATGTAAGAGCTGTATTTGAAACTGCAATGGTCATTTAATGACCCCAAAGCACTTTCTTTGTTCAGGCTAGAGCATGAAGTTTTGGTGAAAATTCTTTAGATACAGTTGCACAGTGTTTGCAATATCATTTTCTATCTGGTCTTTTCTATTCAAACTGTTTTGCTTAATCTTTTGTAAGGAAATCTGCCCATTTCCATTTTCAGGGTAACATTTTGGAATACATCAGCTACTCTGATTATGCTGAAATGAACTTGTAGTCCCAGAAAAATGTATTATCTCTCTTTTCCAGGGCTTGATTACTTTTCCTGGGAAAACAACAAATAGCTGCAAATGTAATGTCTGTTAATCATGATAACACACGCATTGAATAGCTTGCCAGGGTTACATTTATTATTTTGCTCTGCAGTCATAGTAGATATCTCCTTTAGCTTTCCTTCACTGGCATGTATTTTTTCATCCAGTTCCAAAATAAAATTTATAAGCTGTTCCTGTTAACAGTGACACGTCTGCAGTCCTGACAACACAATAAATGATTCATTGTGTCAGAAATGAGGAAATAGAAAACCTTTAACCATGTTTTACACAAATGTATTACCATATCTCTGGAAGCATTTGGAACCTCTGCACAGTGGGACTCACACACCATGTAAAATATAGACCAATATTTAAAATGACATTGGCCCTATGACTACCTTTCTGTTGCACTTCACCAATAATTCTTGGAAAAGACTTGACTTAAACTATA
Organism: Melanerpes formicivorus; assembly: GCF_026170545.1. Classification (NCBI taxonomy): domain Eukaryota; kingdom Metazoa; phylum Chordata; class Aves; order Piciformes; family Picidae; genus Melanerpes; species Melanerpes formicivorus. The sequence continues at coordinate 35,106,707 of NW_027142354.1, forward strand.
TAGTGTTTTAAATCCTTCTCCTTGCAATCCTTGTCTTCCAAAATGTGCCTGTAGGAGACGGTGGCAATAGCAGCAGTCACTCTTTAACTGTAATGTACAGCCTGCAGCAAAATTAATTTTGGTTGCACCCTTTGCCTGATGATGTCTTTTTTTGAGAGGAGGAGAAAATTCACCTTCCTTCTTGCTGAAATCATTCTAATTAAATATTACTTGGGCCAGAGAATGTGCCCACAGGCAATCAAAATTAATGATTAAAGCACCCATGAGCAAAAATTTCACTTTGGATCATGATGAATATTTAGAAGACTTCAGTGGAGCTGACTTCACTAAGGTAATTTGCTCTTTCTCGTGTTTATTTGTCTGTATTCTCTCTCTATCTCTCTAAGGTTATTTATATTTGCCATAAAGCTGAAAATGTCTTCTGTGTGGGCTGCAGGGAAGCTTGTTCCCTTACAGCTTGCTGGCTAGGAAATTCTTGTGGTTGTTTTTAGTTCACAACCAGTGGATTTTTAGCTGTTATTAATTAATTTACTTTTGGAGTCAATCTTCACAAGCCAGTTGAACTGGAAACATGCAAAAAGCATGACTGGGAATAATCTTGAAAAAATAGGGACATAAACGAAAACACAAATGAATTAACACCTTATAAAAAATTAATACAAATCATTAGATTTTTCACTCAGTACTGTCATCCAAAAAAGGGAGAAGTAGATAAGCATAAATTTAAAAAAAAAAAAAACACAAAACATTTTACTTATAAAAGTCATTTTTCTAACCTTCTCCCTTGGCTGGAGGCAACATTAGCCAAACCACAGGTATTAGGTCTTCAATGCAGTGGCCATGTGGTAGGTATAACTTCACCAAAACAAGATCCTAGGCCAAGCTAAAAACCCAAATCTGTAGGCAGCTCTTAAAGTTTAAAGCTGTGTGGTCCATGATAAAGCTGAATGCATGGAAAGCAATCTTGCTGAAGGGCTTCTTTTGTTTTGCTTTGTTTTCCTTATAAATAGTACTTTGAGTTTGCTAAGCTTGAAAGCCTGAAGTAATAAATCAGCTTTAAAGTGTATTTACTGGTTCTCACAAATTTTAAATAAGTTCAGCTATGATAGAGAGTGAAGAATTATTTCTCAAGTAACAGGGTAAAAGCACTAGAATCTTGTAAAGATGTGAGAAATTGTCTCTTATAAAAACAAAGGTACTTTTAACAGTTGTTACTAGTCTATAGGATTTAATTACTTATGTGATTTGTTTGGTGAATACTTTGTATTTAAACTATGTTTCTATATCACTTGCCGTTCTTCATAATTTCTCAGTTATGTTTGCACTCTCTAAAATCCTGTTAATGTTTCACTTTTGTAGCTTCTTGATTTCTTCCTTTTACTTTCACTGTAGCCCCCACTTCTGGTGAATGGGCCTAAAAATAAATGGGAGAGATCTGAATGCTGATTTAAGGGGATGCAAATTGCCTGTGATTATAGTCGAGGTGAATGTCAAGAAAAGAAGCACTGGTCCAATCTTGAGTTAATGTGGTGCGTCCAAGAATGATAGCAGCAGAGGGCTGATATGAATATTCCTGTAGCACAATGATCCTGGGTTTTGGTGGAAAAAATGAATATAATGATTGATCAGACCTGTAGTCTCATCCCTGATCTTTTCCTGGTTTACATGCAGGAAAAAAACCCTCCTTTAATCACCACGCTCATTTTTGTGGAGAATTACTGTATTGTTTTCCTAGCATCACAGAAGCAAAAATAATTAATCTACTATGCCATGTGTAAGCAGCTTCCCTACCAGACTAGCTCTCTACTTCTGTGCCATTATAAGTGTCGTCTGTCTGGGGCCATGTAGAGCATTCATGTAAAAGCGAATTACAGCAATTCTGTGCTGTATCTCTCACTCTGCCTCAAGGTCCATTGAATCTAATGGGAGACTTTCTGGAGACTTCAGTGCTGTTTTGAACACATTTTTCCACATTTTTGAATGTAATGGGTGTATGTAGGTTCTCATGAATATCCATCCCCTAAAGACATTCTGGCAGAGGTTTCCTTCAGGCTCTAATACCAGAGAATCTTGGATGTGATTTTATGTTCTTTACTCAGCCAAATGCAGAAAATTCATGAGGTCTCAGGGGTTTGTTCCTCCAATTTTCACGAATGTTGGTAGTTCTATCATGGGCTGCATACTGCAATTTACTGATTATATCAAAGGGACTGAAGTGCTAATCCCAGGTGAGCTGCCGACTGTGTAATGAGAAGCTTCTAAAATCATTCAAAGTTACTGAAACAGGTGTTGTGAGGGATAAGAACATCAAACTAAAGCAAGAAAAAAAGCGTATCACAGAAGCTTTGCTTCCACAGTCATTTGTGCTGAGCAGATTTCCTTGTGCCATCCAAGTGGCTCTACACAATTATGTTGTTTTTAAAATTAATCTCCTGCTCCCACAAAGTTCCAGACTAACAAAACTGGAAAGTGAAACTGTACTGACCAAAAAAATTACAATAGCAGTGTCAGAGCAGTTTATCAGCCTCTCTTTTGAAACTTCTAACGGGGCCACTAACCTTTGTGTTTGCTTTCATGAGACAGAAAAAATATCTATCAGGACCTAGATGGAGGTCATCCACACTTTTCATATGGGTCGCTGAATAATGATCACAGTGTAGCAACTTTCATTTTGGATCAGTAATATAGAGGTGAAAAGCACCATCTTTCATTATTAATACCACATGTTCTCTAGGTCTCTGCTTAAATTTCTTTATACTACCGGTTCTATGAACTCTTAAGAGTCTTACTTTTAGGGCTGAGCAGGTTGCTTTTTTCTGACTTTTAAAATGGATTTTGAACCTTAAAAGCTGTCTGTTCACAATTGCAAAAAGGAAGTATCTGGAAGAGAATTTATGAAATGGGGGAAAAAAAGCCCCACAACTTTTTTGGTAGCAAAGGAAACAAGTGTATAAGAAGAAAGACAATGAGCTATATTCTTCATTATATTATAAGATACTAGAGAGTAATGAAAACAAGTGAATAAACCCACTATGAAAATCAGAAAAGTAACAGTAAATCTTCTTTCCAAACAGGTGGCTTGTTTTTATTCTGGGAGATACATAAAATCACAGAATCACAGAATACATGAGGTTGAAAGGGACCTCCAGAGATCGCTGAGTCCAAGCCTCCTGCCAAAGCAGGGTCACCTAGGGTAGTCCACACAGGAATGCATCCAGGTGGGTTTTGAATGTGTACAGAGAAAGAGACTCCACAACCTCTCCAGCCTGTCTAGATCTTGTTGGATGACAGCACAGCCTGATGGGGTGTTTGCCACCCCCCCCAGTTTTGTATCATCAGCAAACTTGCTGAGGGTACTCTTAATCCCCTCAGCCAGGTTGTTGATAAAGATATTGAACAAAACAGGACCCAGTACCGATCTCTGGGGAGCACCACTGGCCACAGGCTTCCAAGTTGACTCTGTGCCACTGATGACAACCCCCTGAACTCTGTTGTTGAGGCAGTTTGCAATCCACCTCACAAACCAAGGTGATGGAATATGCCACTTCAAAGAGTCAACGAAATGCCCGGGATTGGATAATCTTGTGTGATATGCACTGCAGAATGTTTGGAATCTGGCAGGTTTAATTCCAAAGTCACAGTCCAGTGGACCAAGAAATCAGGCTCTGGCAACTGAACTGTCATATAATCCTCATATGGTCCCTTAAAGACGGATGCTGGAACAAGACATGTAACGATCACATTATAGTTATACAAATAACACTTATTTTTTTCTATTTTGTTATTAGGCTGCATTAGTTTTCAGTTCAGGAAAAACCACCTATTTTTATATTCCTTTCAAATAGTGACAACGTGTGCTTACAGAGCTCACTGGTGATGCTACAAAATGAGGCAATGTGCTTATTCTAATTCATGGGATTTTTTTCCAAGAGAATCTCTATCCTAATTTTAAGTTTCCCAGTAGAAAAACTGGAATAAAGACAACAGGTCTGGAATGTTATTTATTCAACCTGAATCTACCTGCTGAACTTCATGCATCTTTAAGTATTACTTCAGAGGCAATCCGTTCTTTCATGTTGGTGCTTGAGGGCCATGTTTGGAATAATACCTTGCTGTCTGACATTTAAATGGAACATGAGACTAAATCTGTTTTCATTAAATCTTATTTTTTGACATATTCTTTCCATAATGTGGTGAAGGCACCCTATTCCCAGAATTATGCCCCAGATACTGTCAAAACGTGTCCCAACATGTTTTGGACATATCCCCGCTTCTTCCTCCTTTCTGGAGTGGGTGCTCAGCCCAGAGTTGAGAAAATGAAAGTCCAGGCATCAGCCAGCCAGGGTAAACAACCCAGCCTGCCTTGTTTGGGGTAAACAGGACCATGTGCCCACCTTAAGTGATGGTCATGCGAAGGTCATGTTCCTTCCAAGTTTGGGCATAATTCTAGCCACACTCTTGGTCATATGCTGAAAGATCTAATCAAGGCTGACCATTGGCCCAATTCAAGGCTTGAGTAACATACAAATATACTCCAAAATGGTGAACAAGTCACTCTTTGCCTGAACTCTTTGCTCTTTGCTCAAGCTCTTGCTACTAAGCTCCTTGTTATTACTTCAGCTATTAAGCTCTGCCACGTGCATGCATACTACCTGCCTCTGCAGTCTGGAGAGAAGCCAGCAACGTGGGAAGTGCCACCCTGCCTCAATTTACCTGGAAGCCCACAAAGATTCCTTCACAAGCTGCTCTGCAACTAGAGCCAGCCCCGCATCATAATCCCAGTCCCACCGGTAGGAAAATCAGCCACTGGTCTTAAAGGGTCTGAGTCCTGAAGGTAAGTCTACTCAGTCAGGGGAGGACTAGCCTGAACCTTTTGGCCAGTCCTAACATAGTCTGCTATAGCCATGAGCTGCAGACCTGTGAGCCAAAGCCCTTAGTGTGCCTGCTCACAAAGTAGGAATTGTGCCGAGCCGCATCCTGTGTGACCCCACAGTTGCAGGAGAAAGGAGCTACTGCCCATGCTGCTTCACAGCCCTCTAAGTCAAAAGCTGACCCAGGGCGATTCAGAGCCGGGACCACCTGTGAGCATCCTGTACAGTTTCACAAGGGACTGAATCCCGCTGAAATGGCAAAGCAGTCACTGCCGAGAAGAATCACATCTGCTCGCTCATTTCGAGCTGAGCCAGGGGAAAAGCCACGCCTCCCCCCAACACTCAGTAACGGCTCCAGCAGGGACTGCAGCCCCAAGGGAGCTGTCCGAACCCATACAGGGGAACCAGCCCAATCGGCAGAAGTCTATGCCACGGCAGCTTCCAGCTGCATACCCTTGCTGCTTCCTAAGGGTAATACAGCTCTGTAGCTTCAAAACTGTCTCAAAGGAAGTGTTGCACGCATCGTCGTTTGGGTAATGGTGAGGCAAAGGTCACTATGTATCTAGTGGACTGGGCTGGCCTCAGAGTTTTGTGCTGACCTCAGTGTGCTACCAGAGTTCAGTGAGGGCTTTTCAGTGATATTCAACACACATTTCAAGCCAATTGCCCTGTGCACAGAGGTCAGTGTACACACAGCAATCCCTGGAGCATCATGACATGTTAACGTACGGCAAAAACTACTGCTTTAACAAGGTCTTGGGGCCATTGAAGCTGCACTGTCCTTGTTATTGACTCAATCCACATCCAAAATCTATTAAAGTAAGATTTTTTTTTTTTCCTAGAGACTTTGTGCCACAAGACAACCAGAAATAAAAGGTCCTTTTCTTAATTCTTTCCTTAGAAGAGAGTATATACTCCTTTATATTTTATTAAGTATATATCATATTTGACTAGAGCAAATGAATGGATTTTATAGAATCTAATAACTGAGTTAATGACTCAAATACAAAGTTCTTTTAACCCATGGAGAAAAGAAGTTCCATTGTAGCAATAGCAATAAAAAACCAAAACAACAGTAACACCACCTCAATGAATAGCAACAGAAGATATACTAGTAATAACTTTTTCCTAAAACATATTAAATCCCATAAATATATTTTTAATGCCATGTGCTCAATTTAGTATTTAATCTTACACAAGACCATAAATTTCAATTGCTGAAACACACACCTTAGCAATGTACTTTGCCAAAGGCATATGTTTATTTTTCCACTCCTTGACATTTTTATTTGAAGATTGGGTTTCTGCTATTAGTCTTTAAACACAGGTGAGCAATTTATCTACTTCATACACCTCAGTAATTGGTCAGCGTGGGACCTACACAAGATTTTCTGGTTTGCAGAATCACCTTGAGGTATTATCAATCAAGCAGGATCAATCAATTATCAGGAAATACTTTCAAATTGTTGGGCAACCTCACTTTGTTCTTGTCTTCAAGCAAAACACTGCCAACAAGGGCCTTTATGCAAAATAAACTGAGAGGTGAAAGCTTTGTTTCTTCAAATCTTTCTAATCAGGGCAGTATGGTATATTTAGTAATAGCTATTGGCTTCAGAGGTAAAAAGCATAAAACATCTTTTCTCTTTTTTTTTTTTTTGGTCAATCTCTTATTACCATTAAAGTTTCAATTACTTCTGAAAAAAACCCATAGCTTACAAGTGTTCTCTATTAAAAACTAAAAGAGAAAATTATTTCATTTGAAAAAACACTCAGTAAATCCAGACTGTCTCCCCCAGTGTGTCTTGGCTACATTTCCTCCTACTCTTAGATTTTACAGCAGAATGACTAAAATTCTGCTCTTCCCATAACTCTCATTAATTTTGTATACAACCATGGTCCATTCTCTAGTTCCCTGTGTTTTGCATAGAGATGAGTTTTGGGGTAGCTGTGTGCTTGACAGCATGTGTTTATGAACACTCAGAGGTTTGATCCTTCAGGCTCCTCCAGGAACCTAATACAAGCCCGAGTCTGGCCATGACAGCAGCTGTCACTTTAAGGACAGCTTCTAGACTGAAATAGTGGGTTTAGGTGTAAAATAAATGACACAAGGCAGTAATTAGCCTTTCCTGAAATCTCATTGCTTCTTTTGGCTACTCTTACATTTTTCCACAGACCTTTCTTGTCCTTAGATTTCAAACTTTCATCTTTTTTACTCTGTATATATAACTTGAAAATTATGTAGTCCTTTGTAAGATCATGTCCATTGGCTTTCTTGAAACAGGAATTAAATGTTCATGAGGCAACAGAAGGTGCTTTTCACATATTTCTTACCAGACAATGCTGTCTGCTAGCTCTCTGCTAAAGAAGAGTAGATGGGAGGGAATGTGCCAGCCCTTGCTCCTGCAATTGACATGGAGAGAAAAAGGAAGCCCACCCTGTGCTGTAGAGCCTCTCTTAGTCCCTCACAGAAACACAGGCTCCAGACACAAACCTAGGGGAGTACTGAGTCTGTGCTGGTGCCTGAGTTATCAATATCAAATACAGGTATGGAGAGAGGATGAAGTGAGGTAAAATGACTACAGTTTAGTGGTTAGGTGTGATGGGTTATGCCCAGCCTGAAAGCAGGAAGGGGGGGGGGGGGGGGGGGGGCAGGCTTGTGAGAACATTGCTCTCCCTGCAGGGGGTCTTCCCCCTGGGAAACTGAGCTTAGTCTGTTCCATGCTCCCTCCTTGTCCAGCAAGCCTATAAAAAGGAGGACACTGCAGCCATTAGCTCTCTTGGCCCCTGCCTTTTGCCTGGACAAGGACTGCCACTGGTTCTCCCTGCTTCTCTGCCATGTGGTCAGGTCTGATCCTTCTCCCTGCTACCTCCACACCTGTTCAATGAAACTGGTTTTGTATTCTTATTTTTTCTCCCATCCATCCTTGTTCCCTAGCCTTGTGAACCCTCCCTGTTACTGTTACATATATATATCATTTAAAGAAAATTCTTTACCTCTCTACTTCCAAGTCGACTCCAAATGATTTCTTGGTGGATTTGTTCCTTCCCCCTTTTTTTCCTCTCTATTGGGAAGGAGTAGGGGGGAGCAGGGGAAGGATTCTCAGCCTTGCCCCCATCTGAGCTCTTAAGTCCCAGTTAAGGCTAAAACCACCACACTAGGGTATTTTCTTGGGAGGACAGTGACCCGAGGCTCTCATTTCTGTGTTTATTCTTAACCTAGTAATGGTCTCATGTCAAATACATGTGTACCTCAGGGAATGGGGTCTGAAACTCTGGCTCAATCTGTAATTTCTTTCCCCTCACTCCATGATTTCTTCACTTCCTTGGATGCACAATGACCTGTCAACAACAAGGGCTGAGAACAACCGTCCTCTTCCCACTTCCATTTGTCCTTCCCCTTGTGCCTGCCAAGGTGTTGGTTAAAGTTCTTTCTAGAAGCAGGGTAAAAGAGAAGATATGGGGATATGATTAGCCCCCTCAGGGGTATGCCTCTCATCTCCTTGCCAAGAATTAGGTATGTATGTTGTAATGCAGAAGTGCACCTATGTGTGACTGAGAAGAGTATGGAGGACAGCTGCTGCTGTCATCCTCCCCTTTTGTAATTTTTTTTTAGTTTTTAAGGAAAGCCAACACTCCATTTAATGTTTTGATCAGACTGGATACCAAGTGCATTGTTTTAGGGGACTGTCCCTCACAGTAAGACAGTAATGCTGTAAGCCAGCTTTTATATGGCAGGTTTTCCTTTATCTCAGTCACATAAATAAGTGGAAAACTCAATCAAAACCTTTTCAAAGTACCACAAAGCAATGTCATTGCTAATTAAACTTGCTTCAGAATTTAGGCTGAAGAACCTTAAAAGAAAGATTAACAACAAATCTGAGGAAAGAATGGTTAACCTACTGCACTACACATCACATGTGAAATGGAAGTTGTGGCTGTGTGTGCAAGCTTATATGTACACCGATTCAAAGGTGGTGTTAAAACATGTTTTTACCTTTTGCACTTTTAACACAGGTGAGGAAATGGCACTCGAGGAAGCATTCAGAAAGTCTCTGCTTTCAGCAGCAAATCACATCATCATAGAATGGTTTGGGCTAGAAAAGGCCTTAAAAATCATCAGTCTCCAAACCCACTGCCATGAGCAGGGACACCTCTTATTAGATCAAGTTCCTCAAGGCCCTATCCAACCTGGCTTTTAATACTTCCATTATTGGAGTCTCAGCTTCTCTGGGCAGCCTGTTCCAGTGCCTCTCCTTTCTCATGATTAAGAATTTCTTCTTATTGTCTAATCTAAATCTAGCTTCTTCCAGTGTGAAGTCATTACCCCTCATTGTATCACAACACTTTGGGTTGGAAGAGACTTTTAAAGATCATGGGGGCAGGGACATCTTGCACTAGATCAGGTCATCCAACCTGACCTTGAGCTCTGCCAGAGGTGAGGCTTCCACCACTTCTCTGGGCAACCTGTTCCAGTGCTTCATCACTCTCATTGCAGCAAATGTTCTTCCTTATGTCCAGTCTAAATCTACCCCCTCTCAGTTTAAAAATATCTCCAGTACATAGGCACTACTTCTGCTTTATCACAAAGACTGAGTACTGTGTTCATGATGCAGCTAAATGCATGGTAGAGAGCAGCTTCTTCTGGTTGGACTAAGAAGATTGTTCTAAGATGTTTTACACATTTAGTCAAATATGTTTGTGGTGAGGAAGCTTTGGTGTACTTTTAGCTCTCAGCTGATGAGCAAATTGTATGAGGGAAGCTTAGAGGTGTGTGATGGACATAGAAGGAGTAAGACAGATTTTCAGTCAGGTAATGACAAGAAGTAATACCGTTGAAAGATATCTAAAAACAATATGAGAGGTGAAGGTTTCACCTGTCTTCCTTGGAAAATCTGTACAGCAGTGCATGAGGACAGAAAAACCCAGCTTAAAGTTGGATACTGTGGATGATCTTGTGTGCACTCACCTCCCTAGAAGAGATTTCTGAGTAACGAAGCTGGAAAATTTTTAACAGAAATCTGTTTCATTTTTTACCACCTTCCTGCCTAAGACTGAGTGTTGCGTTTGCAAGTAAGTGTTAGACACATGCAGTGACTTTTAAGACAAAGATCTTGCATTTATTTGCAAACTTACATAGAGTGACTATTAACTACCCAAAACACATCTGAAATATATTTTCAGTGAGGCTTTTCTGTATCTAAAGGAAATGCAGACAGGATTTCTATATATGGTCAATGATCTGTAAATTTAATGATAGCACCCCACAAATTTGGAAGTGACTATGCAATATGTGTGATAGCTAGAATTTATTGGTCAGTTGCAGGAGCTGTGAAACAGAGTTACTATACTGTTGTTTCAAATTAATTCTTACTATTAATGTATTTTTTGTGTCTCAGATTGCATCCCTGCAGGGACTATAAGCATGACAGAAATTGTGATGGTTACATTCTATCAACAAATTTCGTACATTCCCTCAAGAAAAGAAAAAGCATTGCTCTTCTGTTGTGAGTGGAGAAATGATTTTACATGGCCCAGCAAAGATAGTAACACTTGCCATATGGTTTACAGAAATTTATGCAGAAGCTTCTCGGTTGTTTGTGTTGGACTGTCAGGTAGAAGACAATGTATAAAAGTAATTCTAGCTCAGCTTCTAAGAACAAAATTCTTGAAACTTTTCAGTCACTAACAAATGCACAAATATAGTGTCTCTGTCCAGAGAGGGAAACAGACTCAGTTCTTTTGAATATTCCCGTGTTGTGAAATTAGAGGCACAAACGAGGCCAAAATATCAACAGCTAGACTATTTATTACACAAATGAAGTGGATGGATCATAAGGGGAGAGAGAATAGAGAGTGAGAGAGAGAAGAGGGAGAGAGAAGAGGAAAGGAATTATATTACCACACTCTGCACCCCCCAAGACAGTTTGGGTCTGTGGAGGAAAGGTGCTGCAGCTTTGGATGTAGAGGAAATGTTGTGTCTGTAGAGGAAGGGTGCTGTAGCTTTGGCTGTAGAAGAGATGTGGTCCTCTGGGCAGCCTCTTCAGCTCCATGAGTTGCAGCAGGCGGAGCTTGGGACACAGAGCAAGGGTTCCTCTTGGTCTGCTTCTTCCAGGCTACATGGTGATGCCTCCATAATTTTTCTCTCCTGGTATTCTCTCCATTTTTATTCAGAGCAGCATTGTCCAGGTCTTTCCTTCTCCCGTGTTTTCCTTCTACTGAGCCAGTAGCTGCTCAGATCTTTTATATAGTTTTTAGGTCGATTGGCCTCTGCCCATTTTCAGGACAGCTGCAGTCTGAGCAATTCTTATCTATGCACCTTCCCGAGAGTCGTTCCAGTGGCTCTGCCCAATACACACCAAATACTGTCTGGGCAAGCAGCAAAGGTGATTTTATCTTTGTTGAGTCATATCAGGAGAGACAAGCTTTAGTCTCTCACATAGAGCAAATGACAAGGTGATTGCTGCATGAGCAGCAAGAGTGCAGTAAAGGTACCCACTGAAATAGATAACTTTTTATATTTTATCAGCTGTAGTGAAGTATATCACTTGATTGTATCAGCAAAAGGAATGATATTTTGTTCCAAGATTCACCATTAGGTAAAATATATTCTACTAGTTCAGAAGCTTCATACATTGTCAAAAAATATATAGGCTAGTGTACTAGTGAGGAAAAAATTTACAATTATGGTTTTGCCATGACTGGTGATATTTATATTTCGCATGAGAACTACCTGGTGGCAATTTTAAAGTTCTTCAAATATGATAAAGACAGAGATGAGGTAGAGTCACTTTTCACTTCAGAAGATAAGTTGAATTTCTTCTACAACCTGCTTTGTGGTCCATACTTAAAACTAGTATATTCTGATTTTGTATCACCTGAAAAATAACATGTAATGCATTCACCAAAGAGTCAGGTACAATAAAAAAGAAAATTAAAAAAAAAAAATCCACAAGTTAATTCTTATCTATCTAAAAAGATATCATGGCAAAGCATAAGAGATACAAACATATTTTTCACTGATGTACTCAGCCCCTGTACTCAGCACTGGTTAGGCCACACCTTGAGCACTGTGTCCAGTTCTGGGCCCTTCAGTTTAAGAAGGACATTGAGACTCTTGAATGTGTCCAGAGAAGGGCAATGAGGCTGGTGAGAGGCCTTGAGCACAAGCCCTACGAGGAGAGGCTGAGGGAGCTGGGGTTGTTTAGCCTGGAGAAGAGGAGGCTCAGGGGAGACCTCATTGCTGTCTACAGCTACCTGAAGGGTGGTTGTAGCCGGGAAGGTGTTGGTCTCTTCTCCCAGGCAACCAGCACCAGAACAAGAGGACACAGTCTCAATCTGTGCCAGGGGAAGTTTAGACTCGAGGTGAGGAGAAAGTTCTTTCCTGAGAGAGTCATTTGCCATTGGAATGGGCTGCCCAGGGAGGTGGTGGAGTCACCATCTCTGGAGGTGTTCAAGAGGGGATTGGATGTGGCACTTGGTGCCATGGTCTAGTAGTCATGAAGTCTTGAGTAACAGGTTGGACTTGATGATCTTTGAGGTCTTTTCCAACCTTGTTGATTCTATGATTCTGTAAGTTCAATGTCCTGACCTCATGATTTTACCTTAACTGAAGAAGCTTACGTCTATTTGATTTGCCCCTTACTTTGAAAAATGTTGACTTTTCAAGAAATGGCAAGGATTTTCAATGATTAATAAGCTGGATATAGTAATCTTTGGTGCGAATTATTGTTTACTGAAAGATTTAATATAACATCTGTACTTGCTTCAGAAATACAGGTAGTCTATTTTCACATCTTAGGTTGTGTAGTCCTTTTAAAACTCACAGAACATATTAAGTATTTTCCTGCCTTGTAAAGAGCAGTGGAGAAAAATCTCTTTCATGTCTAAACACAGTACGATTCACCAAGTCTTCCAAGTATTGATTTTGCTGGATAACTGCAAATTAAAGTTTCACAATTGCACGTGTTAAGCGTTCTGAAACAGATTTCAAAAGAAAGACTGCCTCCTTCATCTTATTATGTTCTTGCAGTCTTTACTTCCAGAGGATTCTCATCTCCTTTTTAGTGAATAAGTGTTGACAGAGTCAAAATCTTTAGAAAAGTCAGTCCTGAATTAACTTCAAGATTTATTCCTTTTAGGACCTAGATGACATTTGCAGAGCCTATGGCATAGTGAAGACTGAATGACTCCTGGTGCTGTTAGTGAAAAGAGCTTTGCAACACAAAATAATGATCTGTGGGCTCAGTGGAGGTGACAGTCCTTGAGGTATCAGTGAACTGCTTGCTCAGAAGACTCGTCTCAGGAGTCTGGAATAGGTCACAAAGGGCTTGTCGTAGTTTGGGCTGGCTGCCTTCTGCTACAGGGGTGTTTCCTGTGTCCAGAAGTCCAGCCCAGTGGGTGGACACAGGAAATTAGGTTATTTCCTACCATGATCCCTTGCACCACTATAAGTTTCATGGTGGGGTCTGGCACTTCCTCTTTTCTTCCTCCTCCGTCAGCCAGTAACATGGGGGAGAGATCTCCTGGCTTTGGGCCTTGCTAGGCCCAAGGCCACGGGGGGATGGGCAGTCTCAGATCTGGCCAGCTGAGACTAGCCTAGCAATGGGAGGGGGAAGAAGGAGCCCTGGGGGTCTCGGGTGTACCCTCAGGTAGGGATGGGATTTCTCTGGGTCTGTTTTGGGTTCTTTTCTCTTGTCACTGTATTTCTAGTTCTCTGTATGCACTCACTGTTCTATTTAAACTTTCCATCACTTTTGCAATCTGTTTGTCTGAGTCATTATTTCTGCGCGTGGTGGGGAGGGGGTCTGCCCCAACCCATTACATTTTGGCGCACCAACATGGGGCTGGCTGTTGTGCCCACTCTGCAGATCGATTGCAAAGGATGGAGAGTTTAAATTCAGTTCTGGGCATCGGTTTGGGTTTGGCAGCTGGGGGCTCAAGTGATGTTGCCGGGGCAGCCGTGTAAGTTCTTGTGGACTGTGGGGGGATAACTCGTGCGCTGCCGGTGGCGCGGACCCTCTCCTGCTATTTCAGGCAGGGGTGGTTCTTGACCATTGGCATCGGGGTACCGCTTGAGAACGCGGAACCTGCCCCTCCTCCGCGGCGGGAACCGAAATGGGGGAGGGGCAGCGGCGAGCAGATCAGAGTCAGGTCCGTTCTCGCTGCGGGGATAGAGCCAGCCACTGCGAGCGGGCGAGCCAGCTCCCGAAGCCCCGGGGGGCCGAGGGGGACTCCAGCTGGAAAGCCGTTTTCAAGGGCTCTGAGAACGCTTGTATGGCTTTCGCTGGAGAAGCCGTTTGAGTGTCCGAGGGGTGGAGGTGATTTTGATTCTGTGCCGCGGCGGCAGAGGTGGGCGGAGCCCTGCTGCGTGGCGAGCGGAGGCGGTGGACCCGGCCGTGCGCTCGGGCTGCGGCGGGCCCGGCCCTAGTCTCTTCCCCGACTTTTTCGGATGAGTTCCGAAAATGGGGCCGAGTACCTGGCTCTACCTCCCTTCTTCTCAGTGAGCTATGGTGCAGCCCCTCCCTTTCCGGGGGCGGGGTGTGCAGCCGGATGCTGTCTTGTCTTGGTACGGGTACGCCTAGTGGGGGGGCGGAGTACCTCGGATATGCATCCGTGTGGTTCTGGACCGCAGTTGGAAGCGGTTGGTTGCGGCACCCTGGATGGATTGAAAAAGGCAGTCGTGGGTTGGATGGTTTCGACTGGCCTGCCCCAGGGGTGGAGAATATGCCGCCGAGTGACCATGGGTGAAAAGTAGAGGCTTGGCTGAGAAGTCGTGAGGCTGTTCCAGGTGACCAGGATGCCCAACGGATCCATGGAGAACTTGCACCGCAGGAGAATGAGTTCTGCATCGCCGGGAGGTTCCATTGGATGAAGGAAGAAGAACTGGAATGGACAGACACTAGAGCCTGACTGAGAGACTGTTTGAGTGGACGCCCAGATGAAGACACGGACTTCGCCGGACATGTCATCAGTTTTCTGATTTGATGATGTGTTTGGGTGCAGGGACCATGGTTTGAAATAAGGGGTGGCTCCTGTCGTAGTTTGGGCTGGCTGCCCTCTGCTACAGGGGTGTTTCCTGTGTCCAGAAGTCCAGCCCAGTGGGTGGACACAGGAAATTAGGTTATTTCCTACCATGATCCCTTGCACCACTATAAGTTTCACGGCGGGGTCTGGCACTTCCTATTTTCTTCCTCCTCCGTCAGCCGGTAACATGGGGGAGAGATCTCCTGGCTTTGGGCCTTGCTAGGCCCAAGGCCACGGGGGGGATGGGCAGTCTCAGATCTGGCCAGCTGAGACTAGCCTAGCAATGGGAGGGGGAAGAAGGAGCCCTGGGGGTCTCGGGTGTACCCTCAGGTAGGGATGGGATTTCTCTGGGTCTGTTTTGGGTTCTTTTCTCTTGTCACTGTATTTCTAGTTCTCTGTATGCACTCACTGTTCTATTTAAACTTTCCATCACTTTTGCAATCTGTTTGTCTGAGTCGTTATTTCTGCGCGTGGTGGGGAGGGGGTCTGCCCCAACCCATTACAGGGCTTTTCCAACTTCATAGTGCACAGTGAAAAGCAACTTTACACAAATATTTCTGTGTGCATCCCAGACTCGTAATGTGGAGGAACTGGTCTACAACTTCTCATAGCACCACTTTGCACCACAAAGAAAAAAAAAAATAACTTTACCAGTTTTCTACTTGTTACTGTGCAGATTACAATTGCTCATGTTGCCTTTCTTACGGAAGATTCACATTATATTTATTGCAGCTAAAGTGTCAGATGCATCTGACTCTTTAAAAGGGCTTTTCTCTTTAGAAAAGTACTAGTTTTCAGTCCAAAATGTACCAGAATCTGCCCTCCATTACATTTTTTAAAATTCCCATGTTTCTTTCCTATGGCTTGGATCTGGATAAAATTTTGGAAAAGGACTGCAAAACAGATTAAAAAATCCCAGGCAAGAAAAGCTTGGATGCCTTTGGACCCCCTCTACTAAACAGAACAAAACCTGATGCTTTTTTGAGCTACCTCTCTGATGCACATGCTCTGTATTCCCAGGCAGATATGTTGTGTATTTATTTGAATAACATTTTATTCTCTTTTAAACTGGGGAAGAAAGGTTATCTAAGATGTTACTATACACCTCCTGTCTTCCCTGCTTCTGTCTTATTTTGCTACAGCAGTGGCATGGTTTAGACTCATCTGGCATCTGAGTTCCTATGCAGCCACTCTCACAAACTACACCCCTTGCCCCTCCAATCCCAGGTGGGATGGTAAGGAGAATCAGGATCAAAAGAAAACCAAAGATTAGGAGAGTTTAGCTGAACAATAAAAAGAGATACCAGACACAGCTATCCCTGCTGTCCTGACACAAATAGGAAAAAAAGAGAGAGTGAGCCCAGAAGTGGAAGAAGAGAGAAAAGACTGGAAAGAGGGAGCATCTCTAGTCACAGATCACAGCCTCTTACTCCAAGTGCTTCTCCTCTGCTGTCACCAGTCCTTCCCTTATGTATCAGGTGAGATGTCAACATGATATTGAATATCCATTGGCTGTCTTGGCTGTGTTTCCTCTCAGCTTCTTGTGGAGGAACCGTATCCTAGCTGAATCCCAGACAAGCAGTTAAAGCAGATCTTCTGTGAGGTTTTTGGATGGTCTTGCAAATGCTTCTCTTTTTATTTTTATGTCTGGTCACTATTAATTGGAATGAAATCCTGGTTCCAGTGGCCACATCTTTGCTGGTAGGTGACATTAGTCCAGGGACCATTGTCTGGTTGTCAAGCCAAAGGACACAAAATATGTCCAAACTCCAAGGTACTTGACCTTGTGCCTCCTCTGGGTCCTAAAGCAAAATTGGTACTTTGTTTCTGTTTCCTTTTACTTTAAAGTGGAATAGTGTGGGGGTTATGTATCAGCCTCTAAGAACAGTGTTATTATAAGCAGTAACCTGAACAGGCTGCCCAGGGGAGTTGTGGAGTCTACCTCTCTGGAGATATTAAAAACCCACCTGGATGTATTCCTGTGTGATCTGGTATAGGTGACCCTGCTCTGGCAGGAGCGGTGGACTAGATGATCTTTCAAGGTCCCTTCCAACCCTTAATATTCTGTGATTCTGTAATAATGCTGCAAGCCTTCACATATAGCACAAAGACAGTGGGGAAATTTGCAGTACAAAGCTCGTAAGAGCAGTATTGGAACAGTGCTGAGCTGAGAATTCACCCAGGTTAACACAACAAGTATCTAAGGGATTAACACACACATTCTAAGGGAGACTGCAACTGGCCAGGAGCCTTGGAGATATTTTCAGGAAACCTCAACCAGTTTTGCAGAAGCAAAGAAAGACTTGTGATCATGCATTGAGCACAGACTGGCAAATACACTGAAATGCAGTGATTTCAATTCCTTGTCAATGCCAGGCTCAGAGAGATGCTAATACAGAAGAAATTGTAGGAATTGGAAGATACGTCCTGGAACACTCTGCCCTCACAAATTTCCATGAGCTTAGAGACAGATTTGTCTGTTCAACAAGAATTGTTAATCAGTACAGTTGACTCTCAGTAATTTATTCCTTTGGCCTTAGCAAGGTACAGCCTATCTTAATAAGCTGATGTCTTTAATATTCACCTGTAGACTATCTGCAGCATGAGCTCTGATGCCATATTGTTGTTGATCCTTCACAGTTATTGCTCACATTTGATTTTAGTAGTAACACAAACTTTAATCAGAGGTAGGGAAATATCTAAAACATTTGGATGACCTCTAAACCAGATAGGAATTCCATATTTTTCGTCTTCAGGAGGTTGAAAACTTCAGGTCACTGCATTTTCCAGCCTTATGAAAGGGAATTCTATCCTCCCTCACAACTATGCAATTTAGTTAATTTCAGTGGAGTTGCAGGGATTTTTGCAGAATAAATTTTGCTTGCTTTCCTCTCCTAAGATGTTTAATACTACAGAAAAATCTGATCCATAGCCCTCAGACACAGGCTGATCTGTAACAAGAAAAGTGGAGAATAGAACAAAACAGAATGTCAACCTAGAATGACACTAATTACATTCTTTTCATTGACTTTACTTGCAGTCCTTTAGAACAACAATGAAAAATTTCTGTGCTCAAGACACTGAGCCAGATCCCTGTCTCTTACAGTACCCTAATGAAAACCAAGAGGAGTTCTATTGATTCCAGTGCAGTTAAATCAGGTAAGATATAAGGCTACAACTTGTCAGACATTTATGTAGTCCAACCACGTTCTATGTAGTACAGAATAAATAAATGCAGAAGATCCCTATCCCAACCATGTCAAGGCAGGCAACACTCAGAAATTTGCATTCAAGAAATTCCTCATGGCATGAAACTATTCAGAAACCACACTGAAACAGATTGTAAGGGGTGAGGAAAAGAATATTTGTATTATTAAATCAAAAAACATTGTACGATGTGGAAATTCTAGAATATTTGTTGCATTAGTCCAGATAAATGTGCTTTATATGAGCAAAGAAGTGCATAAGAAATACAGTTGAGATGAAACACAGACTATGACTTTTATCTTTTCCCCTTGCAACCACTCACCAGATCAGTGAAATCTCATCATCCCTAGCTAGCAGGTGGAAATTAGATTAACATCTGGAAGAAAAACAATCTGGAAGGTGTTTCCTTCTATTTGATGCTGCTAATGGGACTCCTGGACTTGGCAAGAGTGTGAGGGACTGCATATATGTGGTGGAAGATGCCTTCTGCCATTTTCCCTGCAGGGTTTGTGTCATCTGAGCTCCAGCCTGTGGTACAATTTATGTAGAAATAAGTATTATACGTGTCACAAAATGGTCTCCTAAGACACTTGGTGTACTTTAATTAATAAAGGATCAGTTTATGCAGGAACTGCCTCTTTTTTTTTTTTTTTTTTTTTTCAGCACCAGAAATAAAAACGTACTATTGGATACAGA
Organism: Melanerpes formicivorus; assembly: GCF_026170545.1. Lineage (NCBI taxonomy): Eukaryota > Metazoa > Chordata > Aves > Piciformes > Picidae > Melanerpes > Melanerpes formicivorus. The sequence continues at coordinate 35,125,504 of NW_027142354.1, forward strand.
AAAGTGAGGATTTTCCTCTACTTTGACAGAAGAAAGGTAGATTTTATAACACTGGAATAGATTCGAAATTCTTCTGCATGTTACAAATTTTCTCACATCAGTAAAAATCTGACCCCTTTCCCCAAACAATCTGAAAACTGATAAAAGGATCTGATGCCAACAAATGCTCAACTTTTCCAAATGTATCAGATGACATATCAAGAAATACTATATTTGCCCACAAAAATGAGCTCTTTAAAAATCCACAACCCACCAACCAACAAGCATCTTACCATTCTATTTCCTCAATTTGCAGTGAAAATGTTAACTTTTTTAAAATTAAAAAATGGTTTTGATTTTGAAAGTTAACACAGCTTTTAAGATATTCAGAAACAATTTAGACAGCTGAAATTGGAATGAAAATATCCTCTTGAAATGAAAGATTTAATTTTATCACATGAATAGTCTGGCTTTACTTGCGAGCTCACCTGTTGTTTTAAAATCTCCGGGTTTGCCTCACAATTAATTTTTCTTTTTTTTCCACCCAGATCCCTCAGTAAACAGAAAACTCCATGATTTCCTCACTTTTTAAGTTTTTTCAAAACATATTTTCCTATGCCTTTCTGTAGCTCATCTTCTGTATTCAGAGTCTAGGAATTAAAGCTGTTTTCTACGGGCTGTTTTCAAGTCCCTGAGTAATACAGTCTGTCACTGAGCACTGCAGCATTCAGCCACTGATATGTGCAGAAGAGCCTTTTGTAAGCCATTGTTTTTCTACTTTCCTATGTCTCTGCTACGTTCACCTTTTTCATTAACCCACCGTGATGTCCCATTAAACTAAATACCAAAGTTACCTTTGATTTCAAAAGAATCAGGTTCTGGCTAATGATTAAAATGATCTGATCAGCTTGATGCTGTGGAGCTATATGATGCTGAATGTACAGGATGGAAATAAACTGCTTTTTAGTGGGATGTACACTGTCACTTCCCTATCAGTCAAAGCTCATTTAGAAGGGGTTGAATTTGTTAGATTTTCTTCTTTTGATAACACTGCACTATCTGCTGTCAGTAGTGACCTGTCTACCAGCTGAATAAATGCTGAAAAATGAGATTCAATGAAATTGCGAAGTCAAATGCAGATTTTCATCCTAACTAGTTCTATTAATATCAGTGAGCTCTGCAGAGTTGACTACCCATTCTACCAGGCTATAATGTAAGGCTCAGGAGCTATTTTTGTGTTCTTTTTGCTACAGCTCTTATAAATGAGCAAGGAACGCGCCCCCCCGCCCCCCAGCAAGGTACTTTTGCACCAGCCTGTGGGGTTTTGTGCAAGAACTGAAGCAACAGAGACCTGCCACATTCAACAGGACATTGATAATGAAGGGACAAAAGTTTTATGTCTAACTCATGGCCCCTTGTGAGGTCTTACACAACACTTACAAAAGTCTGTGGACCGCAGATTCTCCTCCAAAACACATACTTCTGTTTGCACTATGTTTTGAAATATGTGAAGCTACAGCGCGTAAGGTACCTGGACAGCAAAAGATGTCTTGTTGTTGTTACCAAATACAAACCAAAAATTGGTAGCAGAAAGTAATCAGAAACAGAGGCATGAAAAAAGTGATGGGACAAAAAGAAGAAATGGAGAAAACAGAGATAAAATTCAGTGTGTTTAGGGAGCAGCATAAGTCTTGCAGGCTTTCATTTAACTTAATTCAACTACTTTCAAAGAAAAAAATTAATTCAGCCTTGAAAGCACCTTTCCTTTTTATTTTCATAAACGTTCTTCCAACATTGCCGCCACTTCTTACAATGCTTAATGACACCATCATCGCAGCAAAATAAATACCTGTTATTTATTCCTAACTTCAAAAAGTTTCCTCAATATAACAAAGTCTCCTGTAGTAAAAAAATATTTTTGTTTTGTTGTATAACTTTGCAAGCGGCTTTCATCTGTGAAAATATTGTTAAAATATTAAATGGCAATTTTGGTAAGCTTTGTTAAAATATTGACTTAACTGAGGCTTTTGTCTATCTCAGAGAAATAAGAGCAGTTTTGGGTTTTATATTAAACTTTAAGGGTGTAAGATTATCTAATCCATGACATCTAGATAAAGTCCATCAGTAATTTTGCTTTTGGAAGTGCGAATCATGATTCTGTACTTTTGCCCTGGATAGAAGATTAATGAAGTTAAATGGATAAACCCCAAGAAAATAAATAAAGCACAAAGCCTGTGGGCTATATAAAAGCTTTACAGAGTTATTGAAATAGAAAAAAACACTCTGTAATTCAATAAGTATGTTAAGAAATGGCTTAAAATTACATTAATGTGATAGTGATATCATTGTCCCTCCAGGAGATTCTTGCTTCTGTGTATTTTTTTTTTTTCCCAGTGAAATCTAAATCCAAGGAAACATGTAGTGACTCATACAGGTTTTTTTGCTGCTGGCAACATTATTACTGTATAATCCTCCAAACAGTAGGAGATTATTGCATGGTATGATAGCTTCCAGCCAGTTGCTTAACTTGGCTTATCAGGAGAGTGTACTTATTTAGGGACAGTCTAATGAGGCATAGGTGTGAGGACCTGGTGTTGCTGGCTTAGTAAAAGTTACTCTGTTGTTCAAGTTTGGAGACAGAGAAGAGGTAGGTGGAATGGTGACTCTCCAGGATTATATAGTGAGAAATGGGCTCAGAGTGGTTAGGAAGGGAATGAAACAAAAATATAGCAGATTCTTTTACAGAGCAAGCCCCAGAATATTATACTTGGGAACAGATGAAAATATCTAAGAAAGGAAATACCTTCCTATCTACATGCAACTGAACTGCATGTCTGTTTTGGAAGCGGTAGAGGCATTTTTTTCTTTCCATTACATGAAATAATTCCCCTCTGCAAATGATGCTAGTATTAGTTGGAGAGATTCAGAATGAGAAACTCTTATTCCAATCTTTGTTTCAGTCAGAATGTGGGATGAAAGGATCAGGCAGGGAAAACAGACATTGAGATGACATCTTAATGGTATCTTCTCATTTTAAGCATGATGGGGAGCTATCTAATAGCAATCTTGAGACCAAAGAAGAGCAACTGAGAAATTATTAACCTACTCAATGTTGTTATGTCAAATAGGTCCTGTAAGACAGTGTTGTGGTTTAACCCCAGTTGACAGCTAAGCATTATGCTACCACTTGTTCTCTCTACCTCAGTGGTACAGAAGAGAGACTTGGAAGAGTAAAAGTGAAAAAAAAGAAGTTGAGATAAAGTCAGTTAATAACTAAAGCAACAGCCACATTTTGCAAGCAAAGCAAAATAAAGAATTCATTCACCACTTCTCATCAGCAGGCAGGTGTTCAGCCACATCCAGGACAGCAGGATTCCATCACATAATAGTTACTTTGGAAGACAAATGCCATAACTCCAAACATCCTCACTTAACTCCTCTTATTTCTCCAGCTTTACATGATGAGCATGATGTCATATGGTCACAGTATCACAGTATCACTTAGGTTGGAAAGGACCTCGAGGATCATCAAGTCCAACCTATCAACACAGACCCCATGACTAGACCATGGCACCAAGTGGCACGTCCAATCTCCTCCTGAATGCCTCCAGGGATGGTGACTCAACCACCTCCATGGGCAGCACATTCCAAGGAAGAATGACTCGCTCGGTGAAGAACTTTCTCCTCACCTCGAGTCTAAACCTCCCCTGGTGCAGCTTGAGACTGTGTCCCCTTGTTCTGGTGCTGGTTGCCTGGGAGAAGAGGCCAACCCCTTCCTAGCTACAACCACCTTTCAGGTAGTTGTAGAGGGCAATAAGGTCACCCCTGAGCCTCCTCTTCTCCAGGCTAAACAATCCCAGCTCCCTCAGCCTCTCCTCATAGGGCTTGTGTTCAAGGCCTCTCCCCAGCCTTGTTGCCCTTCTCTGGACACGTTCAAGAGTTTCAATGTCCTTCTTAAAGTGAGGGGACCAGAACTGGACACAGTACTCAAGGTGCGGCCTAACCAGTGCAGAGTACAGGGGCACAATGACTTCCCTGCTCCTGCTGGCCACACTATTCCTAATGCAGGCCAGGATGCCATTGGCCCTCCTGGCCACCTGGGCACACTGTTGGCTCATATTTAGGTGGCTGTCGATCAGCACACCCAGGTCCCTCTCTGTTTGGGAGCTCTCCAGCCACTCCGACCACAGCTTGTAGCTCTGCATGGGATTGCCATGGCCAAAGTGCAGCACTCGGCACTTGGACTTGTTGAATGCCATCCCATTGGATTCTGCCGATCTGTCCAGTCGGTCGAGGTCCCTCTGCAGAGCCTTTCCACCCTCTAACTGACTAACATCTGCCCCTAACTTGGTGTCATCTGCAAACTTGCTGATGACTGACTCGACCCCCTCATCCAGATCATCGATGAATATGCTGAAGAGGACACGGCCCAGCACTGATCCCTGGGGGACACCACTGGTGACTGGCCTCCAGCTGGATGTGGCACCGTTCACTACCACTCTCTGGGCTTGGCCCTCCAGCCAGTTCCTAACCCAGCACAGAGTGTAGTGGTCCAATCCACGAGCTGACAGCTTAGCCAGCAGTTTGCTGTGGGGGACGGTGTCAGAGGCCTTGCTGAAGCCCAGGTAGACCACATGCACAGGCCTCCCCACATCCACCAGACGGGTCACCTGATCATAGGAGATCAGGTTGGAGAGGCAGGACCTGCCCTTCATAAATCCATGTTGGCTGGACCCGAGCCCTTGGCCATCCTTCAGGTGCGCAGTTATTGCCACCAGGATAATCTGCTCCATCACTTTCATTGGCACTGAGGTCAGGATGTCTGGCCTGTAGTTTCCAGGGTCCTCCATCCGACCCTTCTTGTGGATGGGGACCACGTTGGCCAGTTTCCAGTCATCTGGGACCTCACCTGTGAGCCAGGACTGGAGGAAAATGATGGAGAGTGGCCTAGCTAGCACATCCGCCAGCTCTCTCAGCACCCTAGGATGGATCCCATCCGGTCCCATGGACTTGTGAATATCCAAGTGGCTAGCAGGTCCCGAACTAATTCCTCATGGATTTCCGGGGCATTACACTGCTCCCTGACCCCATCATCCAGCTCCGGAGGCCACTTGTCCTGAACTCCTGCCTTGCTGTTAAAAATTGAGGCAAAGAAGGTGTTCAGGACCTCAGCTTTCTCCTCGTCTTCGGTCACCGTGTTCCCCTCCAGGTCCAATAGGGAGTGCAGGTTCTTCCTGCCCTTCTTCTTATTGTTAATATATTTATAAAAATGCTTTTTATTGTCTTTGACTGAGGTGGCCAGTTTCAGTTCCAGCCGGGCCTTAGCCTCCCTAATTTTATTCCTACATAATCTAACAGCTTCCTTGAACATACTTCCCCTCCTTCCAAAGGTGATACAGCCTCTTCTTCCCCCTTAAATCCTCCAGGAGCTGCTTGCTCATCCAGGCTGGTCGCCTTCCCCGCCGGCTTGCCTTCCGGCACGTGGGAACCGCCAGTTCCTGTGCCTTCAAGAGCTCCTGTTTGAAGTAGGTCCAACCCTCCTGAACCCCTTGGTTCATGAGGGCTGGTACCCAGGGGACTTTGCAGATAAGTTTCTTAAATAGGCTGAAGTTCGCCCTTCGGAAGTCCAAGGTGAAGGTTCTGTTGGTGCTCCTCCCTATCTCCCTGCATATTGAAAACTTCACTATCTCGTGGTCACTGCACCCTAGGCAGCCTCCCACGATCATGTCTCCCACCAGCCCTTCTCTACTGGAGAACAGTAGGTCAAGCAGAGCCTGTCCCCTGGTAGGCTCGCTTAACAGCTGTGTCAGGAAGCAGTCCTCCATTCGCTCCAGGAATCTTCTGGACTGCCTCCTCCCTGCTGAATCTGGGAGGTTGAAGTCACCAACAAGGACAAGATCTGATGATCTTGAGACAGCCTCCAGTTGCTTGTAGAATACTTCATCAGCCTCCTCATCCTGGTCGGGTGGTCTGTAACAGATTCCAATCAGAATGTCAGATTTGTTGGGCTGCCCTCTGATTTTGACCCACAGGCTCTCAACTCTCTCATCTTCCACCTCAAGTTGTGTGGCAGAGATTGACTCTCTAATATACAGAGCCACCCCTCCTCCTCTTCTGGAATACCTCTTTGGTCCGTTGGAGTCATCTATCTCAGCTGTGTCTCCTCCAACTTCTTATGCACCCCTAACCTACTTGCTGGTGGGGTGGTGTGACGAGCAGAAAAGTCCTTATCTCTGTTTAAGTGCTGCTCAGCAATAACTAAAACAGCTCTGAACTATCAACACCATTTCCACCACAAATCCAAAACATATGCTAGTTACTGTGAAGAAAACTAACCCTACCCTGGAAAAAAACAACACAGCTGGTAATGGGAAGTGCCCGTTAGCCTAAGTTTACTTTTTGGGGAAATTCTCTAAACCAGCATTGAACTCTGATGACAAGTCTTGGTTTTGTACTCCAACTCTCACTGAAAACAACAACAAACCAACCTCAAAACAACAAAGAGGAAGGAATCTGGAGGATTTTAAATGTCTCCCAGTAATCCCTTCACAAAACTAAAAAGCCTTCATTGTCGTGAGTAAGAATGATGGGTTTTGCTATCTCTAGTTTTAATATTGATGTTATTTTAATCACTAGAATGTTATAAATACATAGTTACATTGGTTTATACTTTAGAGTAACCAGAATTTAGCCCAAATAATAGTTCCCTGGTTTTAAAACTAAAAACTGTATCAGTATTGTATGACATTTGCAAGACCTTAAGCAACTGACTCTTTGAACTTTAAAATTTTCTTCTGAGTTTTCCTGCATTTCTGTCCAATCTGTTTAACATCTCTTTACAGTACCTTCCATTCCTTTCCTGCCCCCTGAAGTTGTATCCAGTAGATTTGTCTGCAATGATTAAATAATTTCCTGGATTTTTTCCATGTCAAACCAGGTAGGATACATCCTCTTTAACATCTTCACTGATGATCTGGATGAGGGGGTAGAGTCAGTCATCAGCAAGTTTGCAGATGACACCAAGTTAGGAGCAGATGTTAGTCAGTTAGAGGGTGGAAAGGCTCTGCAGAGGGACCTCGACCGACTGGACAGATGGTCAGAATCCAATGGGATGGCATTTAACAAGTCCAAGTGCTGGGTGCTGCCCTTTGGCCATGGCAATCCCTGCAGAGCTGCAGGCTGGGGTCAGAGTGGCTGGAGAGCTCCCAAACAGAGAGGGACCTGGGTGTGCTGATCGACAGCCACCTAAATATGAGCCAACAGTGTGCCCAGGTGGCCAAGAAGGCCAATGGCATCCTGGCCTGCATTAGGAATAGTGTGGCCAGCAGGAGCAGGGAAGTCATTGTGCCCCTGTACTCTGCTTTGGTTAGGCCGCACCTTGAGTACTGTGTCCAGTTCTGGGCCCCTCAGTTTAGGAAGGACATTGAAACACTTGAACGTTTCCAGAGAAGGGCAACAAGGCTGGGGAGAGGCCTTGAGCACAAGCCCTATGAGGAGAGGCTGAGGGAGCTGGGATTGTTTAGCCTGGAGACGAGGAGGCTCAGGGGTGACCTTATTGCTGTCCACAACTACCTGAAGGGAGGTTGTAGCCAGGTGGGGGTTGGTCTCTTCTTCCAGGCAACCAGCACCAGAACAAGGGGACACAGTCTCAAGTTGCGCCAGAGGAGGTTTAGGCTCAAGGTGAGGAGAAAGTTCTTCACCGACCGAGTCGTTCGTCATTGGAATATGCTGCCCATGGAGGTGGTTGAGTCACCATCCCTGGAGGCGATCAAGAGGGGATTGGACATGGCACTTGGTGCCATGGTCTAGTCATGGGGTCTGTGTGGATAGGTTGGACTTGATGATCTTTGAGGTCTCTTCCAACCTTGGTTATACTGTGATACTGTGATACTGTGATTTCTCTTCTCCTGAATGAATATGGTAATTAGGATAAATACATATTTTGTCCCTGTCAATATGACTAGCAGATTTTAAGCTATATTCATGATTAGACCATTTACTTATAGCAGTATAATATATTCCTGCAGGAGTGGAAAACTGTTTTAAAAGCATCTCAAATATTTAGCTTTGATATGAAGTCATATAATGAAATATCATGGTAATATTATATCAGCATAATCTATTGCAAAGCATCTAAACTAAACATTTTCTCTTCAGTAAATTATACATTCACTCTGTTTAGCTGTCAAACAACTTCAATGCTTTTAGTTTTAAGTGTATGGTGCATGAATTTTTATTAATTAAATTGGAATTTTGTAGATTACACAGATTCTGGCCTTGTGATTTGTTAAACAATGTGGATACGTGAAAGTCCTGCATGGACATTCACAGGAGTAGCACCTGAACCTGTGATAATGATATGCACAAGGAAATGTTCACTCATCTCTTTCATACCAAAAGGTAATGTGACCTTTCAGATCCATACCATCTCTTAAACTTTGCAGGTATCCCTGCCCATGGCAGGGGAGTTGGAACTAGATGATCCTTGTGGTCCCTTCCAACCCTGGTTGATTCTATGATTCTATGAAACTACTCCTCAGCCTGCTCATGTCAAAATTAGTTATGGCAACAGAGACTTCAATCTAACCATTTTGCTTTGCAGAATGTTCTGTGTGGCTTAATAAAAATAACTAACAATATCAAGTATCTCCGCTTTTATCTTAGTTCACTGAAGAAATTCTGCTATTTTCTTATTCCCTTGTCAAAAGGATTACTTTATGTACTTGATTTAGACACTTTTCCTGTCTCATATTTCCTTATTATATTTAAAGTGGTTACTTGAATAGGTATGACTCCAGGGGACTTGATGCTTCCAGCTGAAGTACCTTCTTCAGGGAAGAAATAATGGGTGAATTCCACATCCATTCTTGATGGAGATCTTCCTGAAAAGTTCTCTTGTGTCACATTCTGTTTGTCACCACAAAATTTAGTCCCCTCAAATGTGAATAACTCATCCTAGTTTTATGAGTTGCAACTTTTTTCTTTCCCTACCCTCTCTCTCCTTGAAAATATGCATATTTGGTTTAAGAGCAACTGTGGTTGTAATTTTTAGGGTTTTCAGTTGCAATAAATTATTTTCTAATTAGATATCAAGAAGAATCCTATAAAAACAGAGCAAAACGCTTTTATTTTTGAACATATATTGTAATTGGGCAAAAAAACCCTTTAACTTATTACTATGCATTAGAGTTCAACAAGAATCTTACTTGTAACTTACTATAATAGCATCTAATATCTAACATCTAACTTACTATAATAATTTTCGTGCAAATGTTTTGTTACAAGATAGTGTAGATGAACCCTTATAAGAGAATGAGTATGCAATTCTTGAAAAATACATTGTGGTACAACAAACATCTGAGAAACAGCAGAAACATTGTTATGACCACTCTCTGCTTCACTCAATATCCACCTCTCTCAAGTTATGTAGCTACTCGAAGGAAGTGGAAAAGAGGTACAGAAGCATTCGTTTTTACTGAGGGAAGTGAGATACGTCTCTGCAGTGCTAGTGACAGAGTAAAGGACTGTGCAAAAATGAACTGCAAAACTGAGGGACCATTTTTAACACACTTGTTTTGCATTTTTGCAAATGACAGTTTTGTAAGTAGTCAGTCTGCAATTAAATTATGAATTAATAGAAGAAATTTCCCTTCTTCGTTAGCCCCAAATTACCTAGCTGGCCTCATCAAGGCCTAATGAAATAATTTTTCTGTCTATGCATAATTACAAAAAGAAGTTGTGTTGATTTTTCTGGTTTCATCTGTAGACAGAGGTGTTGCAGGCATAACATTTACAAAAGAGCATTTACAGTGACCTTTTGTAGGTATACATTGCCTGTAAAAGTCAATGGAAATTATCACATCATCACTGTCTTTTATGCCATTAGCAGCATTATAATTTTTGTCATTATCCAGCTACTTCTAGACAAACTGCCTGACTTAAAATCCCATCATAACAGTCAGTGTGTGGGCTTGCCATGTCATGAAATCCTTGCTTCTGCAACATTGTCAAGCTGCACCAGGGGAAGTTTAGGCTCAAGGCGAGAAGAAAGTTCTTCACTAAGAGAGTTGTTCACCGTTGGAATGGGCTGCCCAGGGAGGTGGTGCAGTCACCATCCCTGGAGGTGTTCAAGAGGGGGTTGGCCATGGCACTTGGTGTCATGGTTTAGTCATGAGATCTGTGGTAACAGGTTGGACTTGGTGATCCTTGAGGTCTCTTCCAACCTTGGTGATTCTGTGATTCATGATAAGGCATTATTACATCACAGCTTAAAGGATGTTGCAAAAACAAGAGAAAGACTTTGAAAATAATTTCTACCACAGAAGTCAGCTTCCTTTTTCATTCAATCCCCTGCCAACACCCTCAGATTACCATAGACACATAATTTAAAAAAATATAAACTTACTCTCAAGAGAACTTCTCAGGCTATTGAAGTTAAGCACCCTCTGTATCAATGGTGAGGATAGGTAAAACAGAAGAGAGAGGTTTCATTCAATGTGCTGCTTCTCATAGAGAACAATTATTTGGACATTTTGTAGATGAATCTTCTGTCCTTTATTTGGCACTGGAGTTTACATGTAATATATTTATTTTCTGTGTAAGAGTGGCATTGCAGTTCTACTAACCTTAACTGCAACGTACCCACAAATTGACAGGTAGAGATTTTTCAGGTGTTTACAATATTTTAGTATATCCTAAGGAAATTACTTACTTTGACATAGAAATCAGATAAAATCTTTCCACTCTAATTTCCTTTTTTTCTGTGATACAACCATACGGTCACATGAAATCTGTGAATTTCATAGAATTTTCTAAACTTCTTCTGATGCAATTTATAAAATACATATAGAATCATGGAATGGGCTGGGCTGAGAGTGACCTCCAAAAATCATCTAGTCTGACCCCTTCCCTCCCCTGACACCCCCACCCCCCACCCCCTGCAGTCAGCAGGGACATCCTCAACTAGACCAAGTTGCCCAGAGCCCATTACAACAGAGTGGAATAACAATAACTTTAATTGATTGATACATTCGTATCCCTTCTGGGTTTCTTTGATGAGCAGAAACTAGTGGGAAGATTCAGGAAAACTGGCAGTAACTGTTAGGTTATCTATTGACTGAAGAAAACATTTTGGTCATCACTTGAAGCTAAAATATTATTTCCAGGACTAGCTAAAAGACAGAGACAGTGACAACCACTGGGCAGTCACAGCACCTTCTGAGAAGATTTTTGGCATGGGGGAATAGGATTTCATTCCTGAACATCTAGGACTAAAGTACACAAGTCCTTGGGCACTTGGCTGGCAGCTCAAGTCTGAAAGTGCCCTTTACTAGCCTAAACACTCTTCTGTAAAGGGAGAGTGTGTATTTCACCTGGAGGTGTGCCAATTTCTTTGCAGTGTCATTTTTGCCTATTCTTTTTATGTTAATAATGCATAATTCCATGACAGCAAAGATTATAGAGTAAATGAGGAGAATTTGCTGGCCTTCCAAATTGGCATCCATATAACTATAATAAAAAGCTCTTCAGCCAAAGGAACAGTGCTGCAAAACCGAACCAACAAAGAAAATTAGGACATGAGAGTAGAGCAGAGGAAAAGAAGGAATTTTAAAAATAAATATGTTTAATAAAGTAAATTTAATTGCATTTTTCAATAAAAATGACAGATGTTCAAATCTAGACAGGAGAGATTATAGAAAGTTAAACAAGTACAAGCTGTATTGACAGCTTGATATTCATTGAGATCAAATCTTGTGTGCGATGCAGAAACTCTCCTTATGTCTTTAAGTAAGAAAATGAACTCCTCATGCCTGAATCACCCCTAAAAGCACACGTGTGACAGCCACATCTAACTGCATGTAAAGGCATACTTACACCCTGTTGAAAGCTATTAGGACCCCTGTGGATAGCAAGTATTACAAAACAGAGGTATCATGGACTCATTGAATCATAGAATCAATAAGGTTGGAAGAGACCTCAAAGATCATCAAGTCCAACCTGTCACCACAGACCTCATGACTAAACCATGGCACCAAGTGCCATGTCAATCCCCTCTTGAACAACTCCAGGGATGGTGACTCCACCGCCTCCCTGGGCAGCCCATTCCAATGGCTAACAACTCTCTCAGTGAAGAACTTTCTCCTCATCCTGAGCCTCAACTTTCCTGGTGCAGCTTGAAACTGTGTCCTCTTGTTCTGGTGCTGGTTGCCTGGGAAAAGAGACCAACCCCCACCTGGCTACAACCTCCCTTCAGGTAGTTGTGGACAGCAATAAGGTCACCCGAGCCTCCTCTTCTCCAGGCTAGACAATCCCAGCTCCCTCAGCCTCTCCTCATAGGGCTTGTGCTCAAGGCCACTCACCAGCCTTGTTACCCTTCTCTGGACATGTTCAAGAGTCTCAACATCTTTCCTAAACTGAGGGGCCTGGAACTAGACACAGTACTCAAGGTGTGGCCTAACCAGTGCTGAGTACAGGGGCACAGTGCCTTCCCTGCTCCTGCTGGCCACACCATTCTTGATGCAGGCCAGGATGCCATTGGCCTTCTTGGCCACCTGGGCACACTGCTGGGCTCATGTTCAGCCTAATGTAAATCAGTACCCCCAGGTCCTTTTCTGTTTGGCAGCTCTCCAGCCATTCTGACCCCAGCCTGTAGCACTGCATGGGATTGTTGTGACCAAAGTGCAGGACCCGGCACTTGGACTTCTTGAATGCCATCATGTTGGACTCTGCCCATCTGTCCAGCCTGTCAAGGTCCTTCTGGAGAGCCCTTCAACCCTCTAACCGATGAACATCTGATCCTAACTTTGTGTGATCTGCAGATTTACTGAGGATTGACTCAATCCCTTCATTCAGATCATCAGTAGAGATATTAAACAGGATGGGCCCCAGCACTGATCCTTGGGGCACACCACTAGTGACTGGCTGCCAGATGGATGTGGCACCATTCACCACCACTCTCTGGGCTTGGCCCTCCAGCCAGTTCCTAACTCAGAGCAGAGTGCTCCCGTCCAAGCCATGGGCTGACAGCTTGGCCAGGAGTTTGCTGTGGGGGACAGTGTCAAAGGCCTTGCTAAAATCCAGGTGCACTACATCAACAGCCTTTCCCACGTCCACAAGGCTGGTCACCTGTTCATAGAAGGAGATCAAGTTGTAAACTAGTACAATCTCCAAATATCATTTTGGACAGCTGTGAAAGCTCCTTGGTCACCTCTATGTAATAGGGCAGACCAGACATCGCTTCTCCACTACCCAGTCACTGTTAATACTTGTAACAGTTAAAAGTGAGATGGCTGATAGGACTGCATGTCTGAGAGCATTGTTAACCTGGAATTTCCCACCAGTGCAGCATCACAGCTGTCTGAGCCACAGTATAATGGTTTCACTCAATCCCTGACACCCAGTCTTACAGAAGACCAATATCAGTGAACCTGATGAAGGCTTGCCAGCAGTCAGAAGTTGCCTGTAGCATATTTTAAAGCTACTCCAATATTAATATTAACTTTTCTATTAGAAAATATCATGTTCATGCTATGCAGTATAAGAGTTGCTACTGAGGGCAACAAACCTAAGATCAGAACAAGGCTTGAAACAAGTCGATATATAGCATTCTTTCTAAGTCCATTCACCACAGTCTGGTATTTTGTCCCTGTCCTTACATTGGATTCTGTACTGGGCTTACATGGCAAGGGCTTGGTAGTGGGAGTGCTACAGGGGTGGCTTCTGTGAGAAGCTGCTGTAGACACTGGTCAAGGCCAAGTTAACCAATGCTTCTTTGACAATATATTTAAGAAAGGAAAAAAAAACCCCAACCCAAACTGTGCAACTGCAGCTGGAGAGAGGAGAGAGAAGTTGTTAAGAAGTTTTAAAGATTGTCAGGGGTTAGAACTGGGCCTGGACAAATGCCAGGTGCTCACTTGAGATGTGTCTCTTCCCCAAGAGGAAGAGAAAGGGAGCAAGGGAGAAACAATTATGGATTAGAAAACAGTTTGAATGAAAATAATAACAACAAAATCATGTATATATAAATACATACAAAAGCAATTGCATCATTGTCAATACTGGTGTTGCAGGCAGGCACTGGACAATCCTAGTCTGTGGTCAGTGGCAGATAGGAATTGGTTTCAGGAGCTGGATTCTGGACCTCGGTTCAGGGATGCATGGATTCAGATCAAAGGAAGAATGGACAGAGTATTCCTCAGATGCTGACCATCGAAGAGAGCTTGACCCTTGTTACCCCTGAACTTTATACTGAATATGACATACATGGAAAGGAATATTTTGTTGGTCAGGTTAGGGTCTCCTGTCCTGTCCCCTCCTCCCCAAGAGTGCAACCTCTGCATGCAATATTTATCAGTGACTGCTCTTCAAAGGAGCAAGTATAAGCAAGAACCTTTCTGCATACCATTCCTTGGAACTAGCTATTACAAACAACAGGAATTATCACTCCTAGAAGCAGACACAATATGCCATGAACTTCAGAAAGTGCAGTTACTTAGAAGAGAATGAGCTGAAGTGTTAAATCACAGAACAGAGTTAGTTTTGTTCTAATTAAAAGGAGGGCAAAATTGAGTTTAATTTACATTTATACTACTCTGATTTGATTGATAATAAATTAAACTAGTTTTCCAAAGTTTAGTGTGCTTTGCCTGTGACAGCAATTGGTGAATGATCTCTCCCCTATCCATCTGAGGAGGGGAGTGACAGAGTGGCTTTGGTGGGCACCTGATGTACAGCCATGGTAAACACACCAGAAGTTCCTAAGTGCCAAGTGCCTATGGTTTTCCTACTCTAGTAGGAATAAATAGTGTCCTCAGGTAACTAAATATCTATAAGGAATTCAGTAGAATGTTTTTCTTTTTATTATAGCCTGCAGTTTGCAGATGTGCAGTAATGCTAAGGGCTTCAGGAGACACACATCAATGGACACAGGATAAGGCAATGTTCAATATGTACCATCAGCTACATACTCTGTATGAGCTGGTACCTCTCAGGAAAGAGGCATGTTCCTGTTTCTTGAATTCTTACATAAATATTTAGACAATTTACATCTGAGTGTTAATTTTTTAGAAAGTTCATAAATCTCTAATGCATCAGATTCTGTTTGTCATAGTTACTTAAAATATGGATCTGTATTCAAGGAACAGAAATCATAGTAACTGACACACACATTGGATTTTGGGGACATTAGGTTATGGGATTAAAGGACAATCACAGAATTAACCAGGTTGGAAAACACCTTTGAGGTCATCAAGTCCAACCATTAACCCAACACCATCTAATCAACTAAACCATGGCACTAAGTGCCTCATCTAGCCTTTTTTTTAAACACTTCCAGTGATGGTGATTCCACCACATTCCCAGGCAGCCCATTCCAATGGCCAATCACTCCTTCTGTAAAGAATTTCTTCCTAACATCCAGCCTAAGCTTCCCCTGGAGCAGCTTCACACTGTATTCTCTTGTTCTGTCACTGGTTGCCTGGGAGAAGAGATCAATCCCCGCTTGGCTACAACCTCCTTTCACTAGAGAGCAATAAGATCTCCCCTGAGCCTCCTCTTCTCCAGGCTAAACAGCCCCAGATAATCATGGAGAACGCATGAAGGTCAGAGAGCATTTACTTCAGTTTGGTATGCACAGTATTTCCTATTGGGGCAAGAAAGAATGACTTACAAAATAGGTTTTAAAAAGCAGCATATTTATCTTCTGGGACAAGGAATAACAGGTTAAATATTGAAAAGGAAAAGCCTTGAAAACTGGGCTAATCAGCCATTGTCTACCAGCTGTGTGGAATACTGGGAAGTGCATGTGCAAGTTTGTCAGATTTCCAGGTTTTGGCTTCGTCTACATGCTGTGAGCAGAGATGTTTCTTTCATCCTTTTTTTCTTCTTGATTGGTACCAGAGTAAGATGGTATAAACTTTCTTTGAAGGGTGAGGCTTTCTCTGGACTTTTTTGGTATTGCTGTGGTTTTGCATCAAGGAAAGGGAAGCAGGAGCACACATGTGCATAATGCTTATAGTATTGATCCAAAAAATTTTCTGAATATCCTGTGTCCACAATGCTTGCCATATCTCCCTGCATAATAAGCTTTAAAGTTCCCATGTTTCCAAGAACTCACATCTGTCACATTTCATGCTGAGCCTTTTCCCTTCATCTCCTTCACGATCAAAGTAAAGATTTTCAATCACTTGCTACACATTTGGGGCTGGTAACTAAATTTCAGTATCACAAGTGTGATATCTGTATGCACCAGAGGGCAAATTCTTTGAACATTCAGTTTTATTTCCTGACCATTTGGGAACATTAAGTGGTCTCATAGGGAAGGAAATTGTTGTACACTAAAAGCAACATATAAAATAAGGACAAATTTATATATTATTTCTTAATGAAATCCAAACAAACATTCCTGTGATGAGCCATAGGGAAAGCAATTTTGAATTTACATGAGGTTTTAAAACATACTATGATGTGTTTTATTCAAAACACTACTGCATGTGTCACTTTTCAGAATGCTCACTTTTATAAAAGGAGTACACAGAAAAAGAAGTGGCTTGCTCATATTTGGAGGGAAAATGAAGCCACACAGTCTTGCTGGAATAACACATGACCAGTGTGTTTTATATCACTGGGATTAGGTTGCTGTATAAAGAAGGAAAGTAGGGACCAAATAGGGATAGGCCAAGCAAAGGTAGAAGGTGAACCAGTACCTCAGACTTTCAGACTGCAGACTTTGCAGTACGCAGATAATATGTACCGCACCACATCCTGGTCTCCAAACTGGTGACACATGGGTTTGATGAATAGACCACGTGATGGATAAGGAACTGGCTTGATGGCCACACCCAAAGAGTGGCTGTCAATGGCTCCATGTCCCAGTGGAGGCCAGTAACAAGTGGAGTCCCTCAGGGATCAGTCCTGGGACCTGTCTTGTTCAACATCTTTGTGGGTGACATGCACAGTGGCATTGAGTGCACCCTCAGCAAGTTTGCTGATGACACCAAGCTGTGTGGTGCAGCAGACACGCTGGAGGGAAGGGAGGCCATCCAGAGGGACCTTGACAGGCTGGAGAGGTGGGCACAAGCCAATCTCATGAAGTTCAATAAGAGCAAGTGCAGGGTCCTGCACCTGGGTCGAGGCAATCCCAGGCACAAATACAGGCTGGGCAGTGACTGGCTGGAAAGCAGCCCTGAGGAGAGAGACTTGGGTGTGCTGGTGGACAAGAGCTCAACATGAGCTCTCAGTGTCCACTTGCAGCCCACAAAGCCAATCAGATCCTGGGCTGCATCAGGAGAAGTGTGGCTAGCAGGTCGAGGGAGGTGATCCTCCCCCTCTACTCAGCCCTGGTGAGACCCCACCTGGAGTACTGTGTCCAGTTCTGGAGCCCCTATTACAAGAGGGATGTGGAGGTGCTGGAACATGTCCAGAGAAGGGCCACAAGGATGATCAGAGGGCTGGAGCACCTCTCCTATGAGGACAGACTGAAGGAGTTGGGGCTGTTCAGTCTGCAGAAGAGAAGGCTCTGAGGTGACCTAATTGTGGCCTTCCAGTATCTGAAGGGGGCCTACAGGAAGGCTGGAGAAGGACTTCTCAGGATCTCAGGTAGTGATAGGACTAGGGGGAATGGAATGAAGCTGGAGGTGGGGAGATTCAGGCTAGATGTGAGGAGGAGGTTCTTCACCATGAGAGTGGTGAAACCCTGGAATGGGTTTTCCAGGGAGGTGGTTGGGGCCCCGTCCCTGGAGGTGTTTAAGACCAGGCTGGATGAGGCTCTGGCCAGCCTGATCTTGTGTGGGGTGTCCCTGCGCATGGCAGGGGGGTTGGAACTAGATGATCCTTGTGGTCCCTTCCAACCCTGACTGATACTATGATAAAACAACTACCACCAAAGGAAGTCTCATGCATTGAAGTGGTCTTTTTCTGCAGGTGATTACAGACTTGAACCTGATTGGCATAAACTGCAAAAATGAGTCATGTATCATATTTATTGATGTGTTGAGGACAAAAGGGTATTTTATTTTTTTATCTTAACCTGGTTATTGCTGTAAGACGAGTAAAGGTGAATGAAGCCTACCCACCCCAACATTCCAATACTATTATTTTTATGCTCTGCTCATTTTAAATTACTGCAATACAGTTCCTAGGATGCTTCAAATAATTGAAATTATGTCTTTCCATGATGTCTTTGAGTGTCACAGGCTTTTGTTAGCTTCTGACAAACATATATGAATTGAAGATAATTAAACAAAATTGTGACTTTTGGAACACTGCAGAGATTATTTCCTTAGCGGGAAGTAGTACTGAATATAGGAGAAAAAGAGAAAAAAAAAAAAACTAAAGAGATTTCAAAATATGTTTATATTAAATATGTAGTGATATACCTGGACTGTCAAAAATATTTCTGTTTGCAAAACAGGAGGGACCTACAGGATAATGTCAGGAGACCTGAAAGGCCTGTTTCCGCTTGTTCTGCTTTCCCATCTCTTACTTTTCAGTGTAGTCGCCCTGGTGACCAGGTTGCCTTTGAGTCAGACAGCAGACTGTCTCTCAATAAAATTTCAGACTGTTCCTGTCTCTGCTTGGCAAGGCTAAGCACTTCCTGGATGTGATGGAAGGCATTTATATTTGTTTTACTATACTGGAGGGCATTGAAATAACTCTTCTGAAACAATGATCTGTCTTTTCCAAGGATATTGGTGCCTAGTAAGGCTAAGAAGCCGAGTAAGCATCCTTGAATTTATATATTTCACAGCAGCAGTCAAATTCATGTGAGTCTTATGACCCACATCCCTGTGGAGATCGTAGTCAAGAAAATTAACAAGTTTGGGTGGAATTAGCTTGCCACATAATAAGGGGTATTTTACTACCATATTTAAAGCAATGCTGTGAGTTAGTGTGGCATGATGAATGCCCAGGTCCTGAACCTTTATCCATGTGAATTGCAGCAATAGTTTTCTCCCACTGTGGTCTGTGGTCCTACAGAGCATCAGGATTACCAGTATTCACTATTGTCCCACCAATTGGTCTGGATATCTACTGAAAGCTTGAGGCAGCTGTTGGAGGCAGATGACAGGCTATTGATCATAGCATCAATCTTGTAGAGTTTAACTTAGTACATGCAAGTACCTGAGCTTAATGGTTTAGCAAGGGATTTTCTGAGTATAGCATTGCAACAGTTCCTTATAACTAAAAGTCCTGCAATAGTAGAACTAGAGGTGCCTCTCCCTAACAGAAAACCAGCCTGCAGCGGACTAAGCAAGGCAAGGACAGCTATCACCATTGCTTTTTCCATTGTAGCTCCTCTGGATGGCCACTTGGGAGCTGAAAGTTAGAGGTATGTTCCTTCTGAGCTGACTAATTCTCAGTGACGTCAACATAGAGGCCTGTCACTAAAAGCGGAATTCCAAATGGCGGTGATAATCTACTTCCTCTGCAAACCTTGCATCAAGTCAGATCATGACTGTCTCTGTACAAAAATCGACATTACAGCCTGACATTCATCTTTTTGTAGGTGTCTGCCTACACTGGCTGCCATCAGCTGTCTTCAAGAACTGTGAAAAGAAATAGGTACTTTTAGTATAAGACTTATTTTAGACATTAGACTCAGAAACAGGTATTTTTTCTCACCAGATGCATTTTACCCAATGTCAAGTTATACTGAGCCTCAGCAGGGATCAATGGGACTGTAGTGGGACGGCGGGTGGATTAGAAGTTTTCTTCATGACTTGTTAGGATTGATAAAAAATTACCAGGAGAAATATTTGTTTTCTCATTTCTCTTCCCTCTGGACTTCCAAACTGCAGTTATTCTCATGTAGAAACCTGTTGTTTTTGCTTCCTATTATCCTTGGACTCACTGGAGGATATATACTTCATGCTAATAACAAAAGCAGAAGAGAAAATGAATATATCACAAACAAGGAGTAGTGCTAAATAAATGGAGGATAGCATTTCTATTTATGTCAGCATCCTTTGATATAATTCTCTTGTTGTCCTCACATAAAATTAGTTTTGTTTTCATGAAATCATTGCTGGTTTAAGAATGGTATGCTGGGTTTTCCTTGCATTTCTTGACTGTTCTGAGAGAATAGCAGTGATCCCTCCTGCTTTTGCAGTTGATATTAGCCATTTGACTGTGGAAGGAAGCAGGGGATACAGAGGTGCCAGTCCAGTCATTCCTCAAATGACCATGTACAAGAAGTTTGGCCTCAGAGACAGGCAGATTAAGAGCTAAGTCATTTTGATAACAGCATCATAGAATTACAGTATGGTTGTGGTTGCAAGGGACCTCTGGAGGCAATCTAGTCCACCTTTCACTGCTCAAGCAGGATTATGTTCAAAACTGTCTCCAGATGGGATTTTAAACATCTTTTCAGGGACAAAGACTCTACCATCTTTCTGAGCAACTTGTGCCAGTGCTTAATCACCTTCACTGTGAAAAAACATTTTCTGATATTCAGACAGAGCTTTCTGTGTATCATGAACTTTGGTTCTGTCACTAGACCCCACTGGCAATAGCCTGGCTCCATCTTCTTTACACCCTCCCTTCAGATATTGCTATACACTGATCAGATATCCCTGAACCTTCTCTTCTGCAGGCTGAAGAGCCTCAGCTCTCTCAGCCTTTTCTCATAGGAGGGATGCCCCAGTTGTTTTAGTGTCTTAGTTGCTCTTCACTGAGCTCTGCACTCTATTCATGTCTCACTTACAGCAAGGAACAAACCCAAAATGTGTTGATGTCTTCAAGCTTTACAATAATTTGTTCTGATACATTCTGGGCTTCTGCATAAACTACTAAAGTTGTCTTAATTTGGTAACAAGTTTTAGTCATTTTTACTTCAGCCAGGGGAGCTATAATTTAATATTTTTATTTCAGCCAGGGGAGCTATAATTTAATGTTTATGTTATTATTATTATTACCATTTTTGTTATTAACTATTATTTTGTTATTAACTAATATTATTATGAGGGCTTCAGTGAGGAGATGGCAGATATTCCAAAGCATTGTCATGGCTATTGCTCAAAGGATCAGTGAGGAAGCTGTATGTGGATGGTGCATTCAGTGTTTTACAAGGGTTGTCACAAAAATATTAGAGATTTGTAAGTGGTAATAGTAATAAGTCTGATTGAATTGCTGAATAATCAGAGTAATACTACACAACATATCTTGTTCAGTAGAAGTATATTTGGGTGCTTTGCTGTTAAACAAGTCCTGAGAACACCTGCCTGGATTGTAGCCAATGTCATTTGCTTAAACTTGATGTGAAACGTAGAGAGATTTTGAGGCTGGAAGGTGAGCGAGGGTGAAAAGGCGGACCACTAGGCTTTTTACAATAGCTTTATACCTGCCCAATAAAAGAGGAGCTGCTGCTACCACTTGCTAGGCATTCTGATGATGCCCTTTTTATCCATGGAATCACTAGGGAGGGAGGAAAATAAAACAAACTTACAGTGTCTGCTTCATTTGTGACATCTGTCACTTTATTCGTGGAGTTCTGTTGACATTCTAACAACTTCTGTGCTTGAGAGAAGTGGCCCTTCTTTGGACACTCAGATTTATTTTCTTTCTTTCTTTCTTTCTTTCTTTCTTTCTTTCTTTCTTTCTTTCTTTCTTTCTTTCTTTCTTTCTTTCTTTCTTTCTTTCTTTCTTTCTTTCTTTCTTTCTTTCTTTCTTTCTTTCTTTCTTTCTTTCTTTCTTTCTTTCTTTCTTTCTTTCTTTCTTTCTTTCTTTCTTTCTTTCTTTCTTTCTTTCTTTCTTTCTTTCTTTCTTTCTTTCTTTCTTTCTTTCTTTCTTTCTTTCTTCCTTTCTTTCTTCCTTTCTTTCTTCCTTTCTTCCTTTCTTTCTTCCTTTCTTTCTTCCTTTCTTTCTTCCTTTCTTTCTTCCTTTCTTTCTTCCTTTCTTTCTTCCTTTCTTTCTTCCTTTCTTTCTTCCTTTCTTTCTTCCTTTTTTTCTTCCTTTCTTCCTTTCTTTCTTCCTTCCTTCCTTCTTTTCTTCCTTCCTTCCTTCCTTCCTTCCTTCCTTCCTTCCTTCCTTCCTTCCTTCCTTCCTTCCTTCCTTCCTTCCTTCCTTCCTTCCTTCCTTCCTTCCTTCCTTCCTTCCTTCCTTCCTTCCTGCTTCCTTCTTTTTTTTCAGATAGAGTGTACTTTTTCTTTTTAATGTATAATAAATATCCATATTTTCTAATGCACTTGAGGACCTGATGCTACTTTATGTCATCACCATCTTATTAGCTCTCCTGATAACACCTTTAATGTGAATATTGGTGCAATGTCATGTGTTGTAACTATTATATGGGTATTATCATGTACAAGAGTTTTTCCATAACTCTTGTAGTAGTTTGAAGATATGTTAATCCAATTGCTTCTGTAGGATATTAATACAAAATTATTAATATGCCATATGGACATTTCACCAAAAAGTCTACTTTCTTGAGGTTTATAGCAGCTTGTTCTTTGTAAACAACTTTCTACTCTGCTTGCTAATTAGCTAGCAACATTCAAAGAGTCATCAACAATGACATTATTTGTGCTAGTGCACTTCTGTTATTTATTTATGTAAGGCTGTCACATGAATGGAAATTAATTTGCTTTCTCCTGTGACTCAGATACTGCTTTTTTTCTCCGTTTGTACAATAAAATGGTTTGCAGTCTTCTTGCATAAACTCTTACATCTCCTGTACTGCAGTATCTCTCTGTTCTAAAGGCAAGCAACATGTAAAGGTCTTTTCTGTGCCTTGTTTTTAGGTTGTTTTAAAGATAATCATAAGATAATCATAGTACCTGCTTAGAAGCAGGCAGAACACATCCTGAATTATTTGATCTGCTTCTATCCATTATTAGTGAATGCTCTACTTAAAGCATTTAGAACTAGCATTAAAGAAAAAAAAAAACTCTTTCAAAATTTCAGAAGACAAACTCTGTCTCTTAGATCTTCCTATAAACTGTTTATAAGAATGCCAGGTCTCTGTTTGTCCTTTATCAACTGACTCAGAGAATGACAAACTGGATATTTCAGTGGACTGATATCTTGACCTGTGAAACCTTAAAACCATAATTAGATTTTTTAGTTATTGTGCTCTCTTGATGAGACTTGACTCAGTCAGCTCAGACAAAGGAGGTGAATAAAGGGGCACAAGAGAACATGTACAATCTTTTTTAAACTTACAAACTTTTGTGCCTCAGTAACTTAGCAGAAATGTTGTTGCTTAGATTGTTACAGTATGCCTTGTAATAATTTACTGTGTCCAGTTCTGGGCCTCACAGTTTAGGAAAGATGTTGACTTGCTGGAACATGTCCAGAGAAGGTCAACAAAGCTGATGAGGGGTTTGGAGCACAAGCCCTGTGAGGAGAGACTGAGGGAGCTGGGGTTGCTTAGCCTGGAGAAGAGGAGACTCAGGCATGACCTTATTGCTCTCTACAACTACCTGAAGGGAGGTTGTAGCCAGGTGGGGGTTGGTCTCCTCTCCTGGGCAACCACCAACAGAACAAGAGGACACAGTTTCAAGTGGCACCAGGGCTGATTTAGGCTGGATGTTAGGAAGAAATTCTTCACAGAAAGAGTGATTGGCCATTGGAATGGGCTGCCCAGGGTGGTGGTGTCACCATCACCGGAGTTGTTTAGAAAGAGACTGGATGGGGTGTTTGGTGCCATGGTTTAGTTGATTAGATGGTGTTGGATGATAGGTTGGTCTCGATGATCTCAAAGGTCTTTTCCAACCTGGTTAATTCTTCCATTCCATTCCATTCCATTCCATTCCATTCCATTCCATTCCATTCCATTCCATTCCATTCCATTCCATTCCAATTTACTTTTAAATAAATATCTGTGACATCTAACCATAAGTAAAGGGTGACATTGGACTCAGAATACTGTAAAATTAAAATTAGAAATATTAACTTCATTAAAAATAAATACATAATAGTAATCTCAGGGTCTTTCAGATTTGACTTCTCATTGCTTTTCTTAATGCTTTTGAACATAAAAGGAATTTGGACTGTGGACAAGGATATCTGATAGACTTTATATGAGTTATGCCAGTTGGAAGTGGGGACATTTTCATAGAGAACTATGTCTTTTTCAATTATATAAACCAGATTTTTAGACTTCTTAGCAAATCATGAAGTTAATGCAGTGTTGCTGCATTAGGAGAGATTTCTTTATTGGTGCCACGGGTTAGTTGTTTAGGTGGGTTGGATTGGTTGATGGGTTGGATGCAATGATCTTGAAGGTCTCTTCCAACCTGGTCTGGTTTATTCTAAATAAAGGTTTATTCTAAATATGTAGCTACATTTTCTTTACTGATAAAAACATGTATTTTTAATTTTTTTTTAAAAACTTACTTATTTTAAGTAATACAAAGTCCAGTCTGGGAGAAAAACACCTTTCTGTTTAAAGAACAATATAATCAGGTTTTCATCCTTCTTTACCATTTAGAAATTAGAATTGAAAGAATGTAGGTTTTGTTATCTATTGGCAAAGTTGAGTGTAGTAGTTTTAGGCTATGCATTTAAAATTTTATTACAGATTTTGAGCAGAAAAGTAGAAAAAATATGAATAAATCACTACTGTGTGTAAACAAAAATAAAGATAATTGTAAATTATTCCATTGGAGAAATATCTGCTATAAGACTGGCTGTACCAAAACAATTTTTCTTCTTCTGATCTCTTCTCTGCTCACTTCGTTCTCTGAAGGGAAACTAATTTGCTTCTGCCTGACCTTGGCTGCATTGTTTTGGTGAAGTCTAACAGCTACTTTTTCTTTGCTCCTTTCTCCCTTTTGGACAGGGGATGGGGGAGGTTGGGGAGAGGGACAGCTTCCCTGGTCTCTGACCAGGGGGATCCTCATATTGTTTGTTAATTGTAAAATCTGGCTCAGTAGCTGATCGGGACCGCTCGTCCGGAACCGCTCCGCTTAAGCTGTGAGTTTCTCGGGGTTTTTTTGCTTTCCTTTCGGGGCTTCGCGGGTCAGGAGGACTCCTGGTAGGGGGAGGAGCCGGCAGGATCATGTTCACGCGAGCCTGCACGGGCACGGGAGCCTGACGTCAGCCGCGGCAGTTTTAAAAGCCGCCCGGGCTGTGTGCGCGGTGCCATTTTGGCTCAGTAGCTGATCGGGACCGCTCGTCCGGAACCGCTCCGCTTAAGCTGTGAGTTTCTCGGGTTTTTTTTTGCTTTCCTTTCGGGGCTTCGCGGGTCGGGAGGACTCCTGGTAGGGGGAGGAGCCGGCAGGATCATGCTCACGCGAGCCTGCACGGGCACGGGAGCCTGACGTCAGCCGCGGCAGTTTTAAAAGCCGCCCGGGCTGTGTGCGCGGTGCCATTTTGGCTCAGTAGCTAGTCTAACGGCTGGGTGATTAAAAAAAAACAAAAAAAACCCAACCAACCAACCAAACAAAAAAAAACCCCACCCAAACACAAAAAACAAACCTTAAACGTTGCATCATGGTCGTCACTCGGACGAAGGGTAAAAAAGCAGCATCTGCCCAGACAGAGCTGTTTTACCAACATGCTGGAGTCCAGGCTACCAGCTGCAGAGAGTGCTTCAGCCTGGCACATGAAATAGAGGGGGAGGGAGAGGACACCTGTGTCAGGTGTGAGCAGGTGAATTTTCTCCTCAGCATGGTGGCAGAGCTGAAGGATGAAGTGGCTGAGCTGAAGGAGGAGGTAGCTAGGCTAAGGACAATAAGGGAAAATGAAAGGGAGTTAGACTTGTGGGAGAAGGCTCTGCAGATCTCCCCTGCTGATGGAAGGGTTCCTGGAGGCAGAGAGGGATGGATACAGGTCCCTGCCAGGGCTGGCAAGAGAAATCCACCCCGACCCTCTCCTTCTCCGCTGCCCTTGCATAATAAGTATGAGGCCCTGCAGGCTGAGGACAGTAAGGATGAGAGGGCTGAGGCTGAGGAGCAGCCATCCAGAGGGGAGCCTAAGGCCAAGCGGACCCCACCAGCTGTAACGACCAGCTCCGGGGGGAAGCCTAAGCCCAAGCGGTCCCCACCAGCTATAGCAACCAGCTCCACAAAGAAAAGGAGAAGGGTTATAGTTTTTGGGGACTCTCTCCTGGGGGGTACTGAGGGACCCATATGTCATCCCGACCCATCCCACAGGGAGGTCTGCTCCCTACCAGGGGCAGGGGTTAGGGACATTGCAAAGAGAATCCCTAAATTAATCCAGCCCACTGACTATTACCCTCTGCTGGTAATACAGGCTGGAAGCGATGAGATTGACAGGAAGGGCACCAAGGTGATTAAGAAGGAGTTCAGGGCCCTTGGACAATTGATTGATGGGGCAGGAGCTCAAGTGGTGTTCTGCTCAGTTCCCTCAGTGGCAGGGGTGTACACTGAGAGGAATGGGAGAACCCACACCATCAACAATTGGCTCAGGGGATGGTGCCAGTGGCAGAACTTTGGGTTCTATGACCATGGGACAACTTTCACTGCACCTGACCTGCTGGGTCCTGATGGGGTGCATCTATCTAGAAGGGGTAAGAGAGTCCTGGCACTAGAGTTGGCAGGGCTCATTAGGAGGGCTTTAAACTAGGTCTGAAGGGGGTGGGTGAGGCAATCGGTCCCTCTGCAGAGGTAAGAGTAGGGCACAAGGTAGGGTCAGTTGAGAAGTCAGGAACCCAGCTGAGATGCATGTACACCAATGCACGTAGCCTGGGCAACAAGCAAGAGGAGTTGGAGGTCCTAATCCATCAGGGCGACTATGATGTAGTCGCCATCTCAGAAATTTGGTGGGACAGCACCCATGATTGGAGTGCTACAATGGGGGGTTACAGGCTCTTTAGGAGAGACAGGCGAGGGAGAAGAGGAGGAGGGGTGGCTTTGTATATTAGAGAGTCAATCTCTGCCACACAACTTGAGGTGGAAGATGAGGGAGTTGAGAGCCTGTGGATCAAAATCAGAGGACAGCCTAACAAGTCTGACATCCTGATTGGAATCTGTTACAGACCACCCAACCAGGATGAGGAGGCTGATGAGTTGTTCTACAAGCAACTGGAGGCTGTCTCAAGATCATCAGATCTTGTCCTTGTTGGTGACTTCAACCTCCCAGATATCTGCTGGGAACTTAATTCAGCAGGGAGGAGGCAGTCCAGAAGATTCCTGGAGCGAATGGAGGACTGCTTCCTGACACAGCTGTTAAGCGAGCCTGCCAGGGGACAGGCTCTGCTTGACCTGCTGTTCTGCAATAGGGAAGGGCTGGTGGGAGACGTGATCGTGGGAGGCTGCCTAGGGTGCAGTGACCACAAGATAGTGAAGTTTTCAATATGCAGGGAGATAGGGAGGAGCACCAACAGAACCTTCACCTTGGACTTCCGAAGGGCGAACTTCAGCCTATTTAAGAAACTTGTCTGCAAAGTCCCCTGGGTACCAGCCCTCATGAACCAAGGGGTTCAGGAGGGTTGGACCTACTTCAAACAGGAGCTCTTGAAGGCACAGGAACTGGCGGTTCCCACGTGCCGGCAGGCAAGCCGGCGGGGAAGGTGACCAGCCTGGATGAGCAAGCAGCTCCTGGAGGATTTAAGGGGGAAGAAGAGGCTGTATCACCTTTGGAAGGAGGGGAAGGCTTCTCGAGGTATGTTCAAGGAAGCTGTTAGATTATGTAGGAATAAAATTAGGGAGGCTAAGGCCCAGCTGGAACTGAAGCTGGCCACCTCTGTCAAAGACAATAAAAAGCATTTTTATAAATATATTAACAATAGAAGAAGGGCAGGAAGAACCTGCACTCCTTATTAGACCTGGAGGGGAACATGGTGACCGAAGACGAGGAGAAAGCTGAGGTCCTGAACACCTTCTTTGCCTCAATTTTTAACAGCAAGACAGGAGTTCAGGACAAGTGGCCTCCTGAGCTGGACGATGGGGTCGGGGAGCAGTGTAATGCCCCGGAAATCCATGAGGAATTAGTTCGGGACCTGCTAGCCACTTGGATATTCACAAGTCCATGGGACCGGATGGGATCCATCCTAGGGTGCTGAGAGAGCTGGCAGATGTGCTAGCTAGGCCACTCTCCATCATTTTCCTCCAGTCCTGGCTCACAGGTGAGGTCCCAGATGACTGGAAATTGGCCAACGTGGTCCCCATCCACAAGAAGGGGCGGGTGGAGGAACCTGGAAACTCCAGGCCAGTCAGCCTGACCTCAGTGCCAGGGAAAGTGACGGAGCAGATTATCCTGGCGGCAATAACTGCGCACCTGAACGATGGGCAAGGGCTCAGGTCCAGCCTACATGGATTTAGGAAGGGCAGATCCTGCCTCTTTCTATGATCAGGTGACCCGTCTGGTGGATGTGGGGAGGCCTGTGCATGTGGTCTACCTGGGCTTCAGCAAGGCCTTTGACACCGTCCCCCACAGCAAACTGCTGGCTAAGCTGTCAGCTCGTGGATTGGACCATTACACTCTGTGCTGGGTTAGGAACTGGCTGGAGGGCCGGGCCCAGAGAGTGGTCGTGAACGGTGCCACATCCAGCTGGAGGCCAGTCACCAGTGGTGTCCCCCAGGGATCAGTGCTGGGCCCTGTCCTCTTCAACATATTCATCGATGATCTGGATGAAGGGGTAGAGTCAGTCATCAGCAAGGTTGCAGATGACACAAAGTTAGGGGCAGATGTTAGTCAATTAGAGGGTGGAAAGGCTCTGCAGAGGGACCTCGACCGTCTGGACAGATGGGCAGAGTCCAATGGGATGGCATTCAACAAGTCCAAGTGCTGGGTGCTGCACTTTGGCTACGGCAATCCCATGCAGAGCTATAGGCTGGGGTCAGAGTGGCTGGAGAGCTCCCAAACAGAGAGGGACCTGGGTGTGCTGATCCACAGCCACCTGAATATGAGCCAACAGTGTGCTCAGGTGGCCAGGAGGGCCAGTAGCATCCTGGCCTGCATTAGGAATAGTGTGGCCAGCAGGAGCAGGGAAGTCATTGTGCCCCTGTACTCTGCTTTGGTTAGGCCGCACCTTGAGTACTGTGTCCAGTTCTGGGCTCCTCAGTTTAAGAAGGACATCGAAACACTTGAACGTGTCCAGAGAAGGGCAACAAGGCTGGTGAGAGGCCTTGAACACAAGCCCTATGAGGAGAGGCTGAGGGAGCTGGGATTGTTTAGCCTGGAGAAGAGGAGGCTCAGGGGTGATCTCATTGCCCTCTACAACTACCTGAAGGGTGGTTGTAGCCAGGAAGGGGTTGGCCTCTTCTCCCAGGCAACCAGCACCAGAACAAGGAGACACAGTCTCAAGCTGCGCCAGGGGAGGTTCAGACTCGAGGTGAGGAGGAAGTTCTTCACCGAGTGAGTAATTCGTCATTGGAACGGGTTGCCCAGGGAGGTGGTTGAGTCATCGACCCTGGAGGCGTTCAAGGGGAGATTGGACGTGGCACTTGGTGCCATGGTCTAGTCATGGGGTCTGTGTTGATAGGTTGGACTCGATGATCCTTGAGGTCCTTTCCAACCTAAGTGATACTGTGATACTGTGATACTGTGATACTGTAAATATTGCAAATACTGTGTATTTTTGTACATATTCATTACATTCCATTGTAGATTGTAGTCATGCTTGTAAATACAGCTCCCATGTGCTTCCAACTGAGCTGGTCTGATCTGGTCAACCCACCATATGGACCCTATCCTAGAATAGATAACTGATGCTTTACAACTCCATACAGGCCCTTTCTTAGGGTGGGGAATATGACACTGGACACAGCACTCCATATATATCTTATCAGTGATGTGTAGAGAGGAAAGATCACCTATCTCAACCTGATAGCAATGCTTATCCAAATGCAGTCCAGGATACTGCTGGCCTCCTTTGCTGCAAGGGCACATGTTGCTAGCATGTGGTCAGCTTGTTGTCCATCAAAACCCTTAGGCCCTTTTCTGTAAAGCTGCTTTAAGGAAGGATTAGCTTTATAATGTTAAATTTAGTATGGAAAAGCTCTAAGGCTAACATCTGCATTAGGGCTTATGTGTATCAGTGCTGAATGTCAGAGAACAAAATCTTTAGTCACTGAGCTGCAGAAGCTGGATAAGTGGCAGGGAGGACTGCAGCAGGCATACAGAACATTAAGTTCCTTGGAATATCACCAACATGATTAATATGAGCTTGCCCAAATCAGGTATTTGAGCAGGAAGGTTCCTACTCCATCTGACAGCAAATTTTTGAGAAACAGAATGTGTCCTAGATCCCATTTCCTATCTATTCAAATTCTTTACCCAGAGCCTGCTGAAGGAGGCATGTGCTTACAACAGTTTCCTGAAAGACTTGATTGATGGTTGCTTTCACTTTTTTCCTGTAGCCTCTATATGATTAGGGCCCCTATTCAGGGTTTGAAGTGTAAGGCTTAGGTCTTACATTTGCCTGAGGGGATCACTTCTCAGAAGAGTGCCCTGAAGCTGATGTATAAGATGAAGTTCTTTCACTTTTAAATATTCTCTGGGTACAACATAGCAGATGAATCTTTGGCTTTGTAGATTGTTTGGAAGGCAAGGATATGAACCTCACTTATTCAAGTTTTCCTTCCCTTGTCTTTAATTGTTTTATACCAGTTATGAAAAATTCAGGAGAAATGGTGGAGAATACCCTTTCATCTTTTAAAACCAATGATACTTTACCTACTAATGGATTTTGATCACAGATATTCTGCAAATTTCATACATAAATCTCTTTGAAGATAATATTATTTTTTTTAACTACACAATTGTACAGTTCATATAAATTTGAGTTTGGATAACTTTAATTAGGAGTCCAAACTCTGCAGATTGCTGCAGCGATGGAAGTAGTGACTACTGCTTATAAAACATCTCAGCTATTTTTCACTTGATTTGTGATGGTCTAATTTCCCCCACTGAATGGCAAAACAGATCACTTTCCCCCTTTTTGGGGAGAAGAGAAAAAACTTACAAAAATAATCTAACTTACAAAAAAATCCTCAAGAGCAGATGTCAGAAAGAGCAAGATGTCAGAAAAATTGTCTGTAAAGCATTAGAATGATGAGTTAGATGTACAACAGTCCAGAGATAGACAGTTAACAATTGTCCATGTGTTTGGCACGTGCCCTGAAACTCTTCTTGCATATCTTGTGCCCATATATTCAATGGCTTCAAAATCTTTAATTCCAGTGTTTTTCATTTTCAATTCAGTTTTCAATTCAGTTTGCAATTCAGTGTTCTATGCCCTGCTGGAGCTATTAGACTGTAGAAAATAGAAGATATCAGAATATCTTGGTAAATATTTCTGAGCACAGACTAAAAGAAACCCCACAAACATTTGGGTCAGTCTGACAATAACTGAAGGTGACCTTTTTATGTCTTAATACCTAAGTAAGAATGTTATAAGCAGTGTGCTCAATACCAAGTCTATTACAAAAGTAGTGGCTGAGGCAGGAATGAAATTTTATGGCCTGTAAGCTGCAGGGCAACAGATGAGATGATCATATATCTAATTTTTCTGACCTTCAGATCTATTATCTCAATATATTAACTAAGTTCTTTATAACAGGATGGGTTTGTATGAAGTCTTTTAATTTACATGAAGACACAGTAGTGCATGTTTGGCATACAGATATCCTACCCATGGAGCAGATCTCTACTATTCCTGATCTACAAATATAAAATAAAATTACAAACTCAACCTACACAGAATTCTAGCAATTATGAACTAGAGTAGTACCACAGATTTTTATGACTGAGTGTTAGTTTTCAGTAGTTAAGGACCATGATCACAATGAATGTGAAACAAACATACAAAACAGAATGTGAAATTAAGTGCTTATACAAAGCAGATCCTGGGAAGAAGGTCTCCAGTGCAGAGCTGCTGTGCTCTCTCATCCTAAATGTCCTTGAATGTGGCCTAATCAAGATGAAGAGAACAAAAAACCTTACTCTGGAGCTCCAGAGCTCCTCTCTCTGTTGGTGACAGCCTAGGCAACAAGGAGTACTAGAGGCAACAAGTAGTTCTGGAAGGTTTTTCATGTTTTTGTTGTTGGCCTCTTATGTCTCTTGCAGGCCTGTCTAAATTTTGGAGGTCCATGTGCCTCTCTAACATGACATGAGAAGAACATTCCTTTCTTTGAGACGTTCTTGTACCAGGATGAGAGTTGGCTAAGCAAATCCTTCAGGTCACTCTTTCAGTCTGGTTACAGATTTCATTGAGCTTCTAAGTTAATACACCCAGTGGTCCCATCTAGGGGTGGTTCCTCAGAAATGTCAAGAGAAATATCATTCTGTGAGGTATTTATGTAATTTATTTGTATACAATAATATATAACATAGTTATATAATAAATTCATATAATATAGGTAGAATAGAATAGAGTAGAATACAATGGAATACAATGGAATAGGATAGGATAGGATAGGATAAGATAGGATAGGATAGGATAGGATTAATCACATTGGAAGAGACCTTTGAGATCATCGAGTCCAATCTATCACCCAACACTATCTAATCAACTAAACCATGGCACCAAGCACCCCATCCAGTCTCTTCCTAAACACCTCCAGTGATGGCGACTCCACCGCCTCCCTGGGCAGCCCATTCTAATGACCAATCACTCTTTCTGTGAAGAACTTCTTCCTAACATCCAGCCTAAACTTGCCCTGGTGTAGCTTGAGACTGCGTCCTCTTGTTCTGTTGGTGGTTGCCCAGGAGAAGAGACCAACTCCCACCTGGCTACAACCTCCCTTCAGGTAGTTGTAGAGAGCAATAAGGTCTCCTCTGAGCCTCCACCTCTCAGTAAGACTTTAGAGAATGTATGACTAAAATGATTCACTTTGAAAACATACCTCTGAAAACATTATCAGGGTAAATGTGATCCCCAGTCACAAAAGCTGCAAGCCAAATATTAAATTATTGATCATATCTATTTTTATTGTTATGAAGGCTGCACTACTCTAACAATACACTCTATAAAATGAGGTTTAGAGCTTGAGGTCAGCTCACTAAAGGACATCTTTTTGTTGTATAAGTCCTTAAGTGAAAGCATTTGGGAAATTAGCTTTCATATGCAGGGATTAATTGGAAAGCTGATGTGTGTGTTTGTGCATGAGTCTTGAGGCATGAAAGTGTTCTGTCTTGGAAATACAAGCATATTCCTACTTTATTGTTCTTAGCTACATGGATTGCACAGCCTCAGCCACAGCTATTCTTTGTTGTACAGAGGGCTAACAAAAGCCTAGGTTGCTTTCCACTGAGATAAAGACACTGAATGAGCTGAATTCTTGTCAAAGGTCTGGTCCTTACTTAGCAAGGGTGGCATGTAGATGATAATTATTGCCTTTGCAGATTTAAGGTTTGTTTTCTCCAAAATTATTTGTGAATCCTCAGGGGTTTTTTTTTGTGTTTGCATTGGTTTTTGTTTTATTTTGGTTTTATTTTCTTTTTGTTTTTGTTTTTTGTTTGTTTTGGTTTGGTTTGGGTTTTTGGTTTTGCTTTTGGTTTTTTGATTTTCATATTTGAGGAATTCCAAAGAAACATGAGTTATAGCAAGCCCCACAGTAGACCCTACTGAATTATTTCAAGTGAAAATAAGGAAGTGAGTCTTGGTTATTTCTGAAAATTTTAGCCACCGGTTATTTGAGCTCTTGGATAATTTGAAGCCTCATAGTTGAAGGAGCTATGTGGACTGCAATGTAATTATAGACCTAGTTTTACCTGGCTCATTGTATTCTGCTCAGACTTTACGTTTTCAGACAGAAAGTGCATTGAAGAAGATGCCTTCTCAGTTGAAATTCTCTGAGACACAACTCAAGTGCACAAGGGAAAATTCTTGAAGACACCTGCTCTGCTAACTGCCTAGGATCTTGTGCTTTATGTACAATTTCCCTTTTTACATCAAGTCCAAAACAGAGCTCATGTATGATTGTTCCTTCTCTGATAGTATAAATTCAACTCCTTATATCTGTCAGTCCTACTTAGTCCCAGCACTGTTTTTCCTGTGGAATTCCATATTGATTTTGAGGGTTTTCTCTGTGCTTCTTAAGTCATGGATTAATTGTGATTCACTGACTCTGCTATTTCACAGTTTTTCATGAACGTGTAAATTACCAGTAGTGAGGTGTGTGCTCACTTCAGGAGACAGCACATTGAAACAGGTGGGAGGATTTTTAACTGATTGTTTTCCTGGTGTGTGTAACTCCTTTTTGAACTACCTGATCTTCCACAACTTCTTAGTCAAATCATGAAGACTGTTTGTGTCTTTTTTTTCACTTCTATCTATTTTTAAACATGCTGGTACATACAATTATACCCTCCTAGAAATTTCCTGAGCATTGCATTAAGAACAAAATTAGTAGTTACACAGGAGAAAATGTAGTTCCGGTTCAAGAACTATTATGTTATTAAGAGTATACTAAGAGAAAGAATAAGAGCTAGAGGTGAGGAGAATGTTCTTCACAGAAAGAGTTGTTGGCCATTGGAAGGGCTGCCCAGGGAGGTGGTGGAGTCACCATCCCTGGAGGTGTTCAAGAAGGTATTGGCTGTGGCACTTGGTGCCATGGTTTAGTCATGAGGTCTGTGGTGACAGGTTGGACTTGGTGATCTTTGAGGTCTCTTCCAACCTTGGTGATTCGGTGATTCTGGAAAACCATAAATACAGTTTCCTGCTATTTGTAATGCAAATATAAAGTTTTGAAATAAAAGGGAATTTTCTTGCAGAAGATACATATGTCAAAATACAGTGTTTTGATGGATTGAAACATTTGATGACAATCTGTCATTTCCTTCAACACTCCAGGGAGATGCTCGCAGAAATGCTGCTCCCTAGGGATTTTGTTGTTTTGTTTACCACTTGGCTGCTCTTTTTCTATACAGCCTGGCTTTCTGTAAATGAGAAATGCATATAAAAAAGGATAACAATAATCTAAAATACAGTCTCTATGTCAAGTTGAAAAATATATTTCTAGTATAAGTATCTTTTAATATTGCTCTTAAAACACTGATACTGCCTGGTGATATTGATTTGCTACTAGCACAGGTAAGTTTTTTCTCCCTCCAATTCGCTTTACCTTCTTACTGGACACAAGTTAGATTAACAATTAAGGTTTTTTTTAATAATAAAAAATCGAGAAAAAAATATTTTAAATATTTTGAAGGTGAAAGGAAGCTTCATTAAAAGAAAAACAAAATCAAGAAAGAAGGAAAAAAGATAGATGTAGGATGAGTTTACTTATGTAGGCTTTGGTCTCAAAGCAATAGGAACAGAAAAAAGAATTAAAACAAAGATATTCAGGAACAAATCAGTAAAAAAGTAAAATTAATGAAAAAACAGTTACATAAATATTAGAAGAAATTAACAGTCCTATGAGATTAAAAAGGTAAGTATATGAAACTTCTCACATGGAAGAAATTCAGAGTAATTATTTCTCCTCTGTTTTCACTATATAAGAGATCACCGGCAAACCATATGCAGTATTAGGTAATTGTCTAGCTTACTGTCAGACAGGAACACATGTTGAGTTAGTGCACTTTGGGAGAAAGGTTGGGATGCTTACAACCAAGAGATGTTGATGTTAACTCTAGGAATGAAGATCCATGAAGATGTTCTTCCAAACAGCTGAAGAAGCGATTCTTGTGAAGACAAGATGGCCCTATTTCAGCTAAAACTAATGAAGCAAGGCTAAAATAACATAAACATACAGCTTCAAAATAGATGTAGAAGGCTATAGTGCCCAAGGAAGGGCCTTTGCATAATTAAATGTAATTTTGATATTAAAGTTGACACTTGTCAGTATGAAAATGAGCCAAAGTGAGTATATGCTAAATATATATGACTATGTTACTTGGCTTTCCACCCAAATCATGCTAAATGTCACCTGGAAGGCAGAGATATCTGGGGTTAGGGTACAAAAATCCAGGAGGGGAACTCCTCTCTCTATGGGGATAGACAGTAGATTTAGCAGAGGCAGGCTGTGCTCCTTTTCCTCAACCCAAGACAGTGATGCTTTCTTGGTAAGAAGTATGCACTCAGTGTATGACTTAAGTGTTTGATAGCATTAATATTGCCACTATCTATTAGACATACCACAAGGGTTTCCATCTCTGTAGGACATTACGTGGGATGTATTAGCTCAAGCTCAATCAGTCTTAAAGTCAGTGCATTTGTCACTGGCAATCCCAAATCTGTTGTATCTGTCATTTTAATAAATTAAACCAATCTGTTAGTTTAACTTTCTGAACCTGTTTCAGTGCAAGTACTTATTAGCGTGCTGGAAAAGAGGCATACATTTCAGTAAGAGTCTTGGGGCTCTAAGGCACGTGTCAGGATCTTACCCATAACTTGACCTGCAGAAATAAAAAAAACCCAAACATTATGGACAGATGTTAGGGAAGGACAGTTAAAGAACTCTCGACAACTTGAAAGTTGGAAGGTACTGGAAATGGAGGGTGAATAAGAAACACAGTAGCTGTGAAAAAAACTATAGAATATTTTCCTACCATAAAACATAGAAAATAAATGTATTGCTTCTCTTCAAGAAAGTAGACATAAGAAACCTACTAATCTGTGGCTTATGAATCTACCCTAAATGGAATATTCTACCACTATCTAGTGAAAGAATCAATGCTCCAGATTTGAGACAATTGTAAATTAGCATAGCTGCATTGACCTAATTCAAGCCACATGGATTTACACTAGATGCAAATCAGTCCTGCAGAGCAGGTATTACATAGTACTTGTAATAGCTACAGCTGAGGAAATGCATAAAAAATGAGTTATGTACCCATTAAAGTACTTTGTCCATTTTCAGTTTGTGTGAATGTCAAAGTGTTTACATTAGGAACTCCTTTTTATGAAGCTGCAAACAGATGTCTAGTAGACCTGCTTGCTTGATCCAATATTGCCATAATAATGGAAACATAGCTGATCCTGGTGTCTAATAAAATATTCTCCTTGTTCACAGGAGAGCAGATAATTTAGAAAATCTTCAGGTCTGAGACAAGGCTTCTGGTGACTGGAGGGTATTAGGAAGAACTAAATGATACGATAGACTGTTTTTGTCCCTGTCACTTGGATCAGATGCAAGAAGGAGATGTAAGACATTAAATATAATGATCACATTGGACAAATATCAGAGACACTCTACAGAAAAAGTGATGAATGAATAATATAATTGCATTGTGAAGATGCTCATGCCTGAGATAGGCTAACTTATTTGTCTGAAAGGCAAGTGTCTTACCCCATGCAGAGCTACAGGCTGGGGTTGGAGTGGCTGGAGAGCTCCCAGAGAGGGACCTGGGGGGTGCTGATTGAGAGCTGCCTAAACATGAGCTAGCAGTATGCCCAGGTGGCCAAGAAGGCCAATGGCATCCTGGCCTGCATCAGAAATAGTGTGGCCAGCAGGAGCAGGGAAGTCATTGTGCCCCTGTACTCTGCATTGGTTAGGCCACACCTTGAGTACTGTGTCCAGTTCTGGGCCCCTCAGTTTAAGAAGGACATTGAGACTCTTGAACATGTCCAGAGAAGGGCAACAAAGCTGGTGAGAGGCCTTGAACACAAGCCCTATGGGGAGAGGCTGAGGGAGCTGGTATTGTTTCGCCTGGAGAAGAGGAGGCTCAGGGGTGACCTTATTGCTGTCTACAACTACCTGAAGGGTGGAAGGGGTTAGTCTCTTCTCCCAGGCAACCAGCACCAGAACAAGAGGACACAGTCTCAAGCTGTGCCAGGGAAAGTTTAGGCTCAAGGTGAGGAGAAGGCTCTTCACCGAGAGAGTCATTTGTTATTGGAATGGGCTGCCCAGGGAGGTGCTGGAGTCACCATTCCTGGGGGTGTTCAAGAGGGGATTGACATTGCACTTGGTGCCATGGTTTAGTAGTCATGAGGTCTGTGGTGACAGGTTGGACTCGATGATCTTTGAGGTCTCTTCCAACCTTAGTGATACTGTGATAGTGTGATACTGTGTCACTGTGATACTGTGTCTTGGTCCAGAGAGGGAAAGAGACTCAGTTCTTTTGAATATTCCCATGTTATGAAATTAGAAGCACAAATGAGGCCAAAATATCAACAGTGAGGCTATGTATTAACAGAATAATAAAAGGAGGAAGAGAGACAGAGGAAAGAAACAAGAATAGGGAGAAGAGGGAGAAAGCAGGAAAGGGATTATATTACCAATGGTCAGAGGTGGAGAGAGGGTTTCCAGAGTCCAAGATCTGTTGTGTTGTCCCATGGTGTTTCCAGGGAGTGGTGTCATCTTCTTTCTTCTGTCTTGCCAATATCGCTCAAGTCTTTTTATACAGTTTTTAGTCCTTAGGTATGTGTCCAGATATTGTTCTCCAGGAAATCTTCCTGTGTATTCCTTGTGTTTGGACAGGGGTCTGGAGGAAGGGGGGGGCTCCGCTTCCTCCTTCTCCATTTACCTGCCCACACATCCAATACACATCAGGGACCAGGTGGTGAATCCATTGTCTAACCATCCTCCCTTTCTGGGGTACCTGATGGGTGGAGATGATCTTGTCTTATGCATATTCTCAAAGGTATCAATAGCAGTGGTCTCGGCTCATTGTTGTCAGGCCAGCTGCAGTCCAGTGAGCAATCTTTATCCTTTGTTGGGGCACATCTCACTTCATGATACAACCACAAGTTGATTTGCATCCAGGATTTGTAGACAGGATTCCTACAGCAAGCTACCTGCAGAAGGAGTGGTAGATAACATTGAAGACATGACAAGTTGCTTTCGTTCTTGACATCCTGGTGGCCTTTGAGCTCAAGTGGTAGAAGCATACTGTAATGATGATTATTTTGCTTCAGGCATATCAGATGTATTAGTTGGCTTATTTCTGTCAATTTATCACCAAAGTTCATACTGTCACCTTAATGGAGAATGGGAAACTTGTTTGAAGGTACTACTCATGTAAGAAGAAAATTAACAAATCTGACTTGTATTAACACTGACGTGTAATAGGGAAAAGTCCAAAATCCAATTATTTCATTGTCTGTATTCAAGTGGCTAATCTCAAACATTTAGTTTTGTTTACAACACAGGTGTTTCTTTTTAAATAAAAGGAAATTTTCACTTTTCCAAGCATGAACACCTCTTAAATGAAAGCACATTTAATTGAAGTTTTACTTGCTGTAGACAAACGTCATTACAATGCTTAGAAAGTAGTTTTGAGGGGTTTGTTTAAAGCAGATTGTGAAAGAAAATCTGTAGCATTTTAATGCTACATTTCAAAAAATTCAA
This sequence comes from Melanerpes formicivorus, assembly GCF_026170545.1. Lineage (NCBI taxonomy): Eukaryota > Metazoa > Chordata > Aves > Piciformes > Picidae > Melanerpes > Melanerpes formicivorus. The sequence continues at coordinate 35,164,623 of NW_027142354.1, forward strand.
GACAGTCTGTTAAATGGATGAAATAATTTTAAGGGATTCTGAGATTTTATACATCTTGAAACTCTGAAATCCTGTATGAATCATAGAATCAATAAGGTTGGAAAAGACCTCAAAGATCATCAAGTCCAACCTGTCATCCAACACCTCATGACTACTAAACCATGGCTTCAAGTGCCACGTCCAATCCCCTCTTGAACACCTCCAGGGATGGTGACTCCACCACCTCCCTGGGCAGCCCATTCCAATGGCTAACAACTCTCTCAGTGAAGAACTTTCTCCTCACCTCAAGCCTAAACTTCTCCTGGTGCAGCTTGAGATTGTGTCCTCTTGTTCTGGTGCTGGTTGCCTGGGTGAAGAGACCAACTCCTTCTTGGCTACAACCACCCTTCAGGTAGTTACGGAGAACAATAAGGTCACCCCTGAGCCTCCTCTTCTCCAGGAAAGGAAGGAAGGAATGTTGGGAGGGTTACCAACACTGTGAATACTATGAAGTTATAATTAAATATATCCATAATACAGTGTCTTGACCCTTTTTTTTTTTCTTTTAATTGAGAAAGATTTTTTTCCAGCCCCATACGTGGACTTTAAGATGCTGCTAATAATATTGTGTCATCTGCAGATCGAATTGAGGATTTCCATAAGAGTTGTGAAAGCAAAAGAAGAGTGTGCTCCTGGTAAGATACCAAATAAGTTACAACACTAAATAAGTACCAGTAAGTTACAGTCATACTAGTAAAGCCTGTTCCTAGAGCTTTATATTGTGGAACAGCTAAACATCTGTTTACATATCACTGTGCCTGCTGCTTTGGTCTTTTCCAAGATGCAGTGGTGGTCTACAACAACTAAAATGCACCTCTGTGGAAGGAGCTACAACTGCTTGATTCAGCTGTGGCTTCACAGAAACTGCTTTCCAAGGGACAAAGCAAGGCCAACAACATACTGTATCTGTGTCTTCTAGTCGAGCTGCTGACTGAAGCAGGGGTGCTGTGGTTGTCAGTGCACATGGGGCTAGTACACAGGGATTTCTCCAGAGTTTTCAATCAAGATGATCAATGATCTGCAGGTCATGAGGGTTCCTGCTGCAGAGATTGGCTCCTTGTGATGGAATTTCTTCTGGTTTGAATAATTTGCTTGTTATGCTGCTTTGGGGTAATACCACTCAATTTGCTCTCCCTTTCATCACCACAGAGGTGATCACAGAGTCTAAACACCTATAACATTTTGTTTGCTAGTTATCAGAACTGTACTTTGTTGCTCTGTCAGCAATGCAAAATGAAAGTCATCATGAAAAAGAGGTTACTATTTGTTGCAAATAAGCATTTAACTTAACTTTAACTTAACTTTAAGAGAAGAAACCTCGTTGCTCTCTACAACTACCTGAAAGGATGTTGTAGAGAGGGTGATGCTGGTCTCTTCTCACAAGTAATTAGTGATAGAATAAGAGGGAGTGGTCTCAAGGTATGACTGAGTAGGTTTAGACTGGACATTAGGAGAAAAAATTTCACAGAAAGAGTAGTCAGGCATTGGAATTTGCTGCCTAGGGAGGTGGTTGAGTCACCAACCCTGAATGTGTCTAAAGGTTGTTTGGATGCGATGCTTGGAGATATGGTTTAAGGGTGAAATTTGTAGAATAGTGTTATCAGTTGGACTTGGTGATCCTGAGGGTCTTTTCCAACCAGAATGTTTCTGTGATCTTCTGTGATCTACTGTGAGATAGTTACTGTATATTAATTAAATTTAAATAGATTATTGGGAGACTTTTTCTGAGATCTTTCCTTCCCATCTGGTTAATTTGCTTGAAAGAACTATAGCAATATCTAACTTAATTACATTCCTGTTAATATATTCTAATTTCTGAAGGTTTGGAGCATTTTAATAGACATTTGTCAGGATACAGTGAGAGAAAAACGAATAGAGATTTTATCACCTAAGAGTAATTGCTTGCATTAACAGCTTTGCTATGGAGTGCTCTTGTAACCTGTCTTTGGAACTGTGTTGTGCAGACAAGAATGAAATGTCAGCGTTTTGTTTGTGCTGTGGCAGCCTTAGAACGAAAAATGGAGATCTAGCAAGTATCTCCCAAAGCACATTACAAAGAAAAAGAGAGAAAAGAAAAGAAAAAGAAACAAGGTTACACAAGAGATGGAAACTTTTCCTTTTTTTTTTTTTTTTTTTTATTTAAATTAGGTGGAGCAGGAGCTGGTAAGAAAATAACTGGTATTACTACAGTATTTAGAGAAATGGTGTCATCTATATATTTTGCACTTTATTGAAGTCTAGGGCAAAGAAAATCTCTATAGTTGTTGAAAAGGAAACATCTTCAAGGCATGTTTCTTCTTTTGTCACAGTGGTGATCTGGTTTCCATTACATGGTAGCAACTGTCATTCCCACAAAATCATCTTTTCAGCTTGCATTGAAACTCTATTACCCATAACAACTCACTCAGTAACATACTGAGTGACTGAAAGAAAATGAATACCAGGTGTTCCATGGTAAAGTGGAATAATGCCATTACCTGTCCTTGAGGCCCTCCTTGGTCTGCCACAGATATTATGGTCAAGATTCCAGCAACTTTAAAGAAAATGCCTCAAATGACAAAATATGGCTGTTCTCCTTAGAAGATATTTTCTTCCCTGTGCAAGCCATGAGGGTGCCATGGGCAATGCTCATAGATGATATACAATCTGCCGCTTACCATGGCCAAGTGGGAACTGAACACAGTTTCTGTGACAACTGACGCTTTTCATCAGTGGAGAGGTAATGGTAGCATGGTTCATAAAGGAATTTCTCTTTAATATTTTCTAGAAAGTAATGCAGAAAGAAAAGGTGAAAGAATTTCCCAGGGGCTGCAGGACTGTGACTGAACAAAGAGAAGGGTTTTCCAGTTGCAAAGAAAACTGGAGTGATTGTTGTAGGTTTAGTGAATCTAATTTGCTTGTTATTTAATTGGGCTGTTCATAAGACTTACTTGGATTTTAAGAGTTGTAGTTTCAATGTCATTTATTAAGAGTCAAAACCTCACAAAAGTCAACAGGCTCCACAATATGCTTAGATACATTATCAGCCAGGAAGTAACTTCATATAAGAGTAGGCAGAAAACAGTGAAAGCCCTCAAAATCCACTTTTGTTTAGTAATTGGATAATTACATAATTACAGATTCAACAGCAGAATTCTTAACAGCCAGCATGATCCATGATCACCTTGTAAAATTTCCACTCAGGGGGCTCTGCAGAACAGAATGTGCCTTCTCAGAATCTTTTGAATACCCCTCCTTGCTTCCAATATGTTATGTTCAGAAATAGATCCATTATGGTAAAAATAGATTACTTTAACACCAGTTTCTTAATGTACAATTTGAATAATCATAAGTTAATATCAGAGTCATAAGCTACAGCATGAATATCATTGTAAGAAAATAACAGAGCTGAAAACTATGTATAGAATCATAGAATCAGTCAGGTTGGAAAAGACCCCTGGGATGATCAAGTCCAACCATTAATCCTATTCTACAAAGTTCACCCGTAACCCATATCCTCAAGCACCACATCTAAATGACTTTTAAACACATCCAGGAATGGTGACTCAACAACATCCCTGGGCAGCACATCCCAATGTCTGACTACTCTTCCTGTAAAAAAAAAATTTCCTAATGTCCAGTCTAAACCTA
>NW_027142354.1:35173291-35517679 GCF_026170545.1 Melanerpes formicivorus
TTGTGGATGGCTGTAGCCTTGAGGTTCTGGGCTGCTAGTTGATCTTAGACTCCTCAATTTTCTCTTGGCCATACTCAATAGATAACCTCTGCAGTCACCTCAGTAGGCTCAGAAAAGTTACCAGGCACCCGTGGTATTCTTCAGCACAGCCAGATTCATTATTTTGATGAGTTTATGGTGGAGATGCCCTAAAATAGCTCAAGGATCAAGAACCATGAGAGTTTAAGGCTAAATACTCAAAAGACAGCTATGGAGGGCTGAACTCAGAAGGAAGAAGGTGGCATGACTAAAAAAATCTTGAGAAATTCCACATGGAGAAAAACTAGTGTGTTGGTTTGGCCCTGGCTAAGGGTCAAATGCCCACCAAAGCCGCTCTATCACTGCCTTTCTTAGATGGACAAGGGAGAGGGGAAAAAATAACAAAACCCAGTTATAAGATAGAAGCAATTTAATAATAAAAATGATAAGCAAAGCAATAGACCACATTGAAGTGAAGGCAAAGACAGATGTTAATCTTCCCATCCGCAGGTGGTGGTCAGTCTTGGGAAGCAGGGCTGTCTATGTGTAATGGCTCCTCTGAAGGACAGATGCCATGGACAAATATCCCACACTTCTTTCACTTTGTTCTTATAGCTGAGCTGACATCATATGGCTTGGAATACCTTTTTGGCCAGTTTGGGTCCCCTGGCTCAGCTGTGTTCCCTCCCAAGATCTTGCCCATGCCTCTATCCTCTCAGAGTGGGGGAATGTTGGAAAAACACAGCCTGGATGCTTGTTCAGCAGCAGTCAAAACACTACTGTGTTATCCACAGTACTGCAAAACACAGCACTAGAAGAATGATTTGAGGAGAATTAACTCCAGCTCATCCAAATTCAGTACAGTAGAGATAAGAAATTGTACCACATGTTATCAATTTTTAATAGAAGAATCTTAAAATGAGATCTGAGGTATCCTGAAAGGAAGCAGTAAGATAATGATGTTAGGTGACTTTTAGCAGTCATAATCAATAATTCCTTTATATACACTGTGTGAAACTCACAGTGCAATATTGAACTGCTCATGCCATCAAAATTAATAAAAAAAAGCACTTATCATGGACTGTCCTGGCTGCAGTGCCTTAATTGTAGTCCATTTAAAAATGTATTTAACCACCCTAACAGAGTCCTTCATTCTAGTTTAAAGCTCTGGGTACTTCTCACTGCCACACGCCAGAGGCATTTCTTAACTTGCCTGATACTATGCTATTTTGTCATAAACATTCACTCACATAGTGAATTGCTTTGCAGTGGGATATTTTTTTCTAGATCACTGTCAAGTCAGCTAACTTGAACAGGCAACAGGTTATTTTCAACAGCTGCTGTGCCCTGGTAATAAATAAATGGTCCTGTTTTATTTGCATTTTTCCATTTTGTTGTTCTTTTACTGACCTACACATAATGGATTTTATTTAAAGCCTCCAGAGGTATTAAGACCAAATAAAAAGACTATTCTGCTGTAAAGATAGAAGAGCTATTCTATTGAGTTTATATGAGTGAGAACTGAATGCAACACGGAGGGGAAAGAGAGAGGTATCTCTCTTTCTGTTTGTGCCTGTATACAAAACCTCAGATAGATGTATTGCTCTACATATGAAAATGCCTTTGTAACAAATGTGCTGTATTTATCTTTGAATCAGAAGAAAAATATGAATACTTTTTTTTCAATGGCACTATTTGAAAAATTAGATGGAAAGGCCTTGGAGGAGCATATATGAGCAATGGATACAGAAGAAGGAAAAACAGTGGGTGGAAGTAAGATGATCACATAATTATTTTTTGATGTGCAGGGTTTTTTTTCAGGACACAGACACTTTGTCATGGGTAGCCATTTAAAAAATATTAACTTCCAGAACCTGAGTTCTGCTTGCCTAATCCACAGATATAATTCTATTCCAAAATCTCTTGCAGTCTGACTTGGCCCTTGGAAAGTTGAACAAATTCTTTCTGCCTTTGAAAATAAAACTGTAAACACTGCGGTCACAAAGCTGGCAATAAGTTGCTGTTTGCCTTTTAACACCAGCAATTGCATATGTCAGAGATAGCGGTGTTTCGAACAACAAGAATGTCCCAACACCACCCACCTATCACAGCTTTACTGTGAAACCCTTGTATTGATCTGAGTTCCAAGAGCTGTGAGGTGGACATCCTGTTTTTGTAGACCCTTGTTTATGTACCTTCCCTGAAATGAAACCAGACCCTATGCATAAGCTTGGGCCCATGACAGTACTGAGCATGCATAACACTGACTGGACAGGGAAGGCAAATCCCAGGGGTGCAGGATGAGCATGTGGATACTGTCCCGCTGGACTTGGAGAAGCAACTTGCCTAGGCTTTAAGTGACAGCATGGCCTGCAAGGACTGAGCGAGCTTTGCACCATAGAGATAGACATGATGGGTACAGAAAACCACAGCTGGAAAGTACCTTTTTATTGTCTGCCCACTGCAAGTAGAAAGCACCTTTGTGGTTTACTTCTAAGGAGGACTAGAAAGGGGTCTCACATAACTTCATGTTTGGGGCGTCCACCCACCCACTCTGTCAAGCAGACCTTCAGAGTGCCAATCCCTTGTGGAGCACCACTATGGTGGTACTTCTTTCTCCTGCCTCTTTCCCTCTTTTTCCCCCTTCTCTCTCTCTCTCTCTCCACCCGCCACCCCCACCCCTTACCCTTGTGTAAGTCGTGCAAGTACAATAAAAGCTGACACATATGTTTGATGCCATTCATGTCTTAATTCTGAGACTGAGAAATCTGAGCCCCATCACATGTGGAAATTTTCCTGGATCATGGCAATTGCTTGCAGACAAAAGCTACCCAAAAATTTTGCAAATGCAATTACAAATTCCAGCTTAAAGAAGCAGCCAGTGCATGCCAGGGACTTAAAATGACTCTATCTGCTTATAAAGATACAATTGGTAAATGAATACAGGACAGTGTTGGGATGGAAGGGGTGGAGATGAACTGAATAGGTGGTGAGCAGGGAAGGAAGAACAGCATTGCTGTCATGGAGCTCATTTAAAAAAAGCTATGCAGGGCTAAGGTAAACAATACCATCACTCTTGGTGCTGCCCTTCACAGTCCCTGTGAAGCAGACTCTCTCTGAACCTGTGGACAGCAGGTATTGTGTGTGCCCTCCATGTCCCTGTTAAGTCTAATACACAGGAATAAGATGTGGCCTGGCTAATGCTCTTTTTATCTCCTTCTCAGAGAACTGCTGGTTGGTTTCCTGCAGCTGCCAACTCTTGCTGAGCTCACTGGTTCATCTCCGCCTCCTCCTAGTGCACAGGACAACTTTGAAATTCTCCCACAAAGAAGCTTTTTCAGATGGTTTGTGATTATCTCCTTAAGGGGCTGAAAACAAAGAGTGATTGCGGTTAATGGGGTACCTCTAGCTGGAGGCAGGACCTGGAGGTTGCTGGATCAGGAAGGATGGCATTAGAAAACAATGTCAAATCGTGGCCATAGAATCATAGAATCAATGAAGTTAGAAAAGACCTCAAAGATCATCAAGTCTAACCTGTCACCTAAGACCTCATGACAACTAAACCATGGCTTCAAGTGCCAAGTCCAATTCCCTGATGAACACCTCCAGGGATGGTGACTCCATCACCTCCCTGGGCAGCACATTCCAATGCCAAACAACTCTCTCTGTGAAGAACTTTCTCCTCATCTCAAGCTTAAACCTCCCCTGGCACAGCTTGAAACTGTGTCCTCTTGTTCTGGTGCTGGTTGCCTGGGAGAAGAGACCAACCCCCACCTGTCTACAACCTCCCTTCAGGTAGTTGTAGAGAGCAATAAGGTCTCCCCTCAGCCTCCTCTTCTCCAGGGTAAAAAATCCCAGCTCCCTCATCCTCTCCTCATAGGACTTGTACTCAAGCCCTCTCCCCAGTCTTTTTGCCCTTCTCCAGACACGTTCAAGTGTCTCAATGTCCTTCTTAGGATGGACACAGTACTCAAGGTGTGGCCTAACCCTTTGCATCATACACCCTCATGGAGAGGGGAAAGAAGCCACACCAATTTTCCATCATAGGTTCATTATAATGAGGGGTAGTTTTGGGCTGTGAAAATTTTCCACAGATCTTGAACAGAAAGTAGTTGGATGTAAATAAAACACCATTGGGTGTAAAAAGGAAAATCTCACTGGACAGATAACAGACTTAGATATGTAAACTAACTTTCTTTCCCCTTCCTCTGCTGGTGCTGGTGCTTCTCCTGGCTTTGCTGACCTTGGCTGCATTCTTTATTGCAGCTAAGTACTAATAAACAACTCTCTGCTCTTTCTCTTGTCCCTTGTGTACAAGAGGGTAGAGGGAAGTGAGCAGGGAGTGGGGAAGCTATTATTAACCCCCTGTTTTTTTCCAGGGGTGTTCTTGTACTGTTTATAAATTGTAAATACCTGTAAACATTGTTTATTTTGTACATATTTATTGCATTTCATTTTAGATTGTAGTTTTGCTTGTAAATACAGCTTCATTTGATACCAACTAAGCTGATCTGGCAATTTAATGTTGGCAGGAATTTTTGACCCACCACCAATGTTTAAGCCCATTAAAGCCATCGGGGAGATGGATTTCTGAATTAACCTCTCAAATCCAAATAGAGAAAAATCCTATCAGAGGACATGGGTTGGCTTTATTTTGTTAGCCTTCTTGCTTACTACATATATCTATCTTTTACCAAACTATCATTAATGGGCATCTTTTCTTTTAAAGAGACAAATCTCAATACATAGCAATTCCCCTCCATTTCAGCAAAAGTAAGAGAAGCATCCAGTAAGAAATGTTAACTTATCTAATTCTCTTTTGAGGTGCTGAAGCTATCTTGCTTGATTCTCACTGACAATCATAAATCCTAAGAATACTTTAAAATTATTTATTTGATACAGTTCTATTCTATCATGCTACATGGTGGGAATTGTTTGTAATTGCTTGCAAGCTGACTGAGCTGCTGAATTTGCAATGAGCACCCATTTATAATTTACAATAATAAAAAATACAAAAGACTAACTTTGCATTAATTCTCCCAATTTCTATTACATAGATTCACTGAGACCTAATTAAAACTCTGATTAGAAAACAAGAAACTGAACTGGATCTTGCATGATTTTGATGGATATAGACTAATATTTCTTAAACGTTTACACTATGAATTTCAATAGGACAGTAATTATGCAGGAAAATTAACTTCCAGAGAAAATTAACTTCTAGAGGTAATTACCATAATCAATTCTTGAAAAAAATTAACCAGAAGTCTAATTATTAAATTATTTCATACAAACTACTTAGGGATTGATGAAAACCTTGGAATTGAATGGTTTCAGGGGTCCCTTCCCAGTTCTGCTTTACAGAGAGCTGACACTAAATCACAGAGAATCACAGAATCACTAAGGTTGGAAGAGACCTCAAAGATCATCAAGTCCAACCTGTCACCACAGACCTCATGACTAAACCATGGCACCAAGTGCCATGTCCCAAACCCCTCTTGAACACCTCCAGGGACGGTGACTCCACCACCTTCCTGGGCAGCCCATTCCAATGGCTAACAACTCTCTCAGTGAAGAACTTTCTCCTCACCTCAAGCCTATATGTCCCCTGGCACAGCTTGAGACTGTGTCCTCTTGTTCTGGTGCTGGTTGCCTGGGAGAAGAGACCAACCCCCTCCTGGCTACAACCACCCTTCAGGTAGTTGTAGACGGCAATCAGTGAAGGATATGAAAGAATAACTTTCTCACTTCGGTGTTTGGTCTCCTTTTCTCTATTGAGTGACCCTTGGTGGACACAGTTCTATTAGCAGGAGATTGAAATTGGCTTACAATTAGCTCAGAGATGGTTATGTGAATCCCAGCTCTACATAAATTTTAACTTGGCTACATTTTAAGACAAAAAGACCTATCTAGTCTATCAGAGTTTAAAAAACCCCAAGGCGCATACACTGTCTGGCCCTTCATCCTGTGCCTCTGAATTTTCTGATATGAAATGGAGGTCTTCTGTGGGAGGAATTAGCAGTAACAAACTGGTCTATCCCCTCTGCTTTGCTCCTCTCTCCATGGACCTAGCAGACTGGAGGAAATAGATGGTGCTGTCAGACTTGCAGCAAACCCTATGTCATCTCATGTTCCTATAACAAGAAGGGCCACAGGCTAGCTGCTTTTTATTTAATAAGTCTCTATCTCTGGTTGTAGATTTTTAGAGACTACTGAAGATTTGAGGTTGCCGTATGGAATAATTTTGTTTATAAATAAAATCATGCATAGTCAATGTATATCTGTGCACTTAATGAGTGTTAATGTGGGTTACCAGGGGACAAGCAGAACAGCAAGATAATAACTTGAGGTGATTCACTTCCCAATATCTATGTTGGAGAGATGGAAAAATACTGGTTTTGCTAAAAATAAAGAGGCTGCTCAGGAGCTGTAGATGGTTACTCTAACTTTATGCTGTAAAGCTTGAAAGCCTGAAAGTGCAGAACCTCTGACTAAGTGTAGGTAGTTCTTGGATGATGGTGTGGATTTGCCAGTGAGTTGCTTGTGGGGGAGATCAAACAGAGACAAGTTCAAGAGGAATACATGAGGCAGATGATTTCAATCTGCTTCGAGAGGAGAGCAAACCACGAGAAAGGAGGTTTCTGTGGAGGTATAGTTGAAGTTACCCCTCAACTGGGAGGAAGGGTCAGTTAGATTTCTGTCTGTATCCAGAGCCAAAACTATATTATAGAGGACAGGGATTGTATTGTAGGGATATCACTAAGTAATTCACAAACTTGAACATTAAGCCTTTCATGTGACTCCAGATCTAGAACCTTGTTATCAAGGTAGAAAAGGCTGAATATACAGGTTTTGTGTTATGCTAACTAGAATCAAGTGAGCACACAATATAAACATGCAAACCAAGATAAAATTAAGTGGATTAATAGCATAACACAAAAATAACTTAATTAGCAAACTAGTTAAGCTGACATGATTACACTGTTTTTAATACATTACATACCATAAACTGGAAAAGCAGAGATCATGCTTACTTATTAGCCCATAAGACCCAGAACTAACTTGCTCATAATGACTGTATCAGAATGTTTGTATTCTGGCAGCTATTGTGTGTATATATATATATATACACACACAGTCTAATACCTTGTGAAGTGGAGTCAATATTAAGATGACAGCGTTGATGATGCATAATGTAAAGGGCTCACATTATAAATTGTCAGTGTTCCATGACTGAGCACAACATAGGATACATAAAATACTCCAATGCAACTCAAGGTGACAAAGGTTCTCTTATCTAATCCCACACCTAACTGGTGAAGAAGAATATATACAGAAATGAAAATTTCACAACTGCAATACTGTCTGTGGCCTGTAAAATCTGTCCACTTCTAAGATTTTTAGGCAATGAAATTATGGTAGGAGCAGTCACCCAAGGAGTGCTAACAAATTCCCAGACTTGTCCTAGAATTTAGTTTTACTGAGTTTTTAAAATAACATTATAGCATACTGAAAGTGAAAGGCTGTCAGCTGTTTTACTTATAAGTACATTGTGTCTTGCCCAGTGAAGGGTCTTTATCCATGTAAGTCATAGAATCATAGAATGGTAGGGTTTGGAAGGGACATCTGGAGATCATCTAGCCCAACCTTTCTGCTAAGGCTGGTTCACGTAGGTGAGCAGGTACATGTCCAGGCAGGTCTTGAAAGTCTCCAGAGAAGGAGATGCCACAGTCTTCCTGGGAAGCCTCTTCCAATGTTCTGTCCCACTCAAAATAGAGAAGGTTCTTCTTAAGTTCAAGTGAAACCTTTATATTCTAGTTTGTATCCATTGACCCTTATCCTATCACTGGCCACAACTGAGAAGACCCCAGCCCCATCATCATGGCCTCAACCTTTACGGGCATTTATAAGATCCCCACTCAGTCTTTTTTTCCAGGCTAAACAGCCCCAAAGCCTCTCAGCCTCTCCTTGTAACAGAGATGTTCCAGTTCCCTAATCATCCTTGTGGCACTCCACTAGACTCTCTCCAGTAGTTCCCTGTCCTCTTGAACTGAGGATGCCAGAACTGGACACAATACTTCAGATGCAGCCTTACCAGGGTAGAGTAGAGGGGAATAAGAACCTCCTTTGGCCTGCTGGCCACACTCTTCATAATACACTCTAAAATACCATTGGCCTTCTTGGCCAGGATGGCACATTCCTGGCTCATGGTGAAGCTGTTGTCCACCAGCAATCCCAGGTTCTTCTCCACAAAGCTGCTTTCCAGCAGGTCAGTCCCTAACCTGTACTGATGCCTGGGGTTATTCCTTGAGGATTTGAAACCAGCTTGGGAGTATAAAATAGGCCTTAAATTAAGCACATTTTTTTTTCCAATGACATATAAAGAAAACTAAGAAATTTGAGGGTCAAAAGTAGACCACTCAGATATTGTTAGGCAGCAGAAATATTTGAACTCTCTAGCACCACTGAACTGTGTTTTTATGGGTGGTCTTCTTGTTCTTATTCTTTTCAGTGGGCATGGCTGTATTTCATCTCCTGTCTGCTCAGCAACCAAGGGAGTACTAAGACATACTATCTCTCTTCACTAAATTGCTACATGCCTCTGGCAGAAATATGCAATCTAAGTGATGGCACTGAGTGACTGTAAGATATATCTAGCTGCAATTCTCATCACTCATCATGGCAACAGATAGAATCCAAAATGTTTGGAAAGAGGCAAAAAAGCTATTTTAAAAACAATTTTCCTGGAGCATTTCAGCTCTCTGAAACCCATTTTCTATTGATAACTACCCGACTAATTGGGATAAAACTTCTCTGAGGGAAAAGTCTAGAAAGATGCTACTTCAGAGTACCTACAAAGCAGTCACTAGTGGGAGGTAAGGTAACAATGCTGGCTGCAATACTGTAGGAGCTCATTGCTATGCTATGCTACAGTCACCCCTGTGCTTGCAATGTATAAATGTGCTAAACCTATTATTATGCAAAAATAAACATAACCCTACATAGTTTTTAGAGGTTTATTTTGATCTATGCAACTTCTAGTGGATGGTCATTCAGTGTTTTAGGGGCCTATTATGCAAAATACTATTCACAATATGAATAACCAGATAATATAATTGGTTTCTTGCTCTATTTCAATGAATGGATAATTATTCAGGAGCGGGGCAGGAAATTCAAAGCTGTTAAAAGAGGAGGTCAAACAGAATCTGTAAAAACCAGTAACTTTCCTCCAGGCTTTTCTCTGGTGGGATTGTTCTACCTCTGTATATCCCTGCATATGACAGGGAATATGTCTCTTAAATCTAGCTAGCTGAAGCTAGGGATGTTTGTTTCTATTTTAGATTGCATTTGGTGAGAGGTTGATTTTTTGGCTGTCGGAGCATGGTACACGAGGACATATAAATTTCTAATTATTTTTTTCTTTTGCACCGAAGTCATTGTGCCCCTGTATGCAGCAGTGGTTAGGCCACACCTTGAGTACTGTGTCCAGTTCTGGGCCACTCAATTTAAGAAGGACATTGAGACACTTGAACGTGTCCAGAGAAGGGCAATGAGGCTGGTAAGAGGCCATGAGCACAAGCCCTACGAGGGGAGGCTGAGGGAGTTGGGGTTGTTTAGCCTGGAGAAGAGGAGGCTGAGAGGAGACCTTATTGCTCTCTACAACTACCTGGTTGTGGCCAGGAATGGGTTGGTCTCTTCTCCCAGGCAACCAGCAGCAGAACAAGAGGACACAGTCTCAAGATGCACCATGGGAAGTTTAGACTTGAGGTGAGGAGAAAGTTCTTCACAGAGAGAGTCGTTGTCCATTGAAATGGGCTGCCCAGGGAGGTGGTGGAGTCACCATCCCTGGAGGTGTTCAAGAGGGGATTGGACATGGCACTTGGTGCTGTGGTCTAGTAGTCATGGGGTGTTGGGTGACAGGTTGGACTTGATGATCTTTGAGGTCTTTTCCAACCTTGTTGATTCTATAATACTATTATGTATTATTAACTATAGCTTTTTTTCCATTCTTCTTTTTGGATGGCCTCTGGCCTTTGGCAATACAAGTAGCATAGATTTTCCAGTTTTATTGCTTAATGGGGTATTTGGAGAAGGACTGGGCAGGCAGCAATTAAATAATTGCAAAGTAGATTTCCAGGGATAGAAGTTGATATTAAAATTCCACGGGCTGTATAGAATAGATAATGGAAACGTAAGTCTATTCATATTAATTGTTTTTTTATTTACCCATAGGAAAGAGCAAGATCTAGCCTTTATAATGCATTAAGCAAAGAACAGTTATGTGTTTTGGGCAGTGAATTTGGTCCCTCATGGAAAATTCCTGACAGAACAGGAATTATTTGAGTATGTAGAGTATTGCTGCATATTCCTTAATGATCTCTGGGTTCACTAGCTAATTGTTTTATCTGCCAGCTTCCATATAGTACATAAATCTAAATGGAATGTCTTTTGGTGATTAGCTGGAATTTCACTGGCAGTAGGCTGAGGTAAGTTCTTGTCATGCAATCAGAGTTCTCATTTTTAAAGTTCTGTTAAGCACTTCTCCTAAGTCATGGCTTCATATGTCTACCTAAACAGTAGTGTTCACCTTTGTCTTGTGATTAGAGACTGTAGAGTGCAAGACTATGACTGAGTCAAGTCAAGACATTCCAGTCAAGATGTTAAATAGATCTGACACCTTTCCTGCAGTATTTGTGGTATTAGCTATACTTGGAAAGGGAAAAAGTGCAAATGCAGTGATAAATTTATGTACTCATTATTTTTATTTATATTAAAATGTAAGAAAATATTATCTATTCTCCCTCAGGACCTCTGACCATGTCCTGCAAATTCCAAAACTTTTTGTAGTGACTCTATTTCTGTTAAGTCAGGTATTTTGAATGAGCAAAACTCCTGCCCTGTCCTGAAGGATGGATATTACCTTTGCCTTTGTCTTTTGCTGATAGCCAAATCTTTCTGACTTATCAAGACTGAAATTCATATTACCACCTACTTTCTTGGGCAGGTATCACAAGACCCTCAAAAATTTCTGTCTCTATGAGTGTCTTCTCTGTCAGGTCTTGTGAAGGTCTTTCAGTACTGTGTCCAGTTCTGGGCCCCTCAGTTTAGGAAAGATGTTGACTTGCTGGAACTTGTCCAGAGAAGGGCAACAAAGATGGCGAAGGGTTTGGAGCACAAGCCCTATGAGGAGAGGCTGAGGGAGCTGCGGTTGCTTAGCCTGGAGAAGAGGAGGCCAAGGGAGACTTTATTGCTCTCTACAACTACCTGAAGGGAAGTTGTAGCCTGGTGGGGTTGGTCTCTTCTCCTGGACAACTACCAACAGAACAAGAGGACACAGTCTCAAGCTGTGCCAGGGGAGGTTTAGGCTGGATATTAGGAAGAAATTCTTCACAGAGAGAGTGATTGGCCATTGGAATGTGCTGCCCAGGGAGGTGGTGGAGTCACCATCACTGGAGGTGTTTAGGGGGAGACTTGATGGGGTGCTTGGTGTCATGGTTTAGTTGATTACATAGTGTTGGATGATAGGTTGGAATCAATGATCTTGAAGGTCTCTTCCAACCTGGTCTATTCTATTCTATTCTATTCTATTCTATTCTATTCTATTCTATTCTATTCTATTCTATTCTATTCTATTCTATTCTATATAATTTGCAACTATCTGCCTCAGTCTTGTTTGAAAGGATTTGATTCCTCATTGGATGGAGTTTTTGATAATCCTGTTTGTGTGCAAAGTCTAGAGAAAGATGTACATTTTGCCTTTAAGTTAGGACTGTTGTTAATTTGTAGTTTTCCTTCAGCAGCTGACATGATTAGCCAAAAATATTTGATACAGTTCATTATGGAATCAAACTTTGCTTATGAATCACCAGGGACATCTTTGTGAGGCTTAGGATCTGGGTAAAAGGTGTAAGCATTTAAATTATTTTCTCTGATTTTACACACAGTAAAAAACCTTAGCTGGAACTTGACCCAATGAGACAGGTTCCTTTCATAAAAGAAAGGCAGTTACTCTAGTTATTTCTTCAGCTTCTCCTTACCAAAGACTTTATTTAGGATTTGGTTAAATAAACAAAAACTATATTTCAAGATCACAATATTCATTATTTTCCCAATGCAATGAAAATGCCTCAGCTGTGACAGCTATTGTAGAGTACATGGTAAACCAGGCACATTTAAGTGAGAGCTCTCTTTACAATAGGATATTTTTCAAATAGAGTTTTAAAACCTCAGAAAAATAATACTCTGTGGAAAATGTGATAGAAACACTTGTAAAATGCTTACAATGAACACACTTGTACCATGCCTAAACTTCTGTTAGAAATATGAAACCAGATAAGCTTATGGTTCCTTTGCCTGGAAATGCAGTAGAAAGTACTGCAAAAAGTGATTGTGTTAAAACACAGAAAGAGTGATTGGCCAATGGAATGTGCTGCCCAGAGAGGTGGTGAAGTCACCATCACTGAAGGTGTTTAGGAAGAGACTGGATGGGGTGCTTGGTGGCATGGTTTAGTTGATTAAATAGTGTTGGATGATAGGTTGGACTCGATGATCTCAAAGGTCTTTTCCAACCTGGTTAATTCTATTCTATTCTATTCTATTCTATTCTATTCTATTCTATTCTATTCTATTCTATTCTATTCTATTCTATTCTATAAACTGAAAAAAACTTTTAGCATAGTCTGTTGTTGTTAACTCCCAAGAAAGGGAGTATCAGGGACAGAGCTGGAATACATGCAAGTTGTAAGTGTGAGCAGGTGTAAAGTAACATGAGATCCACTTCTCTTGAATGTCTATACTTCTACTGTGAAATATGCCCCCAAAAGACAATTCTCTTTACCTCAGCTGCTGTGTAGATTGTCCTTTCTGATGTGGGGACTTTGTTAAAATTATAGGAGATTGGCTACTTTTTTGTTTTCCAGAAATTACTGAATTACTAAATTTCTGTCATATTGAAGTTTTGATTTCTTGTTCTAAAATTGCCTAGATCAGGCTGTACAGGAACATATCCAAGCAGGTTTTGAAAGTCTGCAGAATTGACTCCACAACCTCTCTAGGCAGCTGCTTCCAGTGCTCCATCGCCCTCAAATTAGAGATGTTTTTCTTTAAGTTCAGGTGAAGTCTCCTATGCTATAGTTTGTACCCATTAACATGTTACATGTTCTGCTCGCATTTTTTTCTTCTATGTCTGCTGAACAGAGAGATTAAATTAGGCAGATTATGTACATATGAAGGAAGAACATAGAGCAAACACAATGCAGTATGCCAACTGAACTACCTTTAGCCAGGATGACTTGTAGACCTAGTGCCCAGATGCTGGTGTTATGCAGCTGGAAAAGATCTGTCACTAATATCCTGACAATTGTCTGTCACCCATCAGTGAAAATACACAATTTGTGCTTTTGTGCTTTATTTGGTATCTCCCTTTGAGGACAAATCTGCTGTGATTGTTGTGCTTATCTCAGTCCTGCCTATTATTTCTCAGATCATTATCACTCCAATCCCTGATGTTTCTGGAGTCAGAATTATCAACACAGCAAGTGTGGTCTGGTGAAGCAAAGTAAACTCTAGCAGCTTGCATCACTTCTTTGGAAATCTCTAATCCTGCACATTTCACTCCAGATCCTCCTTGCTCTAATTTAAGATAGAAGACAGAGAAATCAAAAACCTGTATTCTTTGTGTGGGCAGGATTTGATGAATCAGTGCATCATATGTGGAGCACTGAGGACACTTTCTACAATCACTGTTCCTTTATGAAGGTGCTCAGGCACCTTTGTATGTATTTATCACCATATATATTTATCTTAAACTATTTTAGACTGCACAGCTCCAGATATTAGGATTTAGAGCCTTTATAAAAGGTTTTGCATCCATAATCTTAAAGCAACACTTTTGTAGCTGGAGAAAAAAAACCACCAACCTTAAGGTTTAAATGAATAAACACTCATTTGATGGAAAAAAAAAAAAGGCTCTGAAGTACCTTTGCCTGTTTTAGAAGCCTGGTACCAAAATGTGGCTCTATTACTATGCCTGTTTATTAAAAATCACATTTCTTGGCCCTTGTCTTCACTTCTCCACCCTCTGCTTTGCCCCCTGAGAGAGTCCACATGCACACAGTCATATTTAGCAGCATTTCTGTTCTAAAAGGGTACTTTCTATGAGCAAGTTATTACAAGAGGCAGCTATGTCCTTGCCTTTTATGTAAAACAAATTGGAGCAATCTACCTTCTCCAATTAGAAACCTTCCCCTATTGCTTATTTCAATATATATTCCCCTTCACACCTCTTCCCATCACCTGCAATAGTGGTGAATGCCTGGAAAGATGTCATTTTCCCTTCTCCTCCACCCTTCCTCTGCCTCCTGGCTCATTGTACCCTACATGCTAACATAGCTGTTTGGTAGGGATTGTCTCCATCTTTGGGTGACTTTTTAAGTTGAATCACATATCTGATATGATTCAGAGCACAGACGTCAGCTTCCTTTTGCTGCTGTGGTAAAGTGGTGAGGATAAATGGCAGGAATGATATTACATAAAAAAAAAAGGATTTGTCTGGGATCTATTATTTTAGAATAAGCCAAACCAGGTTGGAAGAGACCTTCAAGATCATAGTGTCCAACCCATCAACCAATCCAACCCACCTAAACAACTAACCCATGGCACCAAGCACCCCATCAAGTCTCCTCCTGAACACCTCCAATGACGGCGACTCCATCACCTCCTTGGGCAGCCCATTCCAATGGTCAATCACTCTCTCTGTATAGAACTTCTTCCTAACATCCAACCTGAACCTCCCCTGGTGCAGCCTGAGACTGTGTCCTCTTGTTCTGGTACTGGTTGCCTGGGAGAAGAGACCATCATCTGCCTGTCTACAACCTCCCTTCAGGTAGTTGTAGAGAGCGATAAGGTCACCCCTGAGTCTCCTCTTCTCCAGGCTGAGCAATCCCAGCTCCCTCAGTCTTTCCTCATAGGGCTTGTGTTCCAAGCCCCTCACCAACTTTGTTGCCCTCCTCTGGACACGCTCCAGCAAGTCAACATCCTTCCTAAACTGAGGGGCCCAGAACTGGACACAGGACTCGAGGTGCGGCCTAACCAGTGCAGTGTACAGGGGCAGAATGACCTCCCTGCTCCTGCTGGCCACACTGTTCCTGATGCAGGCCAGGATGCCATTGGCCCTCTTGGCCACCTGGGCACACTGCAGGCTCATGTTCAGCCTACCATCGACCAGTAACCACAGGTCCCTCTCTGCCTGGCTGCCCTCCAGCCACTCTGACCCCAGCCTGTAGCTCTGCATGGGGTTGTTGTGGCCAATGTGCAGAACCCGGCACTTGGATGCATTAAATCTCATGCCGCTGGACTCTGCCCATCTGTCCAGCCTGTTGAGGTCCCTCTGCAGAGCCTCTCTACCCTCCAGCAGATCAACTCCTGCCCCCAGATTGGTATCGTCAGCAAATTTACTGATGATGGACTCAATGCCCTCATCCAGATAATCAATAAAGATGTTAAAGAGCATGGGGCCCAGCACTGATCCCTGGGGCACACCACTAGTGACTGGCCGCCAGCTGGATGCGGCACCATTCACCACCACTCTCTGGGCTCGGCCCTCCAGCCAGTTCCTAACCCATCGCAGTGTGCTCCCGTCCAAGCCATGGGCTGACAGCTTGGCCAGGAGTTTACTGTGGGGAACAGTGTCAAAGGTCTTGCTGACAACCAGGTAGACTACATCCACAGGCCTCCCCACATCCACCAGGTGGGTCACCTGATCATAGAAGGAGATCAGGTTGGTCAGGCAGGACCTGCCCTTCCTAAATCCATGCTGGATGGGCCTGATCCCTTGGCTATCCTGTAAGTGCTGTGTGATTGCACTCAAGATTTACAGGATGGCCAAGGGATCAGGCCTAGCCAGCAGGACCAGCCTCTGCCTCGAGACTGGGCTACCTTCAAAGATACATCAGGTTGCTCCTGACTTCTTCCAATTATATTGAAACCATCTTTAACTTCAGGTCTACAGCCTTTATACCAACAGTTATGCAAAGGACAATATGGAGGCTGCCTGCAAACTGTTTATTTTGATAACTAAATAGGTCTTTGGGCTATCAGCCCTTCTGTTACACTTCGCCTTTGGAACTATTAGTTTGTGTCTCAGAGGAACAATAGCAGCTCTGCAAGGTGGTCACACTTAGGCTGATGAGCTTTGTCTCATAAGTTAGCTGATCATCTAAGGAGACATATTCTGATAAGTCTGCATTACTTCCAGTCTGAATGGGAAGCAGGTAACTGTTCTCTGCATATAGTGAGGTAGTGCACAGTATAGATTTTTCTGTTTGCTCTTGGACATGGTGTAAATAATGTAGAGAAGGGGATTTTAAAGTATGAGCCAGACTTCCCTGTTCTCATGTCAGTGTTTAGATCTAACTCTTAATCTAATATTCAGTATAAAGAGAGCTACAAAATCAACTAAAACTACTGCAGTAGACCATTTACTTGTGCACTAATTCTTTTTTTAACCACAGGGAAACAGCAGGGTACATGGTGCATAACAAAGCAAGTGAACGATTTCTGTTTGGGTAACAGGGCTGCTAAATGTTTACATTTTGTTCAAGCTACTGCAAGCAGCGGAGAGGTAAGTATGCCAGGCTAACCAGAGCTGACAGCAAAACAATGATTCTGTCATTTGTCACTCAGCTGAAGTATGTGTTCAATGTAAAAAAGGAGAGAAGAAACAAAGAACTCAGCCCATTAGCTTCTATTCATTTAATGTTGAAGTCTTCCTACTTCCAGTAAAGAAAAACAGAAGAATGGAGCAGTATTTATAGGTTCTGTAATTGAATACAAACTTAAATGTAGGAACAAACTGTAGACGAACTTTTTGTAGGCCTCTTCTCTGAAATCTGTAAATACACTCCTAGCTAAAATGTTGTAAAATCTTGCTTTTACCTGTATCTTACAAAGTGAGATGGAGAATATCAGCTCTACTGTCTTGTGTCAACTGGTAATGTAGCAATGCTGATTCATACTAGATTTATAAAGGTATCTGGGATGCCAACAGGTGGATCTAGGTTGGCTTCAGCAGAAGTTGAATATCCTGACTTATCAGTCTTGTTAGGCATTATTGTACTTCTGTGTGCCTGATCCTCACTCCTTAGAATCACAGAATCACAGAATCACCAAGGTTGGAAGAGACCTCGAAGATCATCAAGTCCAACCTGTCACCACAGACGCCATGACTAAACCATGGCACCAAGTGCCACATCCAATCCCCTCTTGAACACCTCCAGGGATGGTGACTCCACCGCCTCCCTGGGCAGCCCATTCCAATGGCTAATAACTCTCTCAGTGAAGAACTTTCTCCTCACCTCGAACCTAAATTTCCCCTGGTGCAGCTTGAGACTGTGTCCCCTTGTTCTGGTGCTGGTTGCCTGGGAAAAGAGACCAACTCCCTCCTGGCTACAACCTCCCCTCAGGTAGTTGAAGAGAGCAATAAGGTCTCCACTGAGCCTCATCTTCTCCAGGCTAAACAATCCCAGCTCCCTCAGCCTCTCCTTGTAGGGCTTGTGCTTGAGCCCTCTCACCAGCCTCATTGCCCTCCTCTGGACATGTTCAAGTGTCTTGATGTCCTTCTTAAACTGAGGGGCCTGGAACTGGACACAGTACTCAAGGTGTGGCCTAACCAGTGCAGAGTACAGGGGCACAATGACTTCCCTGCTCCTGCTGGCCACACTATTCCTAATGCAGGCCAGGATGCCTTTGGCCTTCTTGGCCACCTGGGCACACTGCTGGCTCATGTTTAGGTGGCTGTCAATCGGCACCCCCAGGTCCCTTTCTCTTTGGCAGCTCTCCAGCCACTCTGACCCCAGCCTGTAGCTCTGCATGTGGTTGTTGTAGCCAAAGTGCAGCACCCAGTACTTGGATTTGTTGAATGCCATCCTGTTGGACTCTGCCCATCTGTCCAGTAGGTTAAGGTTCCTCTGCAGAGCCCTTCTGCCCTCTAACAGATCAACATCTGCTCCCAACTTAGTGTCATCTGCAAATTTGCTGATGACTGAGTCAATCCCCTCATCCAGATCATTAATGAAGATATTAAAGAGGATGGGGCAGACCCTCTGGGACCCTGTGTTTTTTCTCAGGAAAGCTGCCTGTCCTCAGAGACTGTAATGGATATCTGCCATGACACCAAGGACCAAACTATTAGTGGAAGACCAGGAGCATCTAGTGACAGTGCACCCACTTGCACCCGAACTAGAAGGTATTTTCATGAATGTTCTGCCTTAATCACTCTGTCTAGCTCACTGATGACAACATCTTGTTGCTTGTTATAGTCTGATAAAAAGTTACAATTGGTCAAAATTCACTCCCTTTCAGAATATAATTATTTCCCCCCTTCAATTCAATGCCAGTGCAAATATGATCTAATAGCAATTCATATTTTAGTGCAGATCACTTTCTAATCAGAGGAATTTTGTCTGTATCTTTTGAATTCCTATTTATATTCCAGGATTCACATATTTCTATTCTAGGATTAGACAGCACAGCACTCTGGTCACACAATCTGGTACAATCTGGTACAGTCCTTTGTGGCACTGGTGTTTACATTGTGGAGGCTTACTTCCACAGATAGAAAGAGGCTGCTGGTAAGGTGAGCAAGACTCAGTCCACTTCACCTTCCCTTTGGCACCACTTGGTGAAATGATAATCTGGGAGATGTCAGTGTTGGAGAAGACATCCTCCAAGACTTTAGGTACTTGGAAGGAATCAAATACTGACTGGAACTAAAAACATACCTGCTGCATAACAGTTATCTCAGTCTTAATAGCCATATGTATTTATTCTGACTGCAAGTATCAATGCTATTTCTTAGCCCCTTTATTGTTGCTATACTTAAACATTTTATTGTATACTAAATACAAGACAAGAATAATAGGCTGGAAACAGGCATTCACTCTAAGCAGTTTGGAGCTAATCTAATGGCTGAAATAAACTGCCATATTAATTCATAGAGGGGGTATGTGACAAAGGATACAAAACAAAAGACAGGGGAAAATGTTAATGGAAGTGCAGATTAGATGGACTGCAAATACAGGTTAACCAAGCAAAATAGGGAGATATAGGTGGGCACAATAAAAGAACAGGTGAGGGACCTGGGGGTGCTGGTTGATGGTAAGCTGAACATGAGCCTGCAGTGTGCCTAGGCAGCCAGGAGGGCCAATGGCATCCTGGCCTGCATCAAGAACAGTATGGCCAGCAGGAGCAGGGAGGTCATTCTGCCCCTGTACACTGCACTGGTTAGGCCACACCTCGAGTCCTGTGTACAGCTCTGGGCCCCTCAGTTTAGGAAGGATGTTGACTTGCTGGAGCGTGTCCAGAGAAGGGCAATAAAGTTGGTGAGGGGCTTGGAACACAAGCCCTATGAGGAAAGACTGAGGGAGCTGGGATTGCTCAGCCTGGAGAAGAGGAGACTCAGGGGTGACCTTATTGCTCTCTACAACTACCTGAAGGGAGGCTGTAGACAGGCAGAGGTTGGTCTCTTCTCCCAGGCAACCAGTACCAGAACAAGAGGACACAGTCTCAGGCTGCACCAGGGAAGGTTTAGGCTGGAGGTTAGGAAGAAGTTTTACACAGAGAGAGTGATTGCCCATTGGAATGGGCTGCCTGGGGAGGTGGTGGAGTCACCATCACTGGAGGTGTTCAGGAGGAGACTTGATAGGGTGCTTGGTTGCATGGTTTAGTTGATTAGGTGGTGTTGGATGATAGGTTGGACACAATGATCTTGAAGGTCTCTTCCAATCTGGTCTGGTCTGTTATTCTATTCTATTCTATTCCATTCTATTCTATTCTAGTCTAGTCTAGTCTAGTCTAGTCTAGTCTAGTCTAGTCTAGTCTATTCTGTACCAGAGATATCAGACAAAATCAGCAAATGGAAAAGATGGTGTCAGAGACATCAGAAATGGCTTTAGAAAAATAGATTCTCTGTTCAGTAAACAATCTGTACAATTTCCTTAAGGTGAGAACACTATAGTAATATTTTTCAGGATCTAAATTCCACAGAGTAGTTTTTAAATTCTGGAAACTTTAAATTACAGTTATCTGTGAAATGAAGAGCAAAGGCATTTATCAAAGCACCTTTGTGTTCTTGATTCATGCAACGACAAATCCTTTGTGAATTACAGTGAAATGCATAACATTAAACTTATATATTAGTCTTGGAAAGAAAACAAAGTGTTCAGGCCCTGCTTCAGTGCATCTGGTGAAACTTTGCACACACTACAATAAGGTGGATATCCCTGTATGATGTGCATCAGGTATCCTGGCTATGTATAGGCAAGAAAACACAAGAATTCATTGTTTCTTTATATCTTTGGTCTAAGCTGTCAAGGAAGGTGCTGACTTAGCTTTAAAGGCATGTTTATAACTGTAAAGCACAAAGAAATTGCTTTAGCTATAAACTCTAGTTCAGCTTTCCTGAAATCGATTTGCCCAGCTGCTTAAAAAGTGTACCTCTGTCATTACTGCTATTTGTTTTGCCTTCCACCTTTTTTTTTTTTTTCACTTTTCTGTATGATTTACTATGACATGCAACTTAAGAAGGTAGTCACCATCTCTAAGCTGAAAGAAATATCTTTCCTCTTCCATCTCATGCTAGTGATTTTGAGATGTTTTAAGCACCAAAAAGCTCAATACTAGTCTCCTCCACTTTAATTTGTACAGTTAACAATAATTGACAATTTTATGTTTAAAGAAACTAATAAAGAAGAAAGAATGAAAATACAATATTAACTCACCCTGACATAATAGCAGTAGCTAGATGCCTGTCCAGTCAGCTCTTCAAACAATGGCTATATAGCTTAGCAGAAGTACAGACCTTTGTTAGATATTAATTGCCATAGAAGAACTTCACAGTAGTTTGAAAACCAGTTAACAGTTGGACTCAATAATCTCAAATGTCTTTTCCAACCTAAAGGATTCCATGATTCTAACCAATATAAGGATGAAATTCATCAGAAGTGTTCACATGGAATGACTTGAGCAATTCTTTTCTGCTTACAGTTATCAAGTGCATCAATGCCTCTCCAATTCCTCCTAACAGTCATGGAGAAAGCAGTTAGTTAACTACTGATGAAAACTGGTTTGATCTTATCATTGCCTATGGGGAAGGCTATTAATGATTTTCTTGAATCCTTCTCTTTCTTGTCCTCCACCTCCTTTTTTTTTGGCTATTACTTAAAAACAATATAATCCTTCTTTCCTGCCAGTGCTTTTAAAGTTCTGCATCATTTGCACACAGTTTACACTCATAGTCTCAATACTAGCTATAAACTTTTTTAGCAAAATTGGCTAGAAGTGATTGTTTGGTACTGTTTGGTACTTTCACAGACTACGAAGATCTTATAACCTTATGCTGCCACAATACATATTCAAGAATTAAGACCTGTTCTGAAATTCAAACAATTTTTGTACATAATAAAATTCTTCCCTGAGTTACTAATGAATTTACTCCCTTCACATCTTAGAAAAGAATATTCAATAAACATTTGCTCAATGCAAATGCAATTAAGCCATTTAAATACCAATCATTTAGACAAAGAAAACACATAAGTGCCCAAGTGTTCAGTCAGTCAATTTTATAAACACACAGGAAAGACTAAACCAAGGGTATTTTAATGGAAAAGCAAACTAATTTGCAGTCTGATACAAGACATTGCTAACCTTTTTGGGTATACTGTGATTAGACATGGATTGCAGTGAAATAGCTACCATGAAGCCACAGACTCTGATGGTTTTAGCAAGAAATCTAACTTTCTCACAGCCATGTATAGAAGAAACAATGGTCATGAAGGGGGAGTGGTATTAATACTGAAGCTTGTTGGGGCAAGACTCACTGTTCATCAGAGAAGCTGGATTTTGGATCAGCTCCAAGCCCATAACAATCTGCCCAGGATGATATGAAACCTGATCTAGAAGATGTCTCCTTATTTAAAAAATGTAGTGCAATCTCTGGGAAGTTCTTTGGGTATTTTAATATATATATATATATATATATATATATAAAATTAACAGTAAAGAAACCAGAACAAATATTTATTCAGAATCCCATGTTGTCTGCAGCTAATATACCAAATTCCATTTCTGAGTGCTTTACAGCCACAAGGTGACAAAGTAGCTATCATTAAGATAAGGATTGTTGTTCTTAGAGCTACTTTTGCAGTTACAATAGAGAAATGATAACTTACAGACTTCAATGATGTTTCTGGAAGAAAGATTTGAGATAGTTACAGACAAAATTAGCACTTTGGATAAAAGAGTGACAGGAGATGAAAGAAGACTAGAAGTCTGCAAGAAAGATCACAAGATGTGAAAAGAAAGACTGAAAATATTCTGCTCACACAAATGCAAATAATCATGGAATAATGAACTAAGCATCTGCAGGACAAAATTAAAGAAAGAAGCAAAAATCGTAAACTGGATAACTTAGCTGTTTTAAAAGGGTCTGAATTTTTGCTGCAGCCTGTGAATCAAATATTTTGTTTTTAAACATGATGGTAAGTGAAAAGGACACCCAGGAATGGAGATGCATTGTTTTTCTTCAAGAATGTTGAACATATTCTCGGCAACACCCACACAGTGTAAGATTTGGGAATATGCCAAATAGACCTAATTTCCAGAAAGTATCCAGAGGCAGGAAACAACTAAAAGGAATGTCAAGAAGTAAGCTTCTGAAACATCTGCAGAGTGTTTGGAAAGAGAGATACAGATTCCTGGCAGTGGACAGTTCTGTCTTATAGAGTCTACTTCATTCTAACAGCACTGATGTCTGCATTGACATCTGAGAGAGAATTAAACTGCCTTATCCTTGTAATTATTTCCTTTCAGTATGAATCTCATTTAAACCATAAGATAGCATGTTGATTTTGAATCTGTGGAAAGCTTCTATATCTTCAGGATTGGTCTATCAGTGACTTTAGGGTAAACATTTTTGGTATATGGTAACAGACCACAGTGCTTAGTGCTATGGGTAATATGCTTAAATAGACATTAGTATAGTGTTTCTTTCAAGGAGGTGCAGTCTAGAAATAAGACTGAACTTGGATATTAACCTGGAATTTGTGGCTAGCCACTAACAATAATGAAAGGATTTTTCTTCTGTCCAGCCATGCATGAGTTTTCACGAGGAAAATCAGAAGGTGGAATCTCCAGAGCCGTAATCTGGCTGTCCTTCCAATGGAGACTGCTTTAAGTACATCTGTGGTTAAAGAGTTTAAATAAACAGAGAAATTTGTGGACCATCTGCTTTCCCAGCAGGCTCCATATTTTTCCCAAATTAGGTATTCTTGAAGGAAAAAAGACTGCCCAAGCCACTTCAAGAACCTGAGCCAAAATTCATCACAGGAAACTGAAGATTATCTGACTGTGAATTACTCGGCAATGTGTTGTTATCCCCACTGTTTATTTGTATGCTCACCAGAGTCATGACCATTGCTAGGGCTATCATGGCTTGCTAAAAGTTGATTTGGGAATAGAAAGTTGCTCATTTTGTGTGGAGGTTTTGGGGATATGTTAGCTTATGAGAAAGCTTCCAGTACTATTTTTTTTTTTTTTCCACATGCACAGTAATCTGGAGAAAGCTGCCATTGAAAAATATAAATTAATGCTCCAGGTTCCAGAAAAGACCTGGAAAATATTAATATTCTACATTCAAAGCACAATGGCAAAAGAAAAAAACAAACAAAAAATCCACAACACCTCCCTCAGTAGTCCTTTTTCTAATCTCATCACTTGGGGGTGAGAGGTAGAAATACTCCATGACTTTTGGGTATCTTGATTTGACAACACTGTTAAAGGCAAGATGTGTGATACATCTGTTGAACAGAGAAATGTTTATCCCTTGTGGAAAATCTCATGCCTTGAGAGTGGACCATTTATGGCGGTCTCAAGGTGAGTCTGTAGCCAGGGTCTGGGGAAATGTCAGGGGTTTTGACCAGATGCCTTAACCACAAACCTGTCCTTAAAATTTAGGGTCCCAGGACATTTAGTCCCTCCAAATCACAGTTTTTTGATCTGCTGAAATGTGCTCATGAAAATATTGAAAACTTAATACATTCAAAGGAAGGTTGTGACCAGTTTAACTACCCACCCTTGCCTTGGCAGGGGGCCTGGATTCAATGATCTCTAGAGGTTCCTTCTGACCCATACCATTCTATGATTCTGTGACTATGATTTTACAGTTCTGTGATTGTGATTCTGTAGTTGCAAACCTCTCTCTCTTCTACAGGTTATTGCATCTAATTTGGTCAAACAGCTTGGTGGTCAATAGTCTGTATGTAGCTCTTGGGGACTCTATAACTGCAGCTCTACTTACTGAAGTACACTACAGCTACACAGTGATACTATCCTTGAAGAAGATAAACTGATTAATAGCAAAATAGTAAATAATCATGTGTGCTGGGTTGAGGCAGCCCCCTTCACCACCCCTGGCAACAACAAACACTCAGACAAACAGATTGCAAAAGTGATGGAAAGTTTAAATAGAAAGCAGTGAACATTTACAGAAAAGTAAAAGCAGAGTGACAAAGAAAGATTCCAAAACAGACCCAGAGAGATCCCATCCCCACCTGAGGGTACACCCAAGACCCCCAGGGCTCCTTCTTCCCCCTCCCACTGCTAGGCTAGTCTCAGCTGGCCAGATCTGAGACTGCCCATCCCCCCATGGCCTTGGGCCTAGCCAGGCCCAAAGCCAGGAGACATCTCCCCCAGTTACTGGCTGACGGAGGAGGAAGAAAAGAAGAGAGTGCTAGACTCCGCACTGGATCTTATAGTGGTGCAAAGGATTGTGGTAGGAAATACTACATAATTTCCTGTGTCCATCCCTCTGGGCTGGACTTCTGGACACAGGAAGTAAACATTGCAGGGGGGCACCCAGCTCAAACTGCAACACGCCACCCCTTATTTCATACCATAATCTTTGCACCCAAACACATCATTAAATCAGAAATCTTCTGATGACATGTCCGGCGAAGTCCGTATTTTCATCTGGGCATCCACCCAAACAGTCTCTCATTCAGGCTCAAGTGTCAGTCCATTCCAGTTCTTCTTCCCTCATCTAGTAGAACCTCTCAGCGACGCAGAGTTCACTCTTCTGCGGTGCAAGCTCTTCATGGATCCGTTGGACATCCTGGTCACCTGGAAAGAGCCTCACAACTTCTCAACCAAACCTTTATTCCATCTCTACTCAGCAGCATATTTCCACCCCTGGGGCAAGCCAGTCAGAAAAATCAGGCTCTAACTTCTTCTCCACCCCTCCAGGAAAACAGCACGCTGAGCCTTTCACAACCCTGCACGGACCTATCCCAAGCTCAGTGCTGACCGCTTCCAGCCACGGCCCAAGGCTGTATAGATGCATGTCACAGTACACTGCCTTCCCACTAGGCGTTTGTGTACCAAGACGTGACAGCATCCAACAACACAACCCTCCCCTGGCAGAGGGAGGGGCTGCACTACAACCTACTGAGAAGAAGAGAGGTGGAGCCAGGTGCTCGGTGCCATTTTCAGAACTCATCCGAAAAGGTCGGGGAAGAGATTAGGGCTGGCCCCACTGCAACCCAAGCGCACGGCCGGTCCCGCCACCACCGCAGCTCAAGTGGATGGCCGGGGACCGCTGTCGCCGCTCTGAGCGCATGGCCAGACCTGCCGCCGCCGCAGCCTGAGTGGACGGCCGGGGGCCACCGGTGCCGCTCAAAGCACATGGCCGGGCCCGCCACCGCCCGAGCATACAGGAGGGCTCCGGCCATCTCTATCACCGCAGTACAGAATCAAAATCGCCTCCACCCCTCGGGCATTCAAACGCCTCCTCCAGCAAAAGCCATAAGCATGTCCTCAGGGCCCTTGAGAACAGCTTTCAGCTGGAGTCCCCGTTCGCCCATAGGGAGCCGAGGTCGCCCACTCGCCACGGCTGACCCTACCCCGCAGTGAGAAAGGACCTGACTTTGATCTGCTCGCAGCTGCCCCTCCCCCACTTCACTCCCTGCCACTTCTGCCGCTCCGCAGAGAATAAAGGTTGAGAAGGGCAGGTCCCTCATTCTCAAGCGGTGCCCCCATTCCGATGGTTAAGAACCACCCCTGCTTGAAACAGCAGGAGGGACTCTGTACCACCGGTCACACACCAGGTGTCCCCCTGCAATCCACAAGAACTTAACACAATCGCCCCAACAACAACACTTGAGCCCGCAACTGCCAGAAGACCAAAACGACGCCCAGAACTAAATTTAAACTCTCTTATCTTTTGCAATCCGATCTGCAGAGTAGCCACAATAACCAACTCCTACTACTGGCTGGCTCGCCAAGAATGTAAAGGGGTTGGGGGAAGACCCTCTGCCCACCTTAACCATCCTCTGCTACCAAGAATGTGCTGGGTTGAGGCAGCCCCCTTCACCACCCCTGGCAACAATAAACACTCAGACAAACGGATTGCAAAAGTGATGGAAAGTTTAAATAGAAAGCAGTGAACATTTACAGAAAAGCAAAAGCAGAGTGACAAAGAAAGATCCCAAAACAGACCCAGAGAGATCCCATCCCCACCTGAGGGTACACCCAAGACCCCCAGGGCTCCTTCTTCCCCCTCCCACTGCTAGGCTAGTCTCAGCTGGCCAGATCTGGGACTGCCCATCCCCCATGGTCTTGGGCCTAGCCAGGCTCAAAGCCAGGAGACATCTCCCCCAGTTACTGGCTGACAGAGGAGGAAGAAAAGAAGAGAGTGCTAGACTCCGCACTGGATCTTATAGTGGTGCAAAGGATTGTGGTAGGAAATACTACATAATTTCCTGTGTCCATCCCTCTGGGCTGGACTTCTGGACACAGGAAGTAAACATTGCAGGGGGGCACCCAGCTCAAACTGCAACATCATGAATGGGCTGGGCCTGTGTTGAATAATCAAGCAACTCTCTTGAGTCAAGATTTAGGGAAAGAAGACAACTTTTGCTAAAATGAAAATAAAACTTTTTATTTGCTATATTTTTTCCACTTTTATATAAAACTGTGGATTACACCTGTGGGCATGTACAATCATTTCTTTTAATACATTGGACTTCTGCTTAATTTTTCTAGAGAAGGACAATGAGCCTGGTGAGAGGCCATGAACACAAGCCCTATGAGGAGAGGCAGAGGGAGCTGGGATTGCTTAGGCTGGAGAAGAGGAGGCTCAAGGGAGACCTTACTGCTGTCTACAACTACCTGAAGGGTGGTTGTAGCCAGGAGGGAGTTGGTCTCTTCTCCCAGGCAACCAGCACCAGAACAAGAGGACACATTCTCAAGCTGTGTCAGGGGAAGTTTAGGCTCAAGGTGAGGAGAAAGTTCGTCACTGAGGGAGTCCTTCACCATTGGAATGTGCTACCCAGGGAGGCAGTGGAGTCGCCATCTATTGAGGTGTTCAAGAGGGTATTGGACTTGACACTTGAAGCCATGGTTTAGTTGTCATGAGGTGTGTGGTGACAGGTTGGACTTGATGATCTTTGAGGTCTCCTCCAACCTTAGTGATTCTGTGATACTGTAAATTCCAGATACTGCAAGAATAGACTAATCATTGGCACTTACTCAAGGACCATTTTAATAAAAATTGATTAAATTACTAATTGCTTCTTGACCTGCCAACAATATCTATAAAGGTATCTTGCCTTTTTTTTTTTTTTTTTAGATGATAACAGACCTTGGACATTAAGCCATAGGCTAGGCTTCAGTCCACATTCATAATAGTCCTCAGCTGCTGCATTAGATAGTATTGTCTTCAGAATGGGAATAAGCTGCTCTGTCAGTTTCCTAAGTGGTCATTTCAATGATAGATGAGTTCATAGGGCTAACTTTCTAGAATTTTTTTTATTCATTCTTTACCTGTGTGTCAGCTTATGAATATCTCCTTTATTGCATCTGATATGTTGTCATGTTCTTCCACATCCGACCCTTGTTTGAACAATAGTTGTGGATAATGTAGACCATGTAGTTGGGCTCTAAATCCAGTTTCATGGCAAGCCTTAGCAAGGCCTAGAGGTCCAAAAGGGAAAAAGAACTTAGTGTCCAGAGGGCTTTTAATCATTTAGTGATGTCTTGGGATCTTAGCATTCTTGCTACAAATCTAATCTATTCCCTGGATATCCATGCCAGGATCAGTATTGAAATCACAATTGAGGTGAGTTGTTTCATGCATAGGAGTCTATAAGGTGTAATCAGCACTCTTGATTACAGAGAAATAAACAATGTGATAATGTGAAAATTATTCTGTTTACAGGCAGAGGAAATCACAAAATTTACTATAGTTCTCCACTGTGGCCGGTTGACATTGCCCCCTTAAGAAAGGGAATATGGTGGACGGAAGTTGGTAAACGGAAGGAATAGTCTAAACTAATTTCATTGGGAGAGTGGGAGGAAGCACCTTCGGAACTGGGAGTGAACTGGACATTTCCACGACTTTTCTGGCAGTCTTGCTTCCGCTCCTCCACAGAGCAGCTCTGTCTGTGCTGGGCTTTCTGCCAAGGCCTCGGCCTTGAAAACCAGATAACGGCCGGTATTAACTCCCTTCCAATTAACACGAACTGCTTCTAACATTTTATTTTTTTTTTTTTCTCCCTCTCTTTTCTTTCTCTTTCTATCCCATTCTGGGGAAAGGGGGGGGCAGAGAGGGGAGAGCGGAGGTGGGGAACCCCTCTCTGTCAGAGGGGGGTTACTCTCATTTCTGTGTTACTCTGTTATATATCTTTGTATATATTGTAGATATTGTAAATTTGTAAATATCCCCCTGCAAATCCTACACTGCTTTGTAAATATAGCTCCACTGCTTTGCTAATTCAGCTTGTGAGTTTTTTTTCCTTTCCCTTCAATTTTTTTTCCCTTTTACCTTACAAGGGGGAAGGGAGGAGGCTTCTTAGCCTTACCCTTCCAAACCCATCACATTTTTTTTATTGGCGTACCCAACGTGCGGCAGATAATTAGTTTAATTTATTATTTGATTGATTTAGTGTTTTCCAGCTGAATTAGCAAACATGAAGGTATTGTGGTTTGTGGAGCGATTATTCTTTTCAATTTTTGGGGCTCTGGTTTACAGATATTGTTTGGGTTTGATTTTGGATTACCTGGGTAAATATTTGGTGCGGACAATTTATATGTGGGTTATGTATAGAGTTAAACTATGGTATGGAAAATGTATTAATTTATTATGGCCAGTGAGATACAGGAATGTTACCTCCACCACTCTCCCAATTGAGATAAAGGGTTTTAAGATTCCGCCTGAGGAGAGAGTAACTTTAGGTGATGCCTGGGATCCAAAAGTGATTTATTTGATGTGTATAAATCTGTTGCTGGTGATGGTAATCGCATATTTACTGTTCTCTTTACGGCGAGAGAGAAAGGTGTCCAGAGCTTGTTTTGTTATTAAAACTAGATCAAAAAGAAAACGCCGTGGCTCTCGATCAGTCCCAGAGACATCTAGTGACGAAGAGTGTGCAGAATCCGTGTCAGTCAAAAAGAAGGCTAAAAAGTTAATTGGTAAGGCAGCTCTAAATGACTTTGCTGATTCTGGCAAGCAGCCAAGGGCATCGGCTGGTATCAACATGGCGCCTACTCCTTCTCCTACTCCTTCTCCTTCTTCTTCTTCTCCGTCGGCCATTAACGGAGCAACATCACTTCCACCCACTCCCTCAGTGGGACCGGAAGTCACTGCCCCAGCAGCTGATTTATCTCAGGACCTATCAGCTTCCATTAAGGTGGCTGTAAATTCAAACACAGCTCCAGTTAAGGTGGCTCCTTTAAAGACTAGAGCTGGAAAGGGCAAAGATGGAGAAGAAGAGGAGGAGACTGATCCTGGTGAGGGGCCCTCTACTCTAAAAGATCCTGCTCAGGAGGAAGAGAAGGTTTGTTTTAAAGATCTAGCTAACCTAGTGAGATCAAAGCAGGATAGAGATGAAGTTAGGAAAGCAGCAGGCAAAGGTGGTTCTCAGCTTAAAGAGATCCTTAGGAGAATGACAGCAGGATTATATGGACAAAGAATTCAGGGAGATGAGGAACAAGATGATATTACAGACTGTTCTTCGCCACGGGAGGAGTTGCGAAATGTCCGTAAAGATTTCACCAGAGCAGATAAGGAGCCAGTTCTAGCTTGGCTTAGTAGGTGTTATGATACAGGTGCTTCAGCTCTAACAGTTGGAGACAAGTCAGCAGCTCAGTTAGGAACTCTCTCAAGGGACAATGGAATAGATAGACATCTAGGCGAAGCTCTCGGTAAGGTTAATCTGTGGATACGCCTTTTAATAGCGGTTGCCCTGAGATACCCTTCCCGAGATGATCTTCCATGGAATCCTAAACCCTGGACTACCATAGATGAGGGAATTAAACGCTTGAGAGAATTTGCTGTTAGAGAGCTACTCTATGGTGAACATGAAACTCTGAATCCTGATGACATTCCTGTGGGTATTGGTCTTGCTAAAAAGATCATCAAACTTGCTCCTTCTAATTATGCAAACATTCTGGCAAGCAGAATTGTGTCAAGAAGTTATGGTGGAGCTTCTCCTACGGTTGGCCAATTCAGTGATCAAATGAGACAATTGGAGGATAGCAGGACACGTGGTTCTTTGGTTTCAGCCATTAAAACTATGTCTGGTGATATTCAGAATTGCATAAGAGAGTTAAAAGATGAATTTAGAAATTCCATATCCCAATTGGCACAGAGGGATAATTTCAATTCTTCCTCCAGGTGGGTACAAGTCTCATCTGTGAGGAATACACGTCCTCCAAGGAGGTCATTCCAAAACAGGACATTCCAAAACAGGTCATTCCAAAACAGACCACCAAGGCAATCACGTAGAACTATTTGGATAACTCTGCGTGATCAGTTTGGTGAGAACATGAACCGCTGGGATGGCCAACCAACTTCTAACCTTTTCAGGAGACTAAGGGAATTGCAAAGTGGCAGAACCCGAGGTAGCAATACCAGAAGGGTAGCTGTTACTTCCACAGTTCCCCAGAACGACTCTTATAGCTCCAACAGTGGCTCCAGTTATAACATGCAAAGTTATAACCCTGCAAACTATGTGCAATGCACATGTGTGCATGTTCCCCATAACTAGGAGTGCCCTGCCTCCCGCCAGGGGGAGGAGAGGGATAACAGAGATAACAGAATCTATTGGGATGTGTACATCCAGTGGCCTGGCACTTCACAATTTCGGAAGTACAGGGCCTTGGTTGACACAGGAGCTCAGTGCACCATAATGCCATCAAATTATCAGGGATCAGAGTCTATAACTATTTTGGGAGTCACTGGTGGATCTCAAGAGTTAAGTAAGGTGGAGGTTAATATAAGTTTAACTGGTAAACAATGGAGGAAGCATACAGTTGTGACCGGACCTGATGCACCTTGTATTTTGGGAATTGATTTTCTAAGAGAAGGGCGTTTCAAAGACCCTAGAGGTTACAAATGGGCTTTTGGAGTAGCTTCAATAGAAATTGATGGACAAAAATTGAAGCTGTCTGCCAGACCTGAACTTTCTGATGAATCTGCAGTTGTGGGACAACATAAGATACAGGACATTAAATTGCCGGTTGCTTCTCAGACTGTGCATCACAGACAATACAGAACCAACCGTGACTCTCTGTTGCCCATTCAGAATCTGATTCGTCAGTTGGAGAGTCAGAAAGTCGTCAGCAAAACTCATTCACCTTTCAACAGTCCAGTGTGGCCTGTGCGGAAGCAGAATGGAGACTGGCATCTGACGGTCGACTACTGAGCCCTAAATGAAGTGACACCACCTATGAGTGCAGCAGTACCAGACATGATGGAGTTACAGTATGAGCTGGAATCCAAAGAGGCCAAATGGTATGCTACCATAGACATTGCTAATGCATTTTTCTCTATTCCCATAGCAGAGGAATGCAGGCCTCAGTTTGCTTTCACCTGGAGAGGAATCCAGTACACTTTCAACAGGCTGCCAATGGGCTGGATCCACAGCTCAAGCATCTGTCATGCAGTGATCCACGATGCTCTGGAGAAAGGCTGTGCTCCAGAACACATCCAGTTCATCGATGATATCATCGTCTGGGGTAAAACTGCTGAGGAAGTCTTTGAGAAAGGTAACAAAATCATTGACATTCTTCTGAATGCAGGTTTTGCCATCAAGCGAGACAAGGTGAAGGGACCTACCACAGAGATTCAATTTCTGGGAGTGCGGTGGCAAGATGGACGCCGACACATTCCAGTGGATGTGGTGAATAGAGTCTCTACCATGGCAAGTCCCACCAACAAACAAGAGACCCTACGTTTCTTAGGGATAGTGGGATTTTGGAGACTGCACATTCCTGGATACAGTCAGATTGTGAAACCTCTGTATGATGTGACTCGAAAGAGAAACCATTTCCACTGGGGACCTGAACAACAAGCAGCCTTTGACCAGATAAAGCAAGAAGTAATTCAAGCAATGGGTCTGGGACCTGTCCGAGATGGTCCAGACATTAAGAACATTTTGTACACGGCTGCAAGTGACAATGGTCCAACCTGGTGCTTGTGGCAAAAAGCTCCAGGTGAGACACGTGGACGACCTCTTGGTTTCTGGAGTCGAGGTTACAGAGGTTCAGAGGCTAATTACACTCCAACAGAGAAAGAAATTTTAGCTGCCTATGAAGGAGTGAAAGCATCTTCTGAAGTGATTGGAACTGAATCACAACTTCTTTTAGCTCCCAGATTACCAGTTTTGAATTGGATGTTCAAAGGCAAAGGTTCCACACCACATCATGCCACAGACTCAACCTGGTCTAAGTGGATGGCTCTGATAACACAGAGAGCTCGAATGGGAAATCTTGAAAGACCTGGTCTAGTGGAGGTGATCTCAAGTTGGCCTGAAGGTATCAACTGTGCCAAACCTCCAGAGGAGAAAGTAACTCGTGCTGAGGAAGCTCCTCCTTACAATGACCTCTCTGATGATGAAAAAAAATATGCTTTGTTCACAGACGGTTCCTGTCGTCTTGTTGGAAACAAGCGAAGGTGGAAGTCTGCAGTGTGGAGTCCAACACGCCAAGTTGCAGAGGCGAAAGATGGAGAAGGAGAATCCAGTCAGTTCGCAGAGGTAAAAGCTGTCCAGCTAGCTCTCGACGTAGCTGAACGTGAGAGATGGCCAAAGCTTTATCTCTACACCGACTCATGGATGGTAGCCAATGCTCTATGGGGTTGGCTAAAGAACTGGAAGAAGAGTGGTTGGCAGAGAAAAGGAAAACCCATTTGGGCAGCCAACCTATGGCAGGACATTGCTGATCGAATCGAGAGAATTCCAGTGAAAGTGAGACACATCGATGCTCACATTCCTAAGAGCAAAGCTACTGAGGAACAGCAACACAACCATCAGGCAGATCTAGCTGCAAGATTTTCTCAAGTAGACATGGACTCTAATCTTGATCTCGACTGGAAACACCGAGGTGAGATATTCTTAGCTCGGTGGGCTCACGATTCGTCAGGACATCAAGGCAGAGATGCAACATACCAATGGGCTCGTGACAGATCCATAGACATTTCCATGGATGCTATCACGCAAGTCATCCATGACTGTGACATTTGTGCTGCTATTAAGCAGGCAAAACGACTTAAGCCCTTGTGGTATGGTGACAGATGGTCCAAGTACAAGTATGGTGAAGCTTGGCAGATTGACTACATCACTCTACCACGTTCTCGTTCTGGTAAGCAGTATGTGCTTACTATGGTAGAGGCAAACACTGGATGGTTGGAAACTTATCCAGTTCCACATGCAACTGCACGCAACACCATTCTCGGTCTGGAGAGACAGATCCTGTGGAGACACGGAACTCCAGAGAGGATTGAGTCAGACAACGGAACTCATTTCAAGAACAACCTTGTAAAGAACTGGGCAAAAGAGCACAGTATTGAGTGGATATCCCACATTCCCTACTATGCACCAGCTTCAGGGAAGATTGAACGCTACAACGGTTTGTTGAAGACCACTCTCAAAGCCATGGGAGGTGGATCTTTGAAAAACTGGGAAAAACATTTAGCACAAGCAACCTGGCTGGTAAATAGTAGAGGTTCAGTGAACCGAGCTGGACCTGCACATTCAGATTTACTACGGAAAGTAGAAGGTGATAGAGTTCCTGTTGTTAGAGAAAAGAATCTGTTAGGTAAAACTGTTTGGGTATTTTCACCCTCAGGAGAGGCTAAACCTGTCCGAGGGGTGGTTTCAGCTGAAGGTCCGGGTCACACTTATTGGGTAATGCAAGAGAATGGTGAAATTCAGTGTATTCCACAAAGAAATTTAACTTTAGCTGAAAGAGGTTAATTTCAAACTGTTGTACAGCTACATCGCGTCCAAAGGAAGAATCAACGAGACATCTACGGTGCACGAACCCTGAGATCCCTGAGAGCCCTGAGTCAACTAAGAGACCCTGAGAATCCCTGTTTCCCTTTTTCTTCGCTTCGTCGGCGAAGAAATGAATTGTTTTCCATTTTTCTCATTTTCTGATTTTCTTGGACTTTTGAATCATCTACATCTGAGCATAGCCGGAATGGACTATGAACTTTACTCACGAACTGTAAATATCGTTTTGGATTGGATGGACAGTATGAACAGCCAATGAAATTGTTTAGAAGGGGTGGACTGTGGCCGGTTGATGTTGCCCCCTTAAGAAAGGGAATATGGTGGACGGAAGTTGGTAAACGGAAGGAATAGTCTAAACTAATTTCATTGGGAGAGTGGGAGGAAGAACCTTCGGAACTGGGAGTGAACTGGACATTTCCACGACTTTTCTGGCAGTCTTGCTTCCGCTCCTCCACAGAGCAGCTCTGTCTGTGCTGGGCTTTCTGCCAAGGCCTCGGCCTTGAAAACCAGATAACGGCCGGTATTAACTCCCTTCCAATTAACACAAACTGCTTCTAACATTTTTTTTTTTTTTTCTCCCTCTCTTTTCTTTCTCTTTCTATCCCATTCTGGGGAAAGGGGGGGGCAGAGAGGGGAGAGCGGAGGTGGGGAACCCCTCTCTGTCAGAGGGGGGTTACTCTCATTTCTGTGTTACTCTGTTATATATCTTTGTATATATTGTAGATATTGTAAATTTGTAAATATCCCCCTGCAAATCCTACACTGCTTTGTAAATATAGCTCCACTGCTTTGCTAATTCAGCTTGTGAGTTTTTTTTCCTTTCCCTTCAATTTTTTTTCCCTTTTACCTTACAAGGGGGAAGGGAGGAGGCTTCTTAGCCTTACCCTTCCAAACCCACCACATCCACAGATTGTTTTTTAGTGTACATCACCATGGTGCCATGGTTTAGTTGGTTAGATAGTGTTGGATGATAGGTTGGACTCGATGATATCAAAGGTATTTTCTAACCTGGTTAATTCTATTCTATTCTATTCTATTCTATTCTATTCTATTCTATTCTATTCTATTCTATTCTATTCTATTCTATTCTATTCTATCAGATTTTGCTCCATGCTCATTTATACTGAGACTTTACAAGAGCAAATATTTCATTTACACCAAAGCATAATAGAAATGGCAAAAGAAGCTTTGGAAAGTAACCGTGTGTGAGTGCATCCCCTCAGTTAGCTAAAGCCCTTATAAAACAGCTACTGAAAATATGCTTCTTTTCTGCAGTGAGGATGCTCTGGACTTTCTTCCTGCTATCTCTTCTGCACAAGATGACTTAGAGTATTGACTCATATTTATAATTTCATGCTGGAGATTGACTGTATATCAGTGTTTGGGAATGTATTCTGAAGTTCTGAAAATATTCTACCCACATATATTCCTTGCTTGAATATGTGATACCAGTAGAGACTGTAAAACGGAGGCCAGTGCTAGAAATAGAAAGACAGGTTTGTGGAAAGGGCACAGAACCAGATACTAACTGTGAAGGCTGCCTGGTGTCTGCTGTTTCTGCTATAACACTAGTTGACTTTTCCAAGGGTGACAAGTAATTCAGAGTCCTTACAATACACTCATTTCTACTGCTCTTATAAAAGACATTTTGAAAAGAAATAATTACTGTCTCATTGGATAGCATGATCTGCTCCTAATCAGTATTTTGTGCTGCAAATAGATAGATGTTCACATATTCTTCTATATTCAGAAATAAATTTCCCAGTTAATGAACCAGAGAGCACATCATTTTGCAAGCTAATTAGCCAGACAATAATTATATTAATTTAAGTAAAACAGAACGAGTGTAGTAGCTTTAGTTAAACTGCAGTTCACTTGCATAAACTAATCCCTGCACTCAGGAAAGAGACAATATTTGCATTTGAACTCATTGGATAAAGGATTGCCTTCTAATTGCACTCTTTAACATATGCAGATCAGACTACAGAAGAGTCTGTATTAAAACTCAATGTGAAGAAATTAAAATTCAAAGTCTGAATTTACAGTTTGACCCTATTCAGTCTGTGGTTACCAGTAAGTTTCTCTGTATCACATACAAATACAACTTAATAATGTCAAAACTTTGAATAATGTAAAGCATGCAAATTTTACACTTGTCTCAAAAAGATGTGGAGCTCCCTTACCTTCTTAACACTACTGAGAAAATTTCATTAGCTGACAGCATTGCTCTTTGAAAGTCACAGGTAAAGACCTTATTTTATTTTTGTCCTTCAGTCAGCTCATATGTTATAGACTGATCATGACACCTATGAAGTTGATGCAGTCTCATCCTGGTAAGATGCAAATCACTGAGTGAATCTAGAAAGCTACAGTCAGATTGACAAGAACTGTGACAAAAGCATTGTGTTACCATTGTGAATACCTGAATAACACTTTTTTTTTTTTTTTTTTTTTTTCCTTTCCCCATGCCCAGAATGAAAGAGTGCTTAACTTAAAACTTGCCCTGGAATGTACGTGCAACATCCCCAAAGCACAAATGCTCGTGGGTCATATTCACAGCCTGCACTGTTCCACATCAGTGCTGGACCTATTCATTGCAATCTTATTTTCCCAAAGAAACAGCGGCAAAACCTTTTAACTATCATATGAAGGGTTCATCTACAATGTGCCTGGTTTGATACCTGGTGGCTTACTAATTATGGAGGAACTGAATGCCCAGTCAGAGTCTCTGTTATTTACTTTAACTGCAATGCATTCAACATTATCATATATCTCCCATGCCTCCCCAAAAATACATTAGTTATAGCCTTTTCTTTTTTACCATCTGTTAATACTGTAAGGTTTTTTTGCCTAGGAACCATATTCTTGGCATCACAGGCTGTGCTGTGTTACACCCATTCTGGGTGGAGGGCTGAAGGAGCCTTGCTTCCTCCCCTTTCCCTCCTTCCCCTCCCCTGCCACAGATAAAAGAAACCTGATCCAGGTGAATGGAGAGGGACTTGGTTTACCCCTTGCAGGAGGAGGGGTCCCCCTGGACAGAGGTGGTCTATTCCACTACCCCTTCCTGTCCAGCAAGCCTATAAAAAGGAGGACACTAGTGCCCTTTGCTCTTTCTTCTTTTGCCTTGCCTGCATGAAAAGACTTCAGCTGCTGCTGGTTTCCTGCACTGAGCATGTGGCTGGGCCTGGCTTCCCCTCTCCAGACTGCATCTATGCTTCTCTGAACATGGCCTGAAACACACATGCATCCAGGGAAATACAAGGCCATCCAAGCTTGGTTTTGCTTATTTTCCTATTTATCCTTATCCCTTACCCTTGTAAACCCTCCCTGTTACTGATATATACATACATATATATATATATACATGTACACTTTGTTAAAAAATGTACTTCTACTTCCAAACCAACTCCAAATTACTTTTGTTGTTGTTGTTTTTTGGGGGTTTTTTTGGTAGATTCACCTCCATCCCTTTTCCCCTTTTCCCTACCCTTTTTTTTCTTCTTTCCCTTTTCCTTATCAGGGAAAGGGAGGGGGAGCCGCAGGAGGAATTCTCAATTTGTTATCATCAGCAATGGGAACAGGAAGCCTCCCATGTTGAAACCTGAACTTCAAACCCCATGATACTTTGCTCCAGTTAGCACTTTTATTTTTGAAGCTGGCATGACTGCAACATGGTATGAATAACAGCAGCAGGTTCAACTCAATCCATGACTTCACCTCAGACAAAAAGTAAGAAGTATGCTAGCAGAGTTCAGTAGTATTATAAAACTGGGAGATTTTATAAAAGCTAAGGACGTTAAGTAACTAATTACAATAATAGCAATATGTGAGTAAAGGGGACCAAAAGATGTCAGCTTTTACCAAGTGGAAAGATATTAGTTTGGAACAAATAAAAAGATGCATTACTATAAAATGGCCAGCAACAGACATCTGAAACCTTTCTCTATCCTACATCTCCCAAATATATTCAGATTGGCTCTAAATTATTCCTCACAAAAAGTATTCATAAATTTGTTTAATGATTTGCAGTCGAGATGTAACATTATCCCTGGGCAATGCATTATGGAGCCTATGTTTCCCTACTGCTGAATTTCCGTCTAATGTGGGTACTCCTTACTTCCTCATTCTAATCCTAAGGAAAATGTTGAGTAGTATCCAACACAGAGAGACACTCCGAAATCCTTCCTAGTTATGTCTAGGTGCAAGAAGGATGGATTTAGGTTGAGAATGATGCAGAGAAGGAGTATTGAAATAAAAGGTATATGAAGATCCTAATCGCATGGAAGAGAAAGTGGAAAATCATACAATCAATAAGGTTGGAAAAGGCCTCAGAGATCAAGTCCAACCTGTCACCCAACACCTTATGACTGCTAAACCATGGCTTCAAGTGCCACATCCAACCCCTTTTTGAACACCTCCAGGGATGGTGACTCCATCACCTCCCTGGGCAGCACATTCCAATGGCTAACAACTCTTTCTGTGAAGAACTCCTCACCTCTAGCTGTTATTTTTTCTCTCAGTATACTCTTAATAACATAACCGTTCTTGATCTGGAGCTAGATTTTCTCCTGTGTAACTGTTAATTTCCTATGTGATGGTGTACCAAATACTTTGCTGCAATCCAGACTGACCAGTTTCCTTCCCTCTGCCTAGAACAAACAGTTATTTTATCAAGAGAAAGTGTCAGGTTAGTCTCACTCAATCCTTTTGGTAAATGTGCATAATATTTTACCTCATTTTGGTTCTCTGCCATTTTGAGTTACTCTTTTCTCAGAAATTGGTATTATTGCCTTTCTGCATCACTCAGGCAAAGCATCACAAGCTTCTACTTCTGTATAATTTGTTTCCTCTGTAATTGTAGGATTTTTTCCTGTGATAGCTTTCCATCATTGATGCCTTTTTTTTTTTTTTTATATACACAAATTCAAATTAGGTGAGGCATTTCATATGACAGCCTTTAAAGAACTCTCATAGAGATGAATCCCCTCCATTTGAATGCCGTAACCTCTTAATTTTCCCTCTGTCTTGAATGCAGAAATCTCTGTTTATTTTGTCATTCCTAGTAGGCAGTGTTTCTTTACTATATTGATTTTAGGCTCTCCACAGCTTTGCTCCATAGATACCAGGTTTCTTCCTTCCTCTTCCCCTCCATTCTCTTTTTTCTTTTTTTTCCCTGAATGGCTGACAAATCTCTTATTCACATTTCTTATATTGATCTGTAATGTGTTTGTCAGTCTAAACTTTGTTTATTCTTCTCTATTGCCTCTTTCTAGAACACTACTTTCTTTGTTGATCAGTCCTTTTTTTTGCTACATCCACTCTCAGCCCCTCATTTATTTTTAGTGTCTTTTACTTTTCTGTTTTTTAGCTTTTTATAATGTACTCATTATATACTGAAATGAAATCTGAAAAAAAATAGTACCATCTTATGAACAGGCATTTGTAATAAAACATGTTGTACTGTGTACTATAGATTTCCAAAACTGCCTCTAAAAAGTAGAGAAAAATCTTTATAGTTTCTCCCTTTCTGCAGTTTTACCCATGAAGACAAGTCTCTTCCATTCATTAGAATACAGAATATTTTATTTTTCAAAACAATATAAAAGCATAGCAAATTTGTTCAAAGGAAAGGGGAAAGAAACATAAAAACTCTGAATTAATTTTTAATCTTATCTTCTGTAGGTGCACTTAAAATGCACCTACATTTTCCTTTGCCTCTACAGCTGAGCAATATGGTTATAAGTGGACACATGACCCCTTAATGCCTATTGTACATGGATGGCAGCCAGCAAGACTCAAAACTTTTGTCAGTATTTTAAGGTTAACAGTCCTTTATCAGAAATGCTCTGTGTCCTAATATATCTGTGGTTTCTAATGTGACTGGTAAGTCAGAAAATTGAGTAGCTGCTTCAGAAAATCAGCACAATAGTGGACAGGCCTATACTAAATAGTTAGTTAAAAATATGAATTGAAATACCCTTGCAAGAAGTGAATCTCTGGGTCATAAGGAC
This sequence comes from Melanerpes formicivorus, assembly GCF_026170545.1. Taxonomy (NCBI): domain Eukaryota; kingdom Metazoa; phylum Chordata; class Aves; order Piciformes; family Picidae; genus Melanerpes; species Melanerpes formicivorus. The sequence goes on from NW_027142354.1 coordinate 35,213,664, forward strand.
AAAACCATCAAGATATAAATGCTTTGAAAATGTGGAATGGTATAAGAGTGTTAGAAATTAAAGCTGAAAATAGCAGAAACCTACTCAGGTAGATATTGTACCATATAAGCTCTGTGTATTTATAAGGTGCATTTCTAAATGAAAAGCCTCTGAAAAGAGTTTAAAATAACGGTATTTAAAAGTGATAGATTAAAAAATAAAAATCAAATTACCATTGCATATTAAACTGATGTCATTACACATTAAACTGAGATAATGTTTATATTCACAGATAATAAAACTATTTCAGTTTTGCTAACACCTTTATTCTGTTTTCAGTGTCTCCTTAGTTGCTGCATATTTAAGGACATTATGAATATTTTAGAATATTTTAGAAAGGTAAAATTCACTGAGTACTTTTATAATTGGATATAAAATTTATGAATTGCATTTATAATATTTATTTTAAAATATTTTTGTTTGCTTGTTTGTTTGAAAAATACAGTAACGTGGCCTCAGTTCAGGGAAGGATTTTACATACTTCTTCAGCCTGACTTCACTGTGTTGTAAACATGTACTTGGAAGTCACTTCCTGCAAAATACTTGAATACAATGAACTAAATATCTAAGGGATTGTGAGATTCCACCAGCATTCACCATTAAGATACCTGCTTACTATCTACACCCATTTGACAATAGGCCTGAAGGCTCTTAGTCATATTTCACATTGTCCTTTGTGGATTAATAAATAATAAATAGAATAGAATAAACCAGGTTGGAAGAGACCTTCGAGATCATTGTGTCCAACCTATCATCCAACACCATCTAATCAACTAAACCATGACACCAAGCACCCCATCAAGTCTCCCCCTAAACACCTCCAGTGATGGTGATTCCACCACCTCCCTGGGCAGCACATTCCAATGGGCTATCACTCTCTCTACAAAGAATTTCTTCCTAATATACAGCCTCAACCTCCTCTGGCACATCTTGAGACTGTGTCCTCTTGTTCTGTTGGTGGTTGCCTGGGAGAAGAGACCAGCCCCCACCTGTCTACAACCTCCCTTCAGGTAGTTGTAGAGAGCAATAACGTCTCCTTTGAGCATCCTCTTCTCCAGGCTAAGCAACCGCAGCTCCCTCAGCCTCTCCTCATAGTGCTTGTGCTCCAAACCCCTCACCTGCTTTATTGCCCTCCACTGCACATGTATAGGTCTTCACATCATGGAGATTACATGTTTATTCTAAAAATGTTAGCAATTTCATTTTATTGTCATTGATAGTGGTTTCTTATTATTGGCTAGTTGGTCAGAGTTTTCCTGTAGGAAGAGTGTTGTCACTTTGAGTATCACTGTTTTGAGAGAAGATGGTGTTAACAAAAGGGATTAGATGTGGCACTTGAAGCCATAGTTTAGTAGTCATGAGGTGTTGGGTGACAGGTTGGACTTGATGGTCTTTGAGGTATTTTCCAACATCATTATTATTATTATTATTATTATTATTATTATTATTAACAACCATAATTCTATAAATTATATTAATAATATTAATAATACTATTAATAATAATAACAGCAATAATTTTAAAAAAACAGGTTGGAAGAGACCTTCAAGATCATCATGTCCAACCCATCAACCAATCCAGCCCACCTGAACAACTAAACCATGGCACCAAGCACCCCATCAATCTCCTCCTGAACACCTCCAATTGCTTCTATGATTCTATGAAAAGATGTATCCCCACTGCCTAATTGTGCAGCTCTTTCTTAGTCGCTGGCTTTCATATGCCCTGGTCAGTTCAGGCACAAAAGCGGATCCATTCGAATTGTGTTAAAGTCTGCTTATGTATTGAAGCTAAACCTTCATGGGTAGATGGGTAAAATACAAAGGTGTGAGTGTTGCATTATTTATTATAGATTCATTTCTGGGGCATGACTTTCAGAAGACACTTGAGGCTGCAGCACTTTTAGCACACATTTCACATAATGTGTAAAGCATGTTTCCACTTCTCATTCCTCAGGAAGCCATAGGGTGAACAGTCATAATGGAATGTGCCAATGACCATTCATTTCATATTTATCAGTGTGATGTTCCTGTATTGAATTGCACATAGTTTTATTTCATTTTGCACCTTTATTTCTGAGACTCAGGCTCATCGTGATGGCTCTCTTGGTCTACTGACTCCTACAAAATTCCTGTCCCAGAGGCTAACAGAAGTGACATTAATTCATTTCAGGAATAATATTACCTGTAATTTTCTAAAATGCTGTTTTAACATGATCAAGTTTCTGGGTGGCTAACTATGAAATTACTACTTCTTTATAACTACTTAATTTCAGTCTATAATAGAAATCCATTACAGAGTATCCAAAGGCTGATACGGTAAGTGGCTTTCAGAGCTTTTCATCTCATAAATATGTTTGTCGAAATACTTATAGGATATAAAAAGAATTGTAAGAAGTTTTATTCTAGTCTGCCAGAGACTATAACTTTGTGTTGAACAAACATGAATATTGTGCCTTCATACTGACTGGCAAAGAGTAAGTCTTGAGACTGTCAACAGAATAAGAAAGTTGTGCCAGAAAATTGAATGAATAGCTTATCTGAAGGATTGCTTTGTCTTCTTCTCTTGCTACTTGCTTACTGAAATGCAAACAAATATCAGTGTGGAAAAGACTTCTTTTAAAGCATAGAATGAAGCATTTTAGACCAGTGGTCATACACAGTGAAGAAATGTACTTCAAGGTGGGAGAGACAGGCATTTTTCAGAACTTAAGAAACAATGGCTTTCATTTCCCCCCCCCCCCCTTGCTGTAGTTGTCTGGTTTTACATCTACCAAGACCCTGAGGACCCTAGAGCTACAGGTCCCGGTTCTTCAAATGTTCTGTAAGCTTTTATCTTGAAGCCTAGTGGGTGTTGTCTTTGCTTTACTCAAAACTGAGTGTTATTTCCATTCCTAATGCATCCTTTCAAGATGTAAATGACTTGTAAGACTGAGCTAACTCTAGAGATAGTGACAGACTGAATCCTGAATTAGGAACGCAGAGGTAAGAAATTGTTCATATTAAACTGCATTTCTGCAAGAAGAGTGTATTGCCTCTCTGACTTACCTTTTCATACTTACCTGAACTGAGTCAGAAAAGGGTGGAATTTTCTTGGAGGATGATGTGGCTCTTGCAAAATACTGTTTGCTGAAACTCTGATGACAGCATGTACAATCAAGACATACCAATATCTTCAGGAACACAGTATTAGATTCATGGCATTTTAATATCTGTTTCAGTACATTAAATTGAACAGTGTTAGCCAAAGTAAGTATGTATTACATTTCTAAAAATTATATTAATACAGAGTTATGAAACTATCTGATAGCCAGATTCTGGTTTCTCCAAAGTCAATAGGTAATTCTTATCCATTGCTGGGAACAATTCACCAGATAATATCATTAATGTCCATTAGGGTCATACTAATATTGAAGAAGGCTCTTCTGTTACTAGATGATCAGTGTTATAAATTCTCCTACCATTTTTGCACATTAACTAAAAGAAAGTCACTCAAAATTAAGAAGGTAATTTGTAGGTCCATTATTACTAAGTCATTGCTTAAACTAGTGTCTAAAAATCTACTTATTGCTAATTTCCCCTTACAAAGGGAAGTTCCCATAATTGCAGTAGATGCAAAGAGTACATTCTACTTCCTAAGAATATCCTTCAGCCCGTGATAGGGGTCTCATTTCACATCCAAACTGAATCTAAGTGACCCAGGAAAGAGTAAGTATTTGGGGAGTAACACATTAAGAGAGGTGAGACAGATTTGACTCTGTGTTCTCCCTAGCAAGAACTCAGCTTGCAAGAAACGTCTTTCACTGTACCTTCAGCACTGCTTAGATGTCTCATGAAATGTCATCAGGCAGACAAGACTGTTGTGTCAATGTGGGACTTGTAGACTGAAAATATCAGCCACAGACGCTTACTGGATGGAAGCACAGTCGTATGGCTTGCAAATTAATTCTTCTGTCACACTTTAGTCCTCTTATTACACTGAGGGCATTTGAATATAGGAAATGTTACCCACATTAGTCTAAAGCTTTTCCATACTATAGTTAGCAGTCAGATGAAAAATCACAGAAGAATACACTTTTTAAAGTGTTGTGGTTTGAGGCGGGTGTCTTTTTAAAAATCCATAGAGTTGAGTCCTCCAGGAGGACCAGAAAGGTCCAGGGAATGGACCAAAAAACCGTAACTTTGTTATTCAATCCCATAATCCCGCTATCTCTTTATAATTTGGCATCAAGGACAACTCTTTCCCTTTTTCCTCTCTTCCCTTTGGCTCTCCAGAGGGAGTTCCTTATCTGGTAGACCATGGGAGAGTCAGCCTGTTTGCAGCCTTCAGAGGTCTGACTAATTTTCTCCTGTGCAATTATGGCCCGCTTAGGCCAGGGAGATGGTGGGGCGGGGGGAGGAGAAGGAGAGAGAAAATGGTTTAATCCACTGGGGGGAAGATTTTTGTTTTTTTTTCATGTATCCTGTATATGTATTAGGTGTTAAGAATTCATGTATTTTGCATTTTCCTATATATTTTTTAATGCCATTTCTGTATTTCTCTCCATTTCAACAAGAGCATCTTTGTTTTACCTCCTTTGACAAGTAAAAATTATTTCCTTTGGGAGTAAAAATTATTTCAGTCCTCTCTTTAAGACATAAAAGAAAAACATATTTTGTAATATAATTTTAACTCTGAATGGCAGGAATCTTATGTTATAGGCCATAAAAACTGAAAAATCTCCATGCTTCTAAAATTAAGCTAAAAGACAATTTCAGTAATTATAACCTCAATAAACATCTTAAACCTTTTCCCCTTGTCTCATCCAGGTTAAAATGGTAGGCTTACCAGAATCATTTGAATACAGATTCAGGATTTTTTATATGATGTATTGTGCTTTGAATAGGAATTAGTTAAGGAAGTCCTACTGTATAGGAGTCAGTCCACAAAATTGTTGGGGCTCTTCTGGCCTTGTAGTGAATGAACATATGACCTCATGCCAGGAGTAAACTGTTAATTTGGTCTATCCATTGAATTTTATGTTTCTGCAGCTGATAAAAGCAGTGCTCTGAAGAGCAGGAAAAAGCAATCAGTACTGTAGACTACTAAGCAACGTGGATGTGTGTTACTGTGCTTTCCTCTTGGCAGCCTGTGTCAAATTCATTCAAGAAATGGAAATGTATCCCCAAATATTCTTCCTAACAGTTTATGAAAATTGTTTCCTTGGAAAGTGATGTTTTAAGCAGGAATAATTCTCATATTAGAGTCAATGAAACCAGTTTCAATTTGCTTGATGAACTGATATTTCAGAAGCAATTTGGGATGAGTCTTCAGTACATGTGACATTGGCTAGATGCCTGGATATACACAGTGAGTAAGCACAAAGTAGTGCAAATGGTCATGATCTCTTACTTCTGTGCTTTCACAGATAACATTTACACTTAAATATGACTAATACAAAGTTATCTGCTATTAAATTACAAGATAAAGATAGTAACAGCAGTCTCTACAATAAAGAATCATGGATCATTGTGGGCAGTAGTAAATCTACTGGTATTAAAGTCTCCTCAAATGGGATACCAAAGATAAAAATTAATAACTACAGTTTCTTAGTTCTTCTGGTTTTGAAGGGACTAGATATAATTTTAAGATACAAAAAGAATCTGTCCTTGCCTCACTATCATGAATGTGGGGAGGTGTTGGACATATATAAAGAGAGGTGGGTGAACAAGTGTGAAGTCTGTTCTTTGTAACTATCCTTTTATCACCTTATCTAAGTAGTCTTGAGGTGGCTGTCAGTTAACAAAACTGCTAAAAAAATAATGAAGATATATGGCAGCTAGTCCACAGGGAGACATGAAAACAAATATTAGAAAGCGTGTAAAAAGCCTCCTTTAAAAGCTTTTCAATCTCTTGAGGTTTTAAAGAGAAAATCAGTTCAAATGTCTCCTCACTTTAGTGTAAACATAGCAGAAAATGGGAAATGGTTAAACCTAATGCAGTTTTGCACTGTACAGCATGTTAGTGTCTTTCAAAAGGCTGAAAGCAAGTTTCAGAGATTTTTTTTGAGCAGTGCCTATGGTTTTCTGCGTGACTGACTTCAGGATTTTTTTTTTTTTTTAATAAAAGAAAGGGCAAGGCCTGTTTTCATTTTTGTTCTATACTTTCTCTTAAATGGTGCACAAAATATTGTTTATTATTGTTCTATTTATGTCAGGGCAATGGAGTTATTACTGAAAGTAAACTGTTGTCTCACCTTACAGGAACTGGCCCTTTTTGGAATAACAGTGGCTTTGTGTTAGTGTAATTTTCTGGCTTTAAAGGAGATCCTTCCTTTCTTACACTGGACAGATTATCAGACTTTATTTTATAGTCCATAATACTGCATTTACCCTTCATGACTTCAATGACTTCCCCTTTCAATAGCATCATGACTTTTTATATGCATTTGAAATACAGTAAGATCCCATGGAAATCTGTCAGATTGTACCAGGAGACAGTGGCTATAATGCAACAGAGAGTTCAACTATGCCTTTTACAACATAAATTCAGCTAGAGGAAGTAGTTTCACACATTTTGTTGACAAGGGAAGGCTACTTTAGGCGTCTTTGATCAAAAAATGTGTCATAAATAATTGAATGACAACTTTGAGTTACAACAATTTGTATTTGCATAGGCACCAGAACAAGAGGACAAGTCTCAAGCTGCACCAGGGGAGATTCAGATATTAGGAAGAAATTCTTCATAGGGAGAGTGATTGCCCATTGGAATGGGCTGCCAGGGGTGGTGGTGGGATTGCCATCATTGGAGGTGTTTAGGAGGAGACTTGATGGGGTGCTTGGTTGCATGGTTTAGTTGATTAGATGGTGTTGGATGATGGGTTGGACACAATGATCTTGAAGGTCTTTTCCAACCTTGTCTCATCTCTTCTCCTCTCCTCTCCTCTCCTCTCCTCTCCTCTCCTCTCCTCTCCTCTCCTCTCCTCTCCTCTCCTCTCCTCTCCTCTCCTCTCCTCTCCTCTCCTCTCCTCTCCGAACCTCTCCGAACCTCTCCTCTCCTCTCCGAACCTCTCCTCTCCGAACCTCTCCTCTCCTCTCCGAACCTCTCCTCTCCGAACCTCTCCTCTCCGAACCTCTCCTCTCCGAACCTCTCCTCTCCTCTCCGAACCTCTCCTCTCCTCTCCTCTCCGAACCTCTCCTCTCCGAACCTCTCCTCTCCGAACCTCTCCTCTCCGAACCTCTCCTCTCCTCTCCGAACCTCTCCTCTCCTCTCCTCTCTTGAAAAATCTTAAGCTTAACTTTATGAAGTTGAAAAATCTGAAAATCTTTGAAAAGGCTTTAATTTGTCTCTGGGAGTACTTAATATACAGTTTCCTCTTCCATTGGAAGATGTGTTGTGAAACAGAATTTATCAGCCTTTTATTGTCAAAGCTTGACTTCAATCCACTGAGATTTCTCAGATTTTCACAATAGATATCTTGGTCAGATGTGAGTGTATGCCCTGTTCTCTTGTATCCGTTTTCTGGTGCGGCAAGGAGAAAGGAGAAAGAAAATTAATGAGTTACAGAGCCTGATCTTTTGGTCTGAAGAGAAACCTTCTATATCTCATATATGTTCTGATTTTTAGCTTCACTGAGTACATCAAATAATTGAATATTGTGAGAAAAATCATTTATTTCTTGTTTATGTTCTTGTTGGTTAAACATCTTTGACATTCTTGGTGATGATACTCATCTGTGATTCCTACTGTACAGATGATTGCAAGTGAAAATGATCATGGGTTGTCCTCATCCCACATGAAACCCATGGCAGAACCCCTGGTTGGGCTCACTAGAGCTGGAATCTGGTCCAAGGCTATTGCTTCTGAAGTTTCTGTTCCATATCTGCTATAAATCCTATGAGTGTGAGAAACACACTCATAACCCTTACAATAATTTACCCTTTTTCTTTCCACCTGAATGAATCCATGCAATTTTCTTTAATTCCTGATATAACCTCAGCAGACAAACTCACTGATCCTTTTTCCCTCTAAGGGGATATTACTAGCTTAGAGTTCATAAAATTTATGAAAAACACAGACTGTTTCAAATTATGTAATTATTGACATAAACAGTTATTTTGCAGTGATATAGTCCAGTCTCTCAATTTACTTCAACACATCTAGAGTGAATCTTTACCCTGTGTGATTTTCTATTAACTTCAACCTCAATGTTTTCCTCTTGTATTTCCTCCTGGGTTTTGGATTCCTAGGAATCTGTTCCTACCTAACATCACTGCTTCCTACACTACAATTCATGGATCCCTACAGAAATGAAGCATCCACTTCATTCTCTGGCAAAGGCCATATGATATTAGATCTCTATTTTTGTGTTGATTTATCTATTTTTTTGTACTTGATTGGACCTTTATTCTTGCATATTTATTTTCCTTAAAAATATCTTGCAAGAATCTTTTTCTATGCCTTATATTTGACCTTCCAAATATAGCACATTATGTTGCCTGACTTTGTTTTACCCATAATAATGTTCCTGCTTACAAAGAAATATGATGAGGCAGGTACAATTTATGGTACATGCTGGCAGAATGAGAAGATGCATTGCTCTTCCTCTGTTACCTAGTTTTGCAAGTGTATATTTGCATCCACCTTGAAAAACAGATTCACTTTTTTTTTCTTTCCATTGAACACTTTGTTGAACCTTCATAAGATAAAGATAAACAGTGGTTAAAAATAAATTGAAGTTGTAACTCATCTCATCTGTGCTCTAATTTATTGTTGATCAAATCTTTCTACAATACTGATAGCAGCTTGCTTGTGCTGATCTCTTTATAGCTAAGGTTGAAATATTTAATGGCAGGTAAAATTTCTTTAAAAACACTGTACTTAGTAACTAAGGTAATTATAGCAAGAGGAATAACAGAAGAGATTAGTGCAATAAGTGACCTAATTTAAATAATATAATCAAAGATTGTAATTACAAAATTATCCATTATGTTGTAACTGTTCCCTTACATGATTTTCAAGTTACTTATAATTTGCAGCATTTTGTGAAGCAAGCAATTAATTTTCCAAGATACAGATATCAATTCCATTAATTTTAATAATCCCCTTACTGCAATCCTGAGGGCTGTGTATTTAGAAACAGTGCAAAATGCCTTTTGCCATGGTAGAAAAAATGTATTATAACAGGCAGCGTTTGGCTGACAGCTTTCTAAGAAAGATTTAGAGGTTGAGTTCAAGATAAGAACTCAGAGCTACATTAAAATGCCTGCAGTGTACTCTAATAAAGGTATTGATGATACATCCCAGACTTCTGTTTCCAGACTGATTGTGTGCATATATATGTCTGTACATCCATCCATCTATCCACCCATCCTTCCATCCATGTACGTATGTCAATCTATCTCTCAGTATTTTAAAAGTACACCTTGAAGACTTGGATCAACCCTAAAATTCAATAAAGAACTGAATGAAAATGGAAATCTTGACAATAATGTATTTGTGGGTTGAGGGGATTTTCCTGTATAAGCTTTGTTATTCAACAGGATGAGGAATAGATCTGATCTTGTTGTTCCTTGAATTGCACTACGCTATTGTCAAAATGAATAAGAAAAACACATTTTCCTTATGAAGATAAATTAGTCAACTGCAATAGCAGTTTTCCTTGGAGTTCTCTGGCATTTTATGTCCTGGGAATGTCTACATGTAGGGGAATCTCCTGGACTGATACACAAACCAACAGTGCTTCTCTAAACCCAATGACTAAGGTTTTTATTATAATAGATATAATTATTTCTCAGGTATTTTTTACTCCTTGCTTTTTTCCTATTTGGTGTTTATCCTTGCTTGGGATATTGAATAAACCTTTATTAGAATAAACCAAACCAGGTTGGAAGAGACCTTCAAGATCATCGTGTCCAACCCATCAACCAATCCAACCCACCCAAACAGCTAACCCATGGCACCAAGCACCCCGTCAAGTCTCCTTCTGAACACCTTCAATGACGGCGACTCCACCACCTCCCCGGGCAACCCATTCCATAGCGCAATCACTCTTTCTGTATAGAACTTCTTCCTAACATCCAACCTGAACCTCCCCTGGCGCAGCTTGAGACTGTGTCCTCTTGTTCTGGTACTGGGTGCCTGGGAGAAGAGACATTTTGGTGCTGCTACCACATATTTTGCTGCAAACTCCTGTGAAGAGATAACTTTAACACATGTGAAGTGAGCCTCACATATTGTGCACCTTTGTTCTAGGTGCTCCAGAATGACAAGAAATAAAGTGTGACTCTCAGATGAAAATGGGCTTAATAGAAACACATGTTCAAATATCTTAGGGTTATGAGGATGATTAAGGGCCTGAAACATCTGTCTTATGAGGACAGGCTGAGTGACCTGGGGCTGATTGGTCTAGAAAAGAGAAGATTAAAAGGGGATCTTATTGATATTTATAAATATCTGAAAGGTGGGCAAGAAGAGATGTTAATCTCTTTTCACTGGTGTCCTGTGATAGGACAAGGGGTAATGGATACAAACTGGAACACGGGAAGTTCCACTTCAAGATGAGGAAAATCTTCTTTACTGTAAGAGTTGCACTAGAGGGGAGTACTGGAACAGGCTATACAGAGAGGTTATAGGGTCTCCTTCTCTAGAGACTTTCAAGACTCATCTGGATGCATTCCTGTGTGACCTGCTCTAGGTGCTCCTGCTTTGGCAGGGGGGTTGGACGTGGTGATCTCTGGGGGTCCCTTCCAACTTCTATCATTCTATGATTCTGTGATCTTCCTCATGGAAAAATTTCTCCCCCACCTTACTACATACCAAGAGTTTATTCCTCTTGCCAAGTTCAGACTGCGTAAAAGGTGTCTAGTCCAAGAAAGTCACTTAGACTCCCTGGATAAGGAGAAAGAGAGGAAACTTTAGAGTAACTCATTTTATGTACCTTAGATATCCAAGGCTGAAATTAATTGTTTTGAAAAACTCATCTTGCTTTCCAGTAACTGCAATGGAAACCTCAATTGCTCCTTATTGAGTCTATATGCTCATTTTTTGCAGTGATGGGCTTGGACTAGATACCTAGCTTTCAGACAGCAGTATGTCTGGTGAATGCTATCTGTGCTATTGTGTTGCACATCTGCTGCCTTTTTCTCAGGACGGTACAGAGATGTCTTTTCAACCACACCAGCTTACTTCTGAATTTCTATAGCTCTGCCCAACTGGAGTTTGAGGGATGGGGAAATACAATATGTTGTCATACCAAACACAGACTTCTTAGACTTTCTCCAGCAGTAAATAAAACCAAATAATACACTCTGCACTAAATCATCAGGGAAAACAGTTTTGGAAGCACTACCAAGAACAGTGACTTTTCCTTTGTCAGCCACTATTGCCAAAGATATTGCATTTGCTGGTATTTCTAGGGTGTAAATTCCATACTGTTGCTGTTTTCTCTTGTAATCTGGGCCTATTTTTGTTGTTTTGTGGCTGTCACTTCCAGTTTGCATGTTGAGTTGCTGGAATGTGTCCAGAGAAGGGCAACAAAGCTGGTGAGGGGTTTGGAGCACAAGCCCTATGGGGAGGTTGCTTAGCCTGGAGAAGAGGAGGCTCAGGGGAGACCTTATTGCTGTCTACAACTACCTGAAGGGAGGTTGTAGCCAGGAGGGGGTTGGTCTCTTCTCCCAGGCAAGCAGCACCAGAACAAGAGGACACAGTTACAAGCTGTGCCAGGGGAGTTTTAGGCTGGATGTTAGGAAGAAGTTCTTCATAGAAAGAGTGTTTGCCCATTGGAATGTGCTGCCCAGGGAGGTGGTGGAGTCACCATCACTGGAGGTGTTTAAGAAGAGATTGGATGTGGCTCTTGGTGCTGTGGTTCAGTTGATTAGACAGTGTTGGATGATAGGTTGGACTAGATGCTCTCGAAGGTCTTTTCCAACATGGTTAATTCTAATTCTAATTCTAATTCTAATTCTAATTCTAATTCTAACTTCTTATTTTTTCAATCACTTGTACAGGTTGTTTTGTGTGTGTGTGTCAATGCTATGAAACTCAATTTGTTAGATGTTTTAGTTAAGTTCTAATTTCTGTTTCTACTTTTTATATCTATTCCTTCTGTAACACCCAGTCACTAAAGCAAAAACCACTCATCCCATAATATCTAGAATGGATAGCTTTCTATATTAGAAATGGAAATGCTATATAGCTTAATTCAGATGACACTAAGTAATATCATATGGTAGTTTACATTGAAATAGTTTTATATAATTATATGCTTCTGGTAAATAGCATAAAATGCATAACTGAAACATCTTACATGCTGATTAGGCAATGTGCAAAAATAATCTGTGCAAATTTAGAATTTCTCTATTTCATACTTTTAATGAGTAGAGTGCAGAAAACTGATGTCATTGCAATTTTCCATGTTTGACTTGTACAGGTCTAGGGAAAATTAATTTCTGTTGTAGCACCATTAATTTGATGGGACTTACATCAAAAATATGAGCTCATTCAGTTATTGCTAGTACCATCTGGAAATTTATAATGTCACAGCAATGTTTCACTTGCTGAAGACACATTCATCCTTTCTGCTCAGAATGGGAAGACAGGAATTAAAAATTGAAGATCAATTTAGCTTGCCCTATATCATCTTAAATTCACTTGTAGGCTTTGTTATGTTTGGATGATGAGATGTGAACTTAAATAATATTTAAATAAGCATAACAATATACTCAAGAAAGGACAAAACAGACCTCCTGAGGCAAAATAATGTCATGAATATCAACATATTACTTTTATAATAGGAGTGGATCTAGATATGTGAGGTTTCTTTTCATGTGTGTAGACAGCTGTCTCTGTCTGCTCTTTGTGACACAACTTTGTATTTCTGAGTTAATGTTGGCCTGTAAGAACCACTCTCCTAGGTTTAGCAGAGACTTATATCATGAAGTACATCTATATTTTGTCATGCTTTGCCTTATTGCATAATTCTGCCAGAAATATCAGAAACTTACTTTTGTCTTCCATGTGTTTAGACTTCCATATCTTTATTGATATTTCTTTTCTAGCGATCATAGGGGTTCATTGCAGGAGGGCCATACTGGACATGCTATCTAGCAAAGGGACTCTGCATGGAAAAGAGAAGTAAGTTTTATCTCATTTTGAAAATATACTTTATCTGTGTGGAAACATCAAATGATAGCTTAAGCCATCTCCTTTCTAGTTTGCCTTCTCCAGAACATGGACAGGAATTATGATTTAAATGAGTCCTGATTTCTTGGATTCTGCTCAGAAATGCACTCAGTGTACCCTGATCCAGCCATGTCACAACCTCAGGTAGCTCAAGACCAAGGCTAGTATGGATAAAATTATAACTACATAGTGTACTTAGATATTTATATTCTATGCATACATCTTCCTGACTTTTACATATAAAATATTGTCATGCAGGGTGATAACAGTCCAGAGATGGCAAAAAAATAAATATTTTCCTTGAACAAGGCTATTTTAGACATGTTTGATTGATTTCCACAACCCAGCTTTAATGTGGCATCTTAGAATCCACTTAGAGTCTTACAGTCTTCATGAAAGTATGGAGGAGCAAAAGTGTGTGTGATGCCCCATCTGGTTTCTTCTGATTCTCCTAGGCCTTAAGCATCATTTTATTTCTGTTTCCTAAGCAGAGAGTGTGCCTGGGCTGGGCAGCATGCCCAGCAGTTCCAGCATGGCCTTCCTGCAGTGATCCCTTGCAGTCAACACAGCCCATCCAAGGCTATTGCACCAGAGGGAATAGGACATATTTGCTGGCAGCTGACAGTCACCTTCCTCATCTTCAGTCTCAGTGAGTCATTTGGAACAGGATTTTTCTTTTTAATGTAATGATTTTGCTGAAAGATAAATATTAAGGTGTGTTACCAGGTGTTTACTATAAACTCACTGGTAACATAATTTAATAATTTTTGCCTGAAAGTGTCTACCCTTAGAAGCTCATTTGTTTGACAGTTAGACTCATGTTCTTTTGTGTCTGGTCTGTGTTTACAAAATTCACAGTATTCATCAAAATAGTTCACTTTAGAAATGAGTGGAAATGTTGCATTGTATTTCACTGGAAAATACTGCCTAGCAAAATTTGTATTCAGAATGTTTTAGTAATTGTAGTTGGTTTTTATTCAGCCAGTTAATTTTTTTACTTTACAACTATTTTTTAATTTAAATAAGTAGATTATGTAGATATCTGATACAAAGATGATTAACATTATCTACTATTTATAATAAATTTTTGTAATGAACTTAGTTCCATAGATGTTTGTATTCATATAAAGAAGAGAATTTGTGCAGCATAAGCCAGATAATTAATCTTTGTTGCAGTCAGATTAGAAGACATGTTGCCTCTGAATTGCTAATACACACCAATTTTTATGCAAAAATATGTAATACAGAGTATTTAGAAATACTCAGAAGGAGAATTTCTTTTCAAGGTCAGTAAAACCATAAAAATGTCTAAAAAGTCACTACTAGCAAATAAAAACCCCAAAATAAACAAAGTACCATCCTTAAGACTGAGTACCTTGCAAGAGATTATGAAAAAGACCAACCAATCCAGTAAATCAGGAAAAGTGCATTTAGTTGTAAAGCTAAATAACATTGAGGGGAAAACAATTAATAACAAATATGAATTTTAAACCAGATTCTGGCAGGTACATCTCCCCATTTAGTCAGTGTTACAGTATTTGTTTTCTATTTGCATGCAAAGACATGCCTAAGAGGAGAATTTCTCTTCACTGCAGAGACCTTTGACATGACCTGTAGCATGATTGACATGATAATGTGTGATATAAACAGATAATAGCTATAAAGGTGAATAATGAGCCAAATCCCTCTCTATCATGCCAAATTCAGTGCTCCAATGACTGAATTTCTTTGCTCCATTTCTGAAGTATGTCATTCTGTGACTGTCACTTCTATGTTTGTTGATGGAGGACATACACACTGTAGATTTAGCTCAAAGGAGTCCTTGTGCAGTGCAAACAATGCACTGTAGGGAGGTAGTTTCTGAGGTAATACTTTAACAGGAACTCTGCTTCCCAGAGTACACCAACAAAACCCATATTTTGTTCTTGGAACAGAATAAATTACTCCTTTCTATGAGCTGAGGTAGGGGGAAGAGCAACTTCCTTCCTTCCTTCCTTCCTTCCTTCCTTCCTTCCTTCCTTCCTTCCTTCCTTCCTTCCTTCCTTCCTTCCTTCCTTCCTTCCTTCCTTCCTTCCTTCCTTCCTTCCTTCCTTCCTTCCTTCCTTCCTTCCTTCCTTCCTTCCTTCCTTCCTTCCTTCCTTCCTTCCTTCCTTCCTTCCTTCCTTCCTTCCTTCCTTCCTTCCTTCCTCTCCTTCCTCTCCTTCCTCTCCTTCCTCTCCTTCTTCTCCTTCCTCTCCTCTTTTCTTTCTCTCTCTCATCTTTTCTTTCTCTCTCTCCTTCTCTTTCCCTCCTTCTTCTTTCTCTTTCTTTCTTTCTTTCTTTCTTTCTTTCTTTCTTTCTTTCTTTCTTTCTTTCTTTCTTTCTTTCTTTCTTTCTTTCTTTCTTTCTTTCTTTCTTTCTTTCTTTCTTTCTTTCTTCTTCTTTCTTTCTTTCTTTTCTTTCTTTCTTTCTTTCTTTCTTCTTTCTTCTCTCTTTCTCTCTTCTCTCTCTCCCTCTTTCTCTCTTTCTCTCTTCTCCTCCTCTTTCTCTCTTTCTCTCTTTCTCTCTTTCTTTCTTTCTTTCTTCTTTCTTTCTTTCTTCTTTCTTTCTTTCTTTCTTTCTTTCTTTCTCTTCTTTCTTTCTTCTTTCTTTCTTTCTCTCTTCTCTCTCTTCTCTCTTTCTCTCTCTTTCTCTCTCTCTTTCTTTCTTTTTCTTTCTTTCTTTCTTTCTTTCTTTCTTTCTTTCTTTCTTTCTTTCTTTCTTTCTTTCTTTCTTTCTTTCTTTCTTTCTTTCTTTCTTTCTTTCTTTCTTTCTTTCTTTCTTTCTTTCTTTCTTTCTTTCTTTCTTTCTTTCTTTCTTTCTTTCTTTCTTTCTTTCTTTCTTTCTTTCTTTCTCTCTCTCTCTCTCCCTCCCTCCCTCCCTTCCTTCCTTCCTTCCTTCCTTCCTTCCTTCCTTCCTTCCTTCCTTCCTTCCTTCCTTCCTTCCTTCCTTCCATTTGTTCATTGTTCAATGATTTCTGTACTTCAATGCTTGATGCTAAGACTCTTGAATGAGTTGTAGCGAGGTGGGTATTTCCAGCCTAGCTGACATGACATATTGCTCAGAAGTACTGCCTCTGAACAGCTCTGCTGATGCAGGGCTGTCTTCATTCTTGCAGGTGCCAAAGGGTAGTGATGAAATTTTTCATAGTAGTCCTTTGGGAGTTTAAAAGAAGTGGTAAAAAATAGGTCTTCTAAATCCTTCATCACTTTTACACTGTACTATAGTATACTGGACTTTGATTTATTTCTCTCTGTGATTGCTCTGTACTGTTCCTGTGAGACAGATTTGCCACGAGCAAGCTGTTCATATGAGCCAGTGACAGGTAGCTGGGGTGCTTTGGTCCCTCCTTGTCTTCCATGCAGCAAGGTATGGGCATCCTGAGCTCTATTATGAGTGCACAGCACCTAGCTCAGATGCTTCTTTTGAGCTGTCACTTAAAAAGCACTTAACTGCAATGATAAAATCAAACATTACTGCTACTCTTATTGAAGTGCTAAAATCTATTAACATTGACAGTCAAGTAATAAGATGACTGCAACAATTAATTTCTATGTTTCCATTGATCTAGCTCTGGAAAATTATTACAATGATTTTTTTTATAGACATTCAAATACCAGGAGGGGGAGAAGAAGGAAAGTCTTGCTTTTCAGCACTTCCACCTTTCTGCAAGACACTGCCAAAAGACCACTGTATTTGAATGGCTTTCCCACTTCTGAGTGCCAGAAATTTGACATAGTGTTATTTGATGGCTTATGGAACACAGGAGAATTGCAACCAGCAGTGCATTTTGAAACCATCAGTGTGACTGTCACTTGAATTCATCCTGTTTCAGAATCCAGTGAAATAGCTTAGATCTTTCTCTGTTTCATAATGATAATTCATTAGCAATGTTACCAGGAGACCAAAATACCACTGGAATAGGCATTGAATGTTTTTTTCCAAAAACAATAATAGCATTAAATAATATTGCAACATTAAAAAAAAAAATCTTAACTCACTAAAAATGAGTGATTGCTCTAAAGGCAGGAGATGAAAAACAGACTTTCTCAAAAGGCAGACTGCTGTCAGTTCCTGCATTTGAGTTTATAAATCTACACTTCAAATCACCACTCTGTTGTAAGGGTATAGTAGACTGTCCCAATCCAGTAAAGAGCTTTAGGCTGAAGAATAGCTTGTGTGTTGGTTACTAACAACAGTAAGCACTAAGCAGATACAACCAAAGGGTAATATGGTCTCTCTTTTTTTTTTTTTTTTTTTTCCCAGAAAGTAATTGGATCTCTATCTTATGAAAATAAAGGAGTTAAATCACTTTAGGTAGAGATTTTTACCTGCAGCTTTCAATAAACAAGTGAAGATTTACAGTGGGTCTGAGCATTATCTTGTCTCCTTTAGGAAGCTGACAGAAAGGCAGAAGTCTCAGGAAATGTAATGTACCTGGGGAGTTACAGAGTTTATCTACTAAGTGCAACTGCAAGCAGAACAGGCTCCAAAAGCAGCAGCATTACCTGACACCCAGGTCAAAAAAAAATGCTGCAGCCTCCCTGCACCCATCTAGTGTGACTTCATTGTTTAGGGTAGCTTTACTAGGTCTGGGTGCAAATAAGTTGTTAAAGTTCAGTTCTGAGCATCCCAGAGACACTTGATCCCTGTGATACTTGTGCAATATACACAAAGCCTTGATGAACACTAAAACAACTCTAAAATAATAATAATTTAAACAAATACTATCAATAAGACTGCTTCTGAAATTAAATTAATCCAGTCAAAACTTGAATTGAAAGCCATACTAGATAAGGAAGCTTACTGGAAAGTAATTAATTATGTAATTGTTTCTACCAATTGTATCCATGGTAGTGCTGCTTAATATCAATTGTATCCATGGTAGTACTACTTAATATCAATTGTATCCATGGTAGTGCTACTTAAAGCCTTAGCAATGATCACACTCCACTTGTGTTCCAGTCGCTACATTAATGTGTAAGAGACAGTTCCTGGCTCTAAGATCTTTGCATCAGATGTGCGTGAAGCACAAATGTAGGTGAGTGCCCATGCTGGGTACAAAGAGAGACAGCTTGGAGTAATATCTGGGGGAGTGATCACAAAATGATAGGGGTTGGAAGTGATTTCTGGAGCTCATCTGGATCACCCCCCTGCTAACACAGGTACTGGATCAGGCTGCACAGGAGCATGTTTAGGCAGATTTTGAAAGTCACCAGAGAAGATTCCACAACCTCTCTGGACAGCCTGTTCCAGTGCTCCAACACTCTCAAAGAAAAGTTTTCCTCAAGTTCAAGCGAAACTTCCTGTGTCCCTGTTTGTACCCATTGCTTCTCATGCTATTACTGGACACCACTGAAGAGGGTGATCCTCTATTCCACTTCCAGATTCAGGGTCTAGATCAACCTCACTATACTACTGCCTCTGAAGCTTACCACTGTCTTCTGCAGATCTTCTCACTTGTGTCTGTTCTTAGGGATGTATGATCTGCCTGTATGAAAATTTATAATCTGGTAAATAAGGAAAGAGAGGACAGGAAAAGACAGCTCGGTTGCAGCTTGCTTCATATAAGAGCTGATGGTGGCTCCAGACCCATCTTCAGCCAACAAGACTATCTGTCAGAGGTAATTTGCAAAGACTGACAAAATGGTCTCTGGAGACAGCTGTGTAGGAGCCAAGGATGAGCCTTTCTGTTAGATGAGCTCTCAATCACATTTTCTAACAGCGTGCTTAGAGAGAAATGTGGCAAGCATTTAAATCACTTGCTGAAGACCAGTACTCCACCAGCACTAGTGGAGTGATAGACATGAACTCAGGTTAGTGAAGTCAAAAGGGCAACTCATGAGCTTTTCAGGAGTGATGAGTAGCAATCTCTCTAGATTTACTGAAAATCCTAACAAACAAGTACAAGTAATGAAGCAAGTGTCAGGAAAAAATGAAACTTGCAAGAATTTTGTTTCTCTGATGCATAGAACAAATCAACACATTCCAGCTCATTGACTGCCACAACTGGCAGCCTTCCAATAATTTGGATGTAAATTTTTCACTGAAATACTTGTTTTGCAAAAATCTTTAGAACAATGTGACCTACAGCCATGGCATGTATGGCACATTATTGCAAATGCATATTAAGGGTGAAATGGATGTCTGGTCTGTTTTATTTTTTTAATTATGCAGAAGTTTAAAGCCATCTAAATGGCTGTGAAGAAAGTACCTATGTTCAATGCTGAGTTCAGTCCTGTTCAACATCTTTATCAATGAGGGCACAGAGTGTCTGCTCAGCAAGTTTGCTAATGACACCAAACTGGGAGGTTTGGCTGATATACCTGAAGTTTGTGCAGCCGTTCAGCAAGACTTGGACACACTGGAGAGCTGGGCAAACAGGAACCTAATGAGGTTTAACAAAGATAAATAAGTGCAGAGTCCTGAACCTGGGAAGGAATAATAAACTGCACCAGTACAGGTTAGAAGGTGATCTGCTAGAGGGCAGCCCCATGGAGAAGCAGCTGGGGGTCCTGGTGGTCAGGAAATTATCCATGGGACAACTATGCGTCCTTGTGGCCAAGAAGGTCAATGGCCTCCTGTGGTGCATTAAGAAGAGTGTGTCCAGCGGATTGAGGGAGGTTATCCTACCCCTCTACTCTGCCCTGATGAGGCCCCACCTGGAATATTGCATCCAGTTCTGGGCTCCCCAGTTGAAGAGGGACAGGGATCTGCTGAAAAGGGTCCAGCAGAGGGCAACAAGGATGATTAGGGGACTGGAGCATGTGCCCCATGAGAAAAGGCTGAGAGAACTGGGGCTTTTTAGTCTGCAGAGGAGAAGGCTGACAGGGCATCTAATATATGTGCATAAATATATGAGGGCTGGGTGTCAAGAAGGAAGGGACAGCCTCTTTTCACTTGTGCCCTGTGATAGGACAAGGGGCAATGGATGTAAATTACAGCATGGGAGATTCCACCTTAACATGAGGAAGAACTATTTGACTATAAGGATCACAGAACACTGGTTGACTCCCCACAGAGGCTGTGGAGTTTCCTTCTCTGGAAGCTTTCAAGACCTGTCTGGTTGCATTCCTATGTGACCTGTGCTAGACTCTATGGTCCTGCTCTGGCAGGAGGGTTGGACTCGAAGGTCTCCAGAGGTCCCTTCCAACCCCTAACTTTCTGTGATTCTGTGATCCTGTGATCCTGTGTTTAGTTATCAAGAAGGCTGTAAATCAATAGCTTTGCACTAATGGAGAGCCTGAATCAACAACTGGTCTGGTGCATCAGGATAAAAGTCTACTGGACAGATAGAAATCCACATATGCAGCAGAGTGTGTCTGGTTTTAACTAATACTCTCTAATTAATGGAAGGAGAGGAGCACTTCCCTCCAGTACCTACTGAAGGAGGAGAAAACATAATCCCTGGAGATGTCTCAATTTGCTGTATGAGGGCCTACAAAGAGATGAGCATCAGGCTAAAGACAGACATATGGTCCCACTGAACAAAAGATAAATAATAATTAGACAACATCTCAAGAGTTACAGGCAGCCAGCTGCAAACAGCACTGTCTGTCCACCAACTGCAACCATCCTCTATGGTCTAACAGTGCACACCCATTGAACCTTGTGGTTTTCACAGTGACTGCAAGTCACTGATGGAAATAGTGAGATCATCTGTTTGAATCATCACTCACTGCTCAGAAGAATGCATGCCTATACATTTTGCATGGACTAATTAGCAATAAGATGTATTCATTGTGGAAACTATCCCTTGGAATATGGCATCTTTAGTAAAAATTTGGAATATTTGAGGGGAAAATTGTTCTCTGGTTTTAAGAGTTGAGGGGAAAAAAATGAGGCCCTTTTCCTTGTCTATTCTGCTTTGTGCAAATGATCTGAGAGCAGATACTGCAAGGCTAGCCAGGAAGATACAAAATCTGTATTTCTCCCACTGCACCTCTCCTGTCATTTCCCCAACTACTTAAACAGTGATGATTGCTCTCTTTATTTTCTTACTGCCACCCAACACAAAGGTACTGTTTGCATTATTTGCATTTGATTCAGCTCGTTCTTACCACTTCTTTGTCTTGATATGCTGGCATGTGCTCAGGATCCAGCCTGTGCACAATTAGGCAGAGCTCATTGTGGTCTCCAAGTGCAGGCCTGAGAACTCAGTAGTGATCATAAAAACTCTGGTAACAGTAAAGAAGTTGGTAACAACTTTGCTTCAGTCTTCCATTAGCTTTAACTCAAGTACTCATATTAAAACCCTAAAAAATTGCCTGTTGAAGAGGTTGAATGAATGACTTAATTGATTAGTCAGAAAAAAGAATCATGTAACATGAAGGAATTTTCACACCCATGGGAGTTGTTACATGACTGCAAACCTTTCCCTGCTGAAATGGAAACATCCTCCTTAAATACCTTTTGCTGAATTCTGCATGGGAACTACAACTCTGGTTGTCAGTGCAGTGAATAAAGACAAGGAAAAAAAAAGGGATGTGAAAGAGCTTCTGGGGAATTCTCCAAAACACAAAGCCACAGCTTGTGACACCAGAGGGCAATGTTCTCTTGCGATATTTGTTGTGGGACAAAACCACAAGTCTGAAAATTCTGTTCCACAGACAAAAGGTCTTTTGAAAAAAAAACCACAGTTTCAAAAAAAAAAAAAAAAACAACACAACAAAGGTTACCAGGTAGTGTGCTGAGCTATACAATCATCTTTGAAGCTTTGCATGATGTACAGGTACTGGTTACACAGAATGACTTTAAATATATTGTAAGTTTTACAGCGGATCATGCGTGCGACATCAGCAGATGTTGTGTCAGGGAAAGATGAAAATCTTAAGTACTCAGGGTAAACATGACATAACTCCCCTCTATATTTACTTTTTCCTTTGCACAAAACATGCACAAGTCTTATTTCAACTGAACAGGGAAATTATGCTGGCATAGCAGCCCAGTAAAAATCATTGTTCTAACAGGTTAATAAAAATATGTGACACTGGAATAAAAGTTAAAAAGTCAATAATGCCATGTTTTAATAGAAGTATTGAGAACAAGTGGCCCCCCTTCTTGCCCTGTGCTATTTCCACAGTGGGTTTTTTAGCTTCTAAATTATGTGAGCTGAAGTGATGCATTCTCTCCCTTTCCTCCAAATAAACTAAGATGACACTGTTGGTTGCCTGGTTATGGCCATACTGGACCCTGCTGAAGCCCCTGGGAAGGTATATGTGCTCAGGCAGAGATGAGGTTCCAGGCAATGGGCAGCTCTCTTGGTCAGCCCTGCTGCAGTGCAGTACTCCTGCTTGCAGGACACAGCTGTTAATGTCTATCTGCCCTATGTTATGCAGGAACTGGTGATGTGTCTTTAACTGGGTAATTATATCTGTTAAATGAAAAAGCACGTAATGCTGAAATTAAAAGCAAGTAAGAAAGATCTTATGAGTAGACTAGACTAGACTAGACTAGAATTAACCAGGTTGGAAAAGACCTTTGAGATCATCGAGTCCAACCTATCATCCAACACCATCTGATCAACTAAACCATGGCACCGAGCACCCCATCCAGTCTCTTCCTAAACACCTCCAGTGATGAGGTGACTCCAGTGACTCCAGTGACTCCACCAGCTCCCTGAGCAGCCCAGTCCAATGGCCAATCACTCTTTCTGGGAAGAACTTCTTCCTGACCAAAGGGACAGGTTGAGGGCAAAATCCACCAAAGAATTTAAGCATTGTAGTGTCAGGTGCTAACTTGCTGGTTTCTTCAGTCCTTCTCTGGTCAGTTGAACAGTAATTTTTTTTTTTCTGAAGGGCCTAGAACATAGGGATGGGAACTAACCAGCAATATTTGGTCCAGAGACTGACAGATCTGGCTTTGTCTTGAAAGATCTTAGAACTTTCTTCCCTCTCTGAGGATGCTCCTAGTCATTCAGGCAGAGGTAAGGTGTGCATTGAGAGGGCAGAGGAAGGACAAAAGAAAGCCTAGAGGAGGAGAGCAAAGGTAACTGAAGGTGTGCAATGGCTTGTGCACAGGCAACAGCCCCATGGATGTAGTTGCTGCCATGAACCTATGGAACTGGGAGAGATTAGTGGGAAAGTAGCACTGCAGGCTTTCCCATTTTTTGTATGGTTCCCTAAGGACTGGCTGTGGGTCTCTGATGGAGACAGTCCTGATGGAGAGGGACTGTTGAATTGAGCTTGTACAACTGTATCTTATTAATTTAATTCTATTTGCTGTTGGTTTTCCACTTTATACTGTATAAAGCCATTTCCCTTTTTGGGGGGTAGAGAAAGGGA
Organism: Melanerpes formicivorus; assembly: GCF_026170545.1. Taxonomy (NCBI): domain Eukaryota; kingdom Metazoa; phylum Chordata; class Aves; order Piciformes; family Picidae; genus Melanerpes; species Melanerpes formicivorus. The sequence continues at coordinate 35,237,165 of NW_027142354.1, forward strand.
AAATGTGCATAACTTTGAAGGTTAAAGGTTTTTCTTCTACCTCCTTCTGCCACCCACAGCTACATCAAATCCACATTATCATTTTAATTATCACATTATCTTCTAGATGATTTCAAATATTTTGTTGGGGCTTGTGAGCTTTATTGACCTCACTCGAGTGCAAGGATTCTATAAGAAACTTTGAAAAAGACACTGATTCAAACTCTGCAGATAAATGTAAAAGGGGCTAAAGTGGAATAAGACTTGGTCAATAAGCATATTGTGTCAGGCTAACCTGATGCCTGTCTTATCAAAGAATATGGATAAGAATCTTCATTCATGTGTCTAGGGAAAAAAAGAAAGAAAGAGATGATTCTGCACACAACAGCAGTAGATCAAATCTATTTGACCTTGAGTAAAGCATCTGATACAGTCTTACATAGGAAATCATTAGCTGAAATAGTGAAGATGGATATTATTACAGGAACTGGGATATGGCAGACCTCTCTAAATGAGAGATGACAATGAGTCATGCTGTGAGGTAAATTATCAAGCTGAAAGAGGTTATTAGACAATTTCCTCAAGGAATGGTCTTGTGACAGAACTTATTAAATATTTCCAATAAAGACCTTGACATAAAAGACAGGAGTGTGATAATGAAATGGACTGACACATATAAGAAGCACCTATAGTGCACAGCAGGACTGGAGTCTTGTACATTGACATGAGGTGATCTTGAGGACCAGAAGTATAGAAATAGATACAGTAGGGGACAGGTTAAGGATGCATATCTTGGGGCTAATGGCATGAATCTGTGTTAGGTTCTCAGTCATGGGAAAGGACATTTGGGAGAATATCTTTTATCAAAAGAGGTCAGAAGAGGTTGTCTTAGTTAGCAAAGTAAAATGATGGCTCTAATGGAATTTGAGACGGTGGCTGTCTCCTGTAAGCATTTACCAGAAGAGACTGCTGGTATCTGGGAAGAACTAATTTAACTAAATGATGTGTTTGTGACAAAGCTATTTGGGTATGAACCAGCCACAGATCTGAAAACTGGTAAGATGTCTTACCACCTGAAGATTGAGAGCATGGAGACATATTCTAGAAGGATTGTAAATCCAAAAATAAATTAAAAAAACCAAACCCAAATCTAGTTTTAAGATTATACTTGATAAGCTTGTATTATAGATTATAATGATATTGATAATGCCTGCTCATAAAGACTGAAATTGGATTCGACTGCTCAAAAGTCCTCTTCCAGACTCACATATTGCATATAGGTAGTCTTGCTTTCATTCAGATAGACCAGGTTCAAAAGAGAGAGTTCCCATCCAAATGCCTAGTAATTCAGTAACTAAGATGTGCACCCAGGCTGAAATTGAATCAAATCTCATGCCATTATTGGAAAAATAAAGAAAACCTTCATATTTCTGCCAACATCTTAGTTATGTGTGTCTCCTTTCAAGCTATACTGAGATAAAAAGTGTATCAAGCTGGTGTAGTATCACAGATTATAAGGCCAGAACAGTTTTCTTTGGTCAGCCAGTCTGACCCTTGGCACTTTCCAAGGCTATGTGGTACATTGCTTTTACTCCTTCATCATATAATATCTTCTCTGATGCTGAGGAGCTGCAGAGTTTTTCATGTCCCTTGGAAGAAGAACTGGATGATTTCTATATTGCAAATAATTTATTAAAATTGTTGTAGCTCCTTTCCATGTTTAGGAACAGCCCTTAGTTGATCTGTGTTCCTAAAATATTTCATTTAAAGTCATTCGATTCCTGCAAATCCCTAGTTTGTTAAACAGAATTTTTATCGCAATATATAGTAGGCATTGTTGCCTTCCAGTATTGAAGGGGGCCTACAAGAAGGCTGGGGAGGGACTTCTCAGGATATCAAATAAGTGATAGGACTAGGGGGAATGGAATGAAGCTGGAGGTGGGGAGATTCAGACTGGAGGAGAGGAAGAAGTTCTTCACCGTGAGAGTGGTGAAGCCCTGGAATGGGCTGTCCAGGGAGGTGGTTGAAGCCCCATCCCTGGAGGTGTTTAAGACCAGGCTGGATGAGGTTCTGGTCAGCCTGATCTTGTGTGAGGTGTCCCTGCCCATGGCAGGGGGTTGGAACTAGGTGATCCTTGTGGTCCCTTCCAACCCTGACTTATTCTATGACTCTGTGATTATAAATCTTCTATCATAAGGTTTTTGATGTTTCTGCTGTTCCCTGACTGGATGGGTCATAAGCCATCCAAGCACTTTTGAAACAAACACTCACTGTATTTAGGTAGAATTTTGTAATACATTTCCTTTCTGCAATTTTCTTTGACTACAGAAATTATTTTGCAGACGAGCATTGACTGAACATGATGACTGATGCCATGATGTATGTATATCTGAAATGGTCCATGGATTTTACTGTGGGCATTTTATTTCAGACATCACCCTGCTTGGTCTGACAGGGTTATAGCGCTGCTAGTAACATACTTGGCCAAAATTTTTAATCAGCAGCTCTGGTCATCTTAATCTTGTCAGCTCATGAGTGTGAATAATACCCTTTTTTTCCTATAAATACTGTTCCCTTGCGCAGATAGCGATCTCAGTTGCTGCCTTCCTGTATAATTGCTACTATGTTGTATCTGACAGTTTTGATATGTGACCTTCATTACACTGACATCCTCTGGAGATAATGACAATAAACAGCGAGAAAGCAATCATCTACCTCACTTTCCCATATCTGTGCAGTGTGCATATGTGTGTTTTATACAGATTAATGTGCATACCTATAAGTACAAGTTAATCTAATTCTTCATTGTTCTCAAATTGCAGGTATGATTAACATTCCAAATAAGAATTTTGTTTGTTGTGTTTTACATGTGTATTGCAGAACTAGGAACAATGAAAGAAAATTACATCAAGGCTTCTTGCTGCAGCTACTCAGGAAAAAAAAATCCCAAACCTAAAACTGCAAGGATATAGGCATAGCTGCTTGTTTTGCACAGATTCAGAAAATACTGCTAACACTTACCATCTATTGAAATATAGTAACAAGACTACATGGCACACTTCCATAGGATTTTCATTTATTCCAAACACTGTAGCGGAACCAGAATCCTTTGAGGAATGGGAAGAATAAAATACCAGTGGATTTTCTGTGTGAGAATAGCAAGATTTTATTTATGAGCAAATGTGCAAAGGAAAGCAAAGAGGCAAATGACCTGATAAAGCTATTGGAAGTTGCTGTATAGATGATTCTTCCTTTATGCATGTCAAATTTGTAGATGGCTAGTGTCTTAGTTTCATGAGGGATAGAGGTAATTTTCTTCCTAGTAGCTGGTATGGGGTTCTGGTACCCATTGTCAGGAAAAATTGGTAATCGTACAACCAGACTTCCATGCCAGCTACATGCTATTATGCCACAATCAATAAAACAGTGGCTTGGATGTTCAGAGGTTAGGGGAGGGTGTCTTTTGTCCACACATTTATAAACCTGTACTACCAGAGCTCTGCCTTGTTGCATGCTGCCCTGCAGTTCTGGGCAGTGCAACAAGTGCATGCTTTGCTCATTCTAGCTCTGTCCTGGCTGCTTAAACCCTACAGCATATATTTCCAGCTGTACAACTCCAGGGTCAGGGTCTGATTGCAGGTGTCAGCCAAGGTAGCATGAAATGAAGAATCAATTCGAACATCTCCTCTGGTCAGTGTATAATTATCCTCACTGTGAAGATATCAAAACTGAGGAACAACTTGGCAGATGCTGTTTTTTAACCCTTGTTCCTTCTGGTTTGTCTTTGTTCACTTCGTTGCTGCATTCTTTAGCGGCTGTCATTGTCTCCTCCCATGCATGCGAGGATGAGAAAGGATGCTGCCTGTGCCAGAATCAAGTATTCTCTCTGAGGCTTAAAATCCTGTAACTATATCTACATTGGCTGCTGCTGCAGTTACCCATAATACAAACCACACCAAGGGAAAAAATAAAAAGGCAGAAGCGGCGTGTGGAAGAATGTTTAAGTTTACTGGAGTGTATTTTCTTTGGGAGAAGATGGAAAAGTATTATTCTATATCTGCTCAGAAAATGCAGTTTCATTTGCAGACTGCATGATAACCATTAATCACATATTTCCTCCAACCTTTACCTTACTGAAAGTATAATCTCACACCTCACAACAGAGACTAAAACCATCTATGCTCTGTCATGATCTTCAAAGGCTGCAAAATTACAAGCTTTTCAGACAGCTCCTCTGTAAAGCCTCTTCTCTTTTGGCCTTTATTTCAATGTCTACAACCATAGATTTGGCTTTGTGGGGATTTGTGTTTTTTTTTCTCTTTGTTTCTTCTCAGTGTTTAAAGCTCTTGTAAGTCAGATACAAAGCATTGGAGAGAGAATCTACAGAAACAATGTCCAATGTGAGAAGGGGGACCTTTTTCCTTACAAGACTTTATATCTTGAAAGATAGTGGGTAGTGGGGTTTTGTTGCCTGCCAGAGGGGGTACTGACTTCTTGACTCTGTTCACAGAGGCAATAAACAGTCATGAGGCCGAGAGCATCGGGTAGTGGAGAAGTCATTAGTACAGCATATATACTGCTGGCAGGGGGTCTCGTCTCTCCCTCCTGTGTGATTCCATTGTACTTACTATCAGAACTAACAATATGCTCTGCAGGCCATTCTTTTCAGTAAGGGTGCTATTTGTTTTCTATGCTGGTCTGTGCCACATTTTTCCTCCTTATTCTTTGCCTTAAGACCCCTTCTGAATAAACAATGACATGCCAGAAACCTTATCTTATCACAATATCTATAAAAACAGATGTCATTGAGGATCAGAAGTGATGGAGTAGAAAAGAAAACGGGATCATTAGCTTTGGTCTGAAACCCAAGCAGGATGCTATGCCTGCAGGCTGAGACATTGAGGTATACAGCAGAAGTGTTAACCATATCTGATATTTCACCTTGAATCTTTTAGTCTATAAATGATTGGTTCAGTGTATTTATCAAGTCCCCTTGTGGTAAAGTATAAGGTCTTAAATATAAAGATCTGGAGCTGGAAATAATCATGAGTAAACAACATATAATTTAAATTTTACACAAAATTCTTTGTTTATTTCTATATTTATTCTGCCACCTTAAATACTGAAATGTTGATTAATTTGTTAATGGTACTATGAGTTTCTTATCAGTAAAAACAGGAATTATAGCCACAGTTTTTGGTTTTGTTTTTGGTTGTTTTTTTTTGCCTTTGGAAATCTTTGATTTCTGTACTCTGGAGCTCAGTAATAATGAGTAATTTTCTATATATGGCATAGCACAGTAATTGTGCCATTCTAAGCCTGTTATGACTAGATTAGATTAAACAGAGAAAATTAGTTCTTATCATAATGCTTCATTAAAATTTTAGAACTAGGACAATATCAAATGAGAATTTAACTTCATTATCTACAGAAATGTGAAGGCAGTTACATTTATGCTATTTGTCATGTCCAATTAGACTGTGCTTGTGAAAACAGAAGTGTTAGCCTTCGGTTTTCAGTCTGGCTTTTCACAAGCATGTGCAACATTTTCCCATACAAACTGCTGGCCCACAGCCTGTGCATCACTGAGGTCAGATTTAACAGCAACTGAAGAGCTCATGTGATTCATAGGTGTTGCCAGCAGTGACAAATTTCTCTCCCAAAGAATTTACATCTTGCATTTTTGTGTTGTTTCTGAAGCTTCTCCTGCTGCCTTTAAAGATTAGCCATTCATTTTATAGCCAGGAGTGTCAGATTCTTTAGGAGAATTTTGATTTGCTCTTAAATCTACCCCTTAAGTATGAATTTCTACACTTACCAAAACAAGTCTGGAGAGCTCCTGGAAGGAAAGTGCCCTGTAAAAGTGTTAGCTATAACTTCTGAAAGTGAGAGGGAAGAAGCCCAAGGGATCACTCTTGAACAGCATCTCCACAGTCTTTGCACAGCAGCAATTCTGCTAAACAATTAAACACCCATCCTTTCATCTGTGATGTGCTTTCATGTGTTCTTAAATTTCATAAACTGTCAAATTAGATATTCAATAGTAAGTGGCAAATTGCAGTTCTTATTTTAACAACCAACAATTAGTTCAACAAATGATGGGGTTTGATCTGCCAAAGCAGTTCTGGACATTAACAGGCAAATAGTGAGATGAAACAATGATCTGAATGAGTCTAAAAGATCAGAAATTTGCCTTTTGTTCTGCTAGTGAAAAATCTTTAGGAGGTGGTAACACTGCAGCATTATAGTCCTTGACTAGCTGCCAGGCAGTCAGGTCTGCCTCATGTTCATCATTCCCAGTGATTCCCACGTCAAGAAGATGTGGGACTGTTTTGACATAGCTGTATGGGCTTTGGTTTAGTCTGCTGTGCAGCCAGGAGTTCATCTGATGCTCCAGTCTGAAGCCAGGTTTTATTTTGAACCTCATTTTTCTTCTGCCCCAGTCTTCAGGTTGCAGCATTTATGCCACTATATGGGTTCCTCTCATGAGCTGCCTGGTTGTCATCCCCATCAGCGCTAGCAGTCTTGCATAGATTAACTAGTACTTCCCTGAGTATAAACTTGCCCAGAGCTGGCACTTATTCTTAAAATCTGACAAGAAATGATACTTAAAAACAAAAACAAAACCCAAGAACACCCAAATGCAGCCAAACAGTAAACAAACAAAACAAACAAACAAAACCCCACCAAATAAACAAAAAAGCACCACTAACCCCATGAACTCAACCTTGAAAGAGCAGATAGCTCCCTGTCTGGTGTATTGACAAGGGCAACGAGGCTGGTGAGAGGCCTTGAGCACAAGCCCTATGAGGAGACGATTAAGGAGCTGGGATTGTTTAGCCTGGAGAAGAGGAGGTTCAGGGGAGACCTTATTGCTCTCTACAACTACCTGAAGGGTGGTTGTAGCCAGGAGGGCATTGGTCTCTTCTCACAGACAATCAGCACCAGAACAAGAGAACACAGTCTCAAGCTGTGCCAGGGGAAGTTTAGGCTCGAGGTGAGGAGAAAGCTCTTCACTGAGAGAGTTGTTAGCCATTGGAATATGCTGCCCAGGTAGGTGTTGTAGTCCCCATCCCTGGAGTTGTTCAAGAGGGAATTGGACGTGGCACTTGGTGCCATGGTCTAGTAGTCATGAAGTCTGTGGTGGCAGGTTGGACTTGATGATCTTTGAGGCCTTTTACAACCTTGTTGATTCTATGATGCTGTGATAATGACAATGATCAGTGTGTATATATTTTGTTCTGCACACTAATAGACTGTGATAAGTTCTGTTACTACTGAACAGGAGAAACACATCTGGTTATCCCCATATGAAAAAGCCCCTGTCAATGATAAACACATATCTTTTTAAATCTAATCTGTTGCAACTTGTTTACCCACAAGGCAAAGTATCTGAGATGTAAATAGGTTATTTTTGCAAAATATGATACAAGATAATGTGTCAGAAATTTGCCTAGTTCTTTTCAAACATATGAGCAGCTATTTACTTATTTTTGGTGGCACTTTTCTTTCCTTTGAATATTAATTTGCACAAGCATATACAGTTCCCTTCATTGGGTTATGGAAGAGAAAAATAATTGTTTTTGTCTGCTGCCATTTTCTGTATTTCTTGGATCTGCTATTTGTAGAACAGATACACCTATTTTAGCATCCTTGATGGGAGGTGGTTAGGAAAGAAAGAACCTCCAGATGATATGAATGTGGCATCACTGGAAAATTACCTTTCTTATAAGAGATTCTGCGTGATCATTTAAAACTATAACCCTCACCTTGCAGTTGCATCTTCGTGACATCAAGAGATACATTAAATATATTACCATTTGTATATAAAGCACTAGTGATGCTATCAAGTATACTGAGACTCAGTTTGGAGTCATGGCACTTTAATACGAACAAGACATTTTTACCCTTTTCAGGGATAGAGCTTGGAAAACTTTTTAGATATTTTTAAAAAATTAAGTCTGTATGAGAAACTTCACTTAATTTTTAGTGCTATGACATAAAATCTAATGGCTCTATATCTCTTCTATTCTCCCTCCTCTAGACTAAAATAAAAGAGCAAACTAATATATTTTCTCTCTCACCCTGCAGCTCAATCTGCTGATAACTCCCACTGAAATGAATCTTAGAATCACAGAATAGTTTTGGTTTCTAAAGACCTCTAAGATCAAGTCTAACCATCGACCTAACACCACCACGGCCATTAAACAATGTCCCAAAGTTCCATGTCCATATGTTTCTTGAACACCTCCAGGGACAGTGACTCCACCACCTCCCTGGGCAACTCATTCCAATGCCTGACCACTCTTTCAGTAAAGAATTTTTTCCTAATATCCAACCTAAACCTCTCTTGGTGCAATTTCAGGCTATTTCCTCTCATTCTATCTGTCTCAGTCCAGAGAGGGAAAGAGACTCAAGTTCTTTTGAATATTCCCATGTTGTGAAATTAGAGGCATAAATGAGGCCAAAATATCAAGAGCTAGACTATTTATTATATAAATAAAGTGGAAATAAGAAGGGGAGAGGGAGAAAATAGAGAGGGAGAGAGAGAAGAGAGAGAGAAGAGGAAAGGAAGTATATTACCACACGGTGCTGAGGCTTTGGCTGGAGAAGAGATGTGGTCCTCTGGGCAGCCTCCTCAGCTCCATGAGCTACAGCAGGCGGAACTTAGGACATGGAGAGAGGGTTCAGTCTGCTTCTTCCAGGCTCCATGGCCTCTTTGCTCCGGAGCAGCATTGTCCCAGGCTTTTGCTTCTCAGCGGCATGGTCCTTCTTCTGTGTTTTCCTTCATCTCAGTTTTTCTCCTGTGTTTTTCTTCTACCAAGCCAGTAGTGGCTCAAGTCTTTTATACAGTTTTTAGTCCTTAGGTATGTGTCCAAGTATTGTCCCTCAGGAATTCCAGGGCCAGGAAATCATCCTTAGGTAAATATCCAGGTATCGTTCCCCAGGAAATCTTTCTGTGCATTCCTGTGTGTTTGGGCAGAGGTCTGGATGGGGGGAGGGGGTCTGCCTCCTCCTTCTCCATCTACATGCCCCCACACTCCTTACACATCAGGAAACAGGTGGTGAATCCATTGTCTCACCATCCTCCCTTCCTGGGGTATCAGATGGCTGGAAAATGATCTTGTCCTGAAGGCTTGATGACTGGGTCCTTGGTCCATTGTTGTAGGCCAGATGCAGTCCAGTTATCATGATGTTATCTTTGCACCTTCCAAGAGTCATTCCAGTGGCTCTGCCCAACACATATCAGCTATTGTCTGGGCAAGCAGCAAGTGATTTTATCTTTGTTGAGTCACACCAGGAGAGCCAACTTTCAGTCTCTCACACTATCACACTAGGGAGAAGAGACTGAACTTTCACCTTACTACAATCTCCTTTTAGGTAGTTGTAGAGAGCCATGAGGTGTCCCCTCAGCCTCCTCTTCTGCAGACTAAGCAATTCCAGTTCCCTCAGCCACTCATAAGATTTGTTCTTGAGATCCTTCACCAGCTCCATTGCCTAGTCACCAGCTTTGTTGTATCAGTTACCACATAATAGTTAACACAAAGAAGATTTCCCCAGTCCTGCAATACTCACAAACTGCACTTTTTTTTTTTTTTAATATGCTGTCCAGAATTCTGAAAACCACCAGTGATGTTCTGAAAGAGATATATTGGCTTATTCATCTCACAAATTCCCAACATGCTTTGTAACTGTCTTTTTAGATTATTATTATTTGCTTTGTTTTCATTGTTGATTTTGGCTTCCTCATTCTTATCAAACCTAAGCCCTGGTGTGAATATTGGGGCTTTAGTGAAACAGCCTATCATATCAGGTAAAGCAGTCCCCATCCAGCCTGAGGATGAGCCCTCTTTGGAACAGGAACAGAGCCTAGCTGCATGGGTTGATGAGGTAGAATAGAATAGAATAGAATAGAATAGAATAGAATAGAATAGAATAGAATAGAATAGAATAGAATAGAATAGACCAGGTTGGAAGAGACCTTAGAGATCATTGTGTCCAACCTATTATCCAACACCACTTAATCAACTAAACCACGCAACCAAGCACCTTATCAAGTCTCCTCCTAAACACCTCCAATGATGGTGACTCCACCACCTCCCTGGGCAGCCCAATCCAATGGGCAATCACAGTCTCTGTGTGGAATTTCTTCCAAACCTCCAGCTTAAACCTCCCCTGGTGCAGCTTGAGACTGTGTCCTCTTGTTCTGGTGCTGCTTGCCTGGGAGAAGAGACCAACCTCTGCCCATCTACAACCTCCCTTCAGGTAGTTGTAGAGAGCAATAAGGTCTCCCCTTAGCCTCCTCTTCTCCAGGCTAAGCAACCTCAGCTCCCTCAGTCTCTCTTCATAGAGCTTGTGTTCCCAACCCCTCAATTCTGATAGCATGCAAATTTTGCCAGATAAGCTCTATGTTTTTGCCTCATTTTCTCAGGGATTGCTCTATTTTTCAACATGAACTTTCTTCCAAACCTAGCTGAAGTACATTTTAGCTGCACCATGGTCAATCTGATAGAAAAGTAGCATATTTTTATTACCTTTTAATTATATTTTTATTTCCTTTTTTTATTAAAAAAAATAATCTTTTCAACCAACGTAATTTTCATATTATTATTCTTTAATGACAGCTTCATAATGGAGATGAAAACTTGCAAAGTTCAAGCTTCATCTTGATTGCAGTTAAGAATGTTGGTATAAACATCGGCATAAAGGCCCCAAATGTGGCCTTTATATAGATCTGTTTATATGACTATATAAAAAGGGGTTTATGCACAAAATGCTATAATGAGCCACGGGATTAAACAAAATGAAAGTAATTCAGTTTTGCACTAGGAAATTACACAAGAGCCACTGATAATTCCAGGATTAACTGTAGAAAGCTTTTTTAGTGTATCACAGTGCAAATCATAGCACTGTGGTGTACTTAGCCATGCACAGCCCTACAAGCCTCTGTTGTACTCTTGGGAAGAGTGAGTGCTCATTCTACCAGCTCAGGGTTTATAGTATTTCATATAATGAAGCTCTGAGAAAAGCACAGCACATTGTTTGGGATAAAAACTACATCATAGTTATCCAAAGTCAGGTTCATATGGAAATTTTGGGGAGTTTTATGGGCATAGAGAAATGCATTTAAATAGTTTAATAGCTTGTAAGCAGTCAGGTGTATCCATAAATAAAATATAATTATGTTTAATTTAGAAAAAAAACCCAACCAAAAACAAAAAACAGGGAGAGGATGCTCAGGGGAGACCTTATTGTTGTCTACAACTACCTGAAGGGTGGTTGTGGCCAGCAGGCAGTTGATCTCCCAGGCAACCAGCACCAGAACAAGAGGACACAGTCTCAAGCTGTGCCAGGGGAAGTTTAGGCTCGAGGTGAGGAGAAAGTTCTTTACTGAGAGAGTCATTCGCCATTGGAATGGGCTGCCCAGGGAGGTGGTGGAGTCACCATCCATGGAGATGTTCAAGAGAGCATTGGACGTGGCACTTGATGCCATGGTTTATTCATGAGGTCTGTGGTGACAGATTGGACTTGATGATCTTTGAGGTCTTTTCCAACTTTGGTCATTCTGTGATTCTGTGATTAGTATTCTTTATATGAATAGCCTTACTGTTCTTACATTTGCTTTTTCAGCTGATTCCTTCTTCATTCTTTTTCCTCTTCCTTCATTCATTATAAAACCGCCTCCTGGACTCCAGGTACCTATTTTCAATACAATGTGTATTTGTTTGTTTGTTTTAGATATAACTCTAGATATGCTCACTAGCTGAAGTCCTATCCAGAGGTTAGTATCTCCTCTCCTGTAAATGTTTGTGCTCTTTCACTCATCTCACTCATTTCACTCATCATTCTTCTCCCCCCTCTACTCAGCACTGGTGAGACCCCACACTGAAGTACTGCATCCAGTTCTGGAGCCCCTATTACAAGAGGGATATGGATGTGCTGGATCGTGTCCAGAGAAGGGCCACGAGGATGATCAGAGGGCTGGAGCACCTCTCCTATGAGGACAGACTGAAGGAGTTGGGGCTGTTCAGTCTGCAGAAGAGAAAGCTCCAAGGTGACCTAATTGTGGCCCACAGGAAGGCTGGGGAGGGAATTCTCAGGATTCTCAGGATCTCAGGTCGTGATAGGACTAGGGTGAATGGAACGAAGCTGGAGGTGGGGAGATTCAGGCTGGATGTGAGGAGGAGGTTCTTCACCATGAGAGTGGTGAAACCCTGGAATGGGTTGTCCAGGGAGGTGATTGAGGCCCCGTCCCTGGAGGTGTTTAAGACCAGGCTGGATGAGGCTCTGGCCAGGCTGATCTAGTGTGGGGTGTCCCTGTCTATGGCAGGGGGATTGGAACTAAATGATCCTTGTGGTCCCTTCCAACCCTGACTGATACTATGATACTATGATCTCCAGCTTGTGTAACACCACATTCAGTCATACCCCATGGGTTCCTGCCCTTTCTACAGTTACCATTTCTAAGGTATCAGCTGTTTCCAGGACTCCAGAATTGTTAGAAAATTGAATACTTATTGACACATCACTGCAGTATTTATGTTCATATTTAAATTCTATATAAATGCCCTGTTTATTGCCCATAAGTTATCCCTAAGCAGGTGTATGCATCCTTTTAAACTGTGCTACAGGCTGTACAACTGTTCTTTTCAGAAGAATGATGAACAGAATGAGAATATTCATAACTCATTGTTAAAATACTCAAAAGTGTTTCTTGTTTTCATGCTGATGCCAGAAAGAAGAGCTGTCTTAATCTCTGAGGGCTTGGGGGCAGAGACAGTGAAATGCTTTGGATGAGGCATTTGGTAGCAGGAGTATAAACAGCCCCTGGCAATGCCAGTGCTGCAAGGAGCTGCAGAAAAATCTGCCATTTGGCCAGGTTGAAGCAGAAATAGAGCAAGAGTGTATGCACTGACGATCTGTTGCAGTGATACGCTAGCTGTTTAAAAACAGTCCTTGAGATAAATAGGTGGTCAGGTCACACAGACGTACAACCCTATATAAGAGGTGACCAAATTCTTGGAGGATTATTTTTCCTGTGTGAATCAGGAACACAAGTTTTTATCTTCTCTATTTGACTCACTTTGGCATATTGTGTCCTTTTTGCTATTTGCCATCTTCTTAAACGTACACTGCCAGAATACTGCTTTCAGACTTAACAATTATCTCGGTTCATAACTAAGAAAGGTTTTCACACTTCTGCTGCCTTTCACACAGATCACTAGATACGCAACCCTTGATCAAATGTTTAGTGAGCAGCCTGTTATCTAATACTGTTATCCACAGTTTTAGAACCAAATTTTTTTATCTTCTTCTTTTTTTTCTTTTTTTCTTCTTTTTCTTTTGAAGTTCTTGTAGACAAACACAAAAATATTTAAATTGTGTTTGGAGGAAAATGAGTGAAACTAAATGTCATTTGGAGTCCATTCTACCTCAAAAAATAATTTTAATACATTGTTGTGTTAACACTTATAAATATTTGAATTTTCAAAGCAACAACAACAGAAGCCCAAGCACTTGAATATTTCTCTGGTTTTTCTCCCCCTCTTTAGTATGGGGCTACCCACTAAATTTGGGCAGAACTTTTTAGTCATTTCAGTCTCTTGATACATAGATACATACCAAGTGGTGAATCTATTCTAAAACGGTGTACAACATCACAGAACAAGCTGTGTTATGGTGCTGCAGGCTAGTGGGAAGCAATAGCAATCCAGTCTTCTGCATTGGAGCCCATCGTGTGCCCTGTCTGGATGAAAAAGTTTGAGATAAGGCTCTGGTGTCTGTTAGTTTCATCAGCATTTCTTTTCGTTTTTGAAAGGACAGTGCTCAGATAGCTTCACCCAACAGAAACGCAAGTTTGAGTGTTCCAGTCTCAGCCCTGATTTGTCACCCTTTATTTCCTCCTCTTCAGCACTGGTTTGTGTGAATGCTGGTGTGGCAGGCCCAGCTTTAGGAAGAGCGGCTGTCCACGATCTGCAATGCCCTCAACAGATGTTGTTCTTACATCTATGGAAGTCTGGTATTACTATCAATATATCTGCTGTTTCTCTGTCCTGTAGCAAGTCAGATTGTTCTCCAGATATTTCTCTGGGAGAAATTCTCTCTCCTTATGGTTCCAAGAGGGAAATAAGAGACCAGAGGATAGGGACACTGTGGTTGCTGTAGTGACTCTTCTTGCATTTGTAATGTGAACCAGGACACTGTTCAGTGTCTGACTGATGCTGCTGATCCATCATGTGAAATAGCTGTGGATGAAAACATCTCTTGCCTCTGTGTGATTTCCAGTACCTGGGCTGGGGACAGCGCTTTGGCCAACTGCAGGGGGAAAAAATGACTCTGTATATGTAATATTTCTCTTTAAGTTGTATCTTTAAGTAAAGAGCCCCATGGGCCAAAATAATGTTGTCAGCTAAGACTAGTACTGGTACTTTAATAACAATTTATAACTTTTTATTAATTTTCTTTTAAATGGGGTATTATTTCTGTTTGTAACATACATACAGTACTTATGTTGTAAACACTTTGTTCTGAAATACCAGAAATCTACACACAGTATCCTCATTAGAAGAGAGAGGATTAACAAATAAGAAAAGGAGTGAACAGAATACAAGTTTTGAATCTAACAGAATATTATGATATATTCAGGAGTGACAAGGCAGTGGGGAGCGCAGGAATGACAGCTGATCCATGAGCATATATGAATGTAAGCTTGTGGGACTGCAGTCACTTGGGGGACTGCGATTGGATGCACTGAACTTAGGATCTTGAGAGGGATAAGATATTGGTTTTGACATATTAGATGGGTGTATCAAGCTACATTTTTAACACAAAAAATTATAGCACTCTTTCAGAGGGCTTACAGAGCCCTCCTCACTGAAGTGAATTATGATGACTCTTTCAAAGGTATCTGTCTGAACTCCATTGATCTTTGTGGCTTTAATCACTGACTTTAATAAACTGACCTGTAAGAAGAGTTTTCAGTGCTGATTATTAATTGCAGTAAATAACAATAAATAATTAAAAAAATCAAATTAAATGACAATAAGTTTCTGTGACTTGCGGAATCAAGCTTGTGATTGCACAAAAAAAATGCAGACAGTCTGGTTCTTCATGGAAAGGTCTGTGAATTCCAAACGTTATTGCAATGACTATTTGTTAGTAAATTTGTATTGTCTATCCTCTTTATTAAAATGTTGTGACTGCTTATCCGGCAAGCAGAAATTAGATTATCTCTGTTGTTACTGATGTAAAGCAGCATTTGAGAGTTTACTTGTACCAAGAGCAAACATATCTATAGAAAACTAAATTTTAAAGACATACCCTAAAACCACCACAATGGCTAATGCCATAGGAATGACCTCCTGGAAATTCAGATCCTGTTCAGACTCACTTAATGGCCGCGCAGCCTTCAGGTGTATCAGCCAAGTCTCTCAGTTTGGTATCGTCAGCAAACTTGCTGAACAGATACTCTGTCTCCTAAAGATGTTGAACAGCACTGGATCCAGCACTGATCCTCGGGGACTCCACTAGTTACAGATCTCCATCTGTACTTAGCACCGCTGATCACCACTCTTTGCACTCTATAGTGTAACCAGTTCCTAATCCACCCCACTGTCTGCTCTTCTATCCCATACCTCCTGAGCTTACTCACAAGGATGTTATGAGAGACAGTGTCAAAACCCTTGCTAAGGTCCAGGTAGACCACATCCACTGGTCTCCCTGCATCTTACCCATTCTGTTTTGAAGATAGAATAGAATAAACCAGGTTGGAAGAGACCTTCAAGATCATCGCATCCAACCCACCAACCAATCCAACCCACCTAAACAACTAAACCATGGCACCAAGCACCCCATCAAGTCTCCTCCTGAAAACCTCCAATGATGGTGACTCCACCATCTCCCTGGATTGGCCATTCCAATGGGCAATCACTCTCTCTGTATAGAACTTCTTCCTAACATCCAACATCACAGAATGCTGTCATATTAGTCAAGCATGATTTTCCCTTGGTAAATCCATGCTGACCACTCCTGATAGCTACCTTCTATTCCAAGTGCCTAGAGATGACCTCTGGAATGAGCTGCTCCATCATTTTTCCAGGGATGGAGGTGAGGCTCACTGGTCTGTAGTTTCCTGGAACCTCTGTCTTGCCCTTTTTAAAGATTGAGGTGACACTGGCTTTCCTCCAATCCTCAGGCACCTCTTCTGTTTGCCAGGATTTTGCACAAATGATGCACAGTGGTAGAGCAACAACATCAGCCAGCTGTCTCAACACTCTTGAGTATATCTCATTAGGGCCCATGGACTTGTGTATATTCAGTCTGTGTAACTGATCTCTAACCCAGTCTTCATTGACTGGTGGAGAGTTGTGGTGGGTTGAGATTCGCTTTGCCCCCACCCACACCCCACCCTAACTTTGCCAGACCAGCTCATCTGGAACTAAATGTAAGCTGTATTCACAGGCAAAACTTCAATCTACAATGGAATGCAAAAATACGTACAAAATATACAGAATTTACAACATTTTACAGGTATTTACAATATTAACAAACACCACAACCCACCCCCCCAGTCAAAAGGCCAGGGAAGCCATTCCTCTGCCCCTACCCCTTCACCCCTCCCCACCTCCCACAATCCAAAAGAGAGAAAGGATCAGAGAGAAAGTAGCTGTTATACTTAACCAGAATAGTGCAGCCAAGGTCATCAGAAACAGGTCAATCTCTCCCAAGCAAAGTGAGCAGAGAAGCCCCAGAATGTTTTGATACAAGCAGTCTTATGGCAGATATTTCTCCAATGAAATTGTTTAGAATTATCTTGAGTTTTTCTTTTCACATCCTATAGTGATTTATTTATATTTTTCTACTTCTCTGCTTGAAATCTGTAACAAAATTTTAAAGGCATAGCCTAAAACTACTGCAAGAGTCTTCTCTCCTCTAGGCTTTCTCTCTTTCATCCAGGGACTGGAGTTCACAGGAGCAGGTCTTGGGGGTAAAGTCTAAAGCAAAAAAGGTATTTAGCAACTCTGCCTTCTCTTCATCCTCAGTCATCACAGTATCACAGTATCACACTATCGCCAAGGTTGGAAGAGACCTCAAGGATCATCGAGTCCAACCTGTCACCACAGACCTCATGACTAGACCATGACACCAAGTGCCACGGCCAATGTCCTCTTGAATACCTCCAGGGATGGTGACTCCACCACCTCCCATTCCAATGAAGAATGACTCGCTCGGTGAAGAACTTTCTCCTCACCTTGAGCCTAAACTTCCCCTGGCGCAGCTTGAAACTGTGTCCTCTTGTTCTGGTGCTGGTTGCCTGGGAGAAGAGACCAACCCCTTCCTGGCTACAACCACCTTTCAGGTAGTTGTAGAGGGCAATGAGGTCACCCCTGAGCCTCCTTTTCTCCAGGCTAAACAATCCCAGCTCCCTCAGCCTCTCCTCATAGGGCTTGTGTTCAAGGCCTCTCACCAGCCTTGTTGCCCTTCTCTGGACATGTTCAAGTGTCTCAATGTCCTTCTTAAACTGAGTGGCCCAGAACTGGATACAGCACTCAAGGTGCGGCCTAACCAATGCAGAGTACAGGGGCACAATGACTTCCCTGCTTCGGCTGGCCACACTATTCCTAATGCAGGCCAGGATGCCATTGGCCTCCTTGGCCATCTGGGCACACTGCTGGCTCATGTTTAGGCAGCTGTCAATCAGCACCCCCAGGTCCCTCTCTGTTGCTTCCTCATTTAGCCTGTTCTTCCTTTTACTCTTTGAAGAATCCTTTCTTGTTCTCTTTTACTTTCTTTGTCACTTTTAGTTCCAAGAGGGCTTTGGTCTACCTTGTTGCCTTCTTACATGCCCTGACAACATCTCTATAGTTGTCCCAAGTGACAAGTCCTTTTTTTCCATGAACTGTAAGTTTCTTTCTTCCATGACATTATCTTCGGAAGCTCCTTGCTCATCCATGCAGGTCTTCTGGCACATGTACCTGATTATTTTTTTTACTCAAGGGAACACACCTATCTTGGGCTTGGAGGAAGTGGCATTAAAAATTGTCCAACTTTCTTGGACTCCTATACCCTCCAGAGTCTTAGCCTATGGGATTCCTGCAAGTAGATCTCCAAGGAGTACAAAGTTAGCTCTGTAGAAGTCCAGGGTTGTAATCCTACTTATTGCCCTGTTTCTACCCTGTATAATACTAAACTCCACCATGTCATGATCACTGTCACCAAGTTTGTTCCCAACCTTAATGTCCCCAACAAGTCCTTCTTTATTAGTTAATACAGGGTCCAGCAATGGGCCTCTCCTTGTGGGCTCCTCCACTACCTGCATCAAGAAGTCATCATCAACGCACTGCAAGAGCCTTTTGGACTGGCTGTGCCTGGCTGTGTGAGCATTCCAGCAAATATCAGGGTGATTGAAGTCATCCATGAGTACCAAGGAGTGTGTTCTAGAGGCTTCCTCCAGTTGACTGTAGAAGGCCTCATCAACAACATCTGTTTGATTTGGTGGTCTATAGTAGACCCCCCCAACAGTTTCACCCATCTTTCTACATCCCTTAATTCTTGCTCAGAGGCTTTCAGCCTGTTCTGCCTCCTCCCTTGGATAGAACTCAACACATTCCAGTTGCTCTCACACATAGAGAGCAACACCACCACCTTGCCTTGTTTGTCTGTCTTTTCTGAGTAGTACATAACTGTCCGCAGCAGAACTCCAGTCATGGGAGCTATCCCACCATATTTCAGTGATGACAATTACATCATAGTCATGCAACCTAACACAGATCTCCAACCCTTCCTGCTTATTCCCCATGCTCTGTGCATTGGTATATAAGCATTTCAGAGAGAGAGTTAATCCATTAGTTATTTCACTCCTGCTGTCCAATCACTCCTGGCCACCACCATGGCCACCAACCTACCAGTGAGCCCTGCATGCGCTGATATCTTGAGTAGCTACTAATAATTGCACCTGTGCACCATGTGTGTTAAGGCATCTTCATCACTGTAAAAGAGTGAAATCCTTGTCTCTGCATGCACAAATCATGAATTAATAAACCAACCAACCAAACAAACAAACATAACCACCAGAACAGGCACACAGGAAAATCAGGCTTCAGTTTTATTTATTTGTCACTATTTCTCCATTGTATTCATACCAATTGCCAGAGATACCAGAGTATCTTACTATTCTGTAATTATGCAGCTGATACAATGGAGAGAAGGGCCTCAGTTCTTCTCCCTCTAAACAAAGATGATGGAGAAGCTGCATAAAATATCCTCTACCAAGTCACTTCTCTGAATCATTTAAAACCTTACCCTTTACCTTAGTAAGCTGACCCTTCTGTCATAAATTGAGCTGGATTAGCTGCTTCTGAAGGAGATGCAAGAAATGCTAGATAATCATGAACTAACTTGCCATAATGAGCAATTAGCAGCTGGCTTGTGAACCTAAGCAAGAAGGTTGGTATTCAATCTACTTTTTTTTTTTTTTTCCAAGCCCTTTTTTTTCATATTGCTTTTCCTGCTTCCTTGTTTCTCTACATTGGCTCTGACTGTGCTCATTATTTTCACAGATGCCTATTGTTCTGACCCTTGAGAAGTTCTTGGCCTTACCATGTCAAATAAATATATTCATAGGCTAGTATAAAGTATATTAAAGTGGTAGGTCTTTGTCTCAGTTTGTTCTGCCTTAAATAACTGATGAAGATAAGTGTAAAGTAAAATCAGAATAAAACTATGCAGTATCAGGAACATCAAGACATTCAGTAACAGAGAAACTACAGGACATATCGTCATCTTATCATACTGTTTCTGCTTTTCAATATTAGAAGTCATGTAATCAGTCAAAAATGTCATCTTTTGTGCCTCAGTACTCCTACAGGGAAGCTGGTTTTACTTTTCCACTTATGACTAGAAACTGCCTCCACATTTCCAATGTATATTTATTTGTGGGCAGGTACGAATCTTGTTCTTTTTATTTTTTTTTTCCTTTCTTTTTTCCCCTATTTTAATTTATTATAGTTTGCACTCTGAATATGCTTACAGGATGCTCCTGGATTCTAACTCAGCCTTTGGCTCACTAAATTATTCTAGCATTTTCTCAAAAAATCATCCTACCAAGTTTATATTTGCTTACCTGGTGTGAAATTGGTTTGTGCTAGGAACTGGAGATTTGTGCAAAATTCTGGTTAAGGTTTTACCAATATCTAATAAAATATTGTAATCCCTTCAAATATCTACAAGAAATAGTCTATCTATCTTACGTCTTTAGGAGACTGCACTTGCTTTTTCCTCAGCAATGCATTACATTGCTGTTTTAGTCCTCTTTTATGTGTCTATAACCAACTTGGACTTCTGAAAATTCTCACTTTATGTCCCTGTTTTCCATTTTCCAATATTTAGATTTCTTTGCTGATCATCTTTTTTTTCCTTTGGTATCCATTTGACAGTCTCAAGTCTAGAACTGTTCTCTACATATTTACTCTTCAAGTCTTGGATACTTTTTTTTTTAAGTATCTATTCTAATAAAATTCTAGGTGCCCTCTCCATTCAAATCCCAATTTTTGTGATACAGCTAACCTTATTTTTCTCATATTTTTTTCGATCTAAAGAATCTCAGTTACAGTTTAGTTTTATTATTGCATTTTGTTTAGACCAAATTAATGTCAGTTGTTTTTTCATAGCCATTTTCCCTACAGTGTCTTCATTACTTGCCAAAGACATTTTTTCTTTTTTTTTTTT
The DNA here is from genome assembly GCF_026170545.1 of Melanerpes formicivorus. NCBI lineage: Eukaryota > Metazoa > Chordata > Aves > Piciformes > Picidae > Melanerpes > Melanerpes formicivorus. Next base: position 35,257,871 of record NW_027142354.1, read on the forward strand.
TCAGCTATTAGTTGATAGAAAAAATACCTCTGGGCACATTTGCACCTAATTTCTGTCTCTACACATGGAAAGTTTGATCCTTCTAGAAAATAAAAAAAAAACCCAAAACAGTTGATATTTCTCAAATGCTTTTACAGAGATTGTTCATGCACATACCAGTCAAATCCTATGAAGTCTGTGTAGGACTTCTGAAATTTCCTTTAGCAGATCAGAAATATTCCACTGAAGATTAGTTGTGGCTCCACATCTTCCTCAGTCTGGTATCATCATTCTCTTCCAGTTCAATCTGGCAATAGCTTTTCTCATTGGCAAGGACTTGCTTCTTCCCCTCTCTTACTGGGATTGATTTCATCCTCAAGTCCAGATTCAAGTCCTCAGATTTCAGTCTCATGGACTCACTGAATGTGATGACATCTACAGCAATGAGCTTTGAAAGCACAATCAGATCAAACAAACCTAGAATCCATAGGTGTTCCACTGCCTATATATTATCACTTTTTCAGCACTTTTTATTTAATTTTAAAGCTTGTTTTAATCAATTCTAAATTGAGGCCAGTGCCAAATAAGACTACAAGAGTAATACTAGGTTTTCTTTGCTGCTGGGAGCAATTATTATGATGCAATACTTTCAGATATTGAAGCTTGTGTTATTATAAAGTGCTAGCTCATGTGAACACTTCCAATGAATTGATTCCTCCAGAATATTGACTATCTGATATTCTATTCTGTTATTTTTAATCATTATTTTGACCTAGAGTTCTTTAGCTAATTTATATGTTCCCTGAGCATCAGTTATTTATGACTGACTTCTACCTTACTCTCCTGTAGTACTCTCTCCCTTGCTGTTGAGACCCATCAGAATCAATAGAAGTTCTGCACAGGTCGTTCGTGACACAGAGACTTTACAAATCCCCACTTATTCCACCCAAACTTCTCAGAAAGTCAAGTCTACATCAGCAGTAGGGCTAGCCACAGAGCTGAAAAACAATCTTCTAATTAGTTAATGCCACATTTATCACTGTAGTAGATGAACACCTTGCATGCTCCCTCTGTAAAGGTTTAAAGATGTATTTTACTGTGAATTGAGTTGGAGAAAATACACTTGGCTTAGCTGTTAATTGCTGACAGACAGAACAAAAAAGTAGATGAGGCAGATCTAATGGGGGCACAATGTAATATTATCTGGCTAACGATTTTAGGGACTGTCCCTAATAAATGTGTGCTCTATGAGTCTCTCTTGTGGAAGTATTGTAGTGAAGAATGTTTCCCTTTTCCTGCCAAAGGAGAGCTAGGGAGGTGATCAAAGAAGACCCGGATCATTTATTAACATGGTTTCACAAACTAAATGTTTCCATTTTCCCAGCAAAATAGAAAGAGCTGTCATTATAAGGGTGAGAACTGTTGGTTATAGCAAAAAATAAGGGAACAAGAGCTCTTGGTTCTCTTCCTGTAGCAAATACAGTAACCAGTTATGACTTCAGACTTACCATTTACAGCCTGATTTGCAGTGGTCCCATTAAATTTAGCTGGAGTAGGTGTGCTGAACATCTTTGAAAGTTAGCTTCCCTATAATTTTGTACTTTAATTTCCTCATTATAAAATGTGGAAGAAAATTAACAAGACCTAACTCACTGCTAATAAAGGGAACTGAAATATCCATTCAACAATGAAAGACATGGCAACTACTCTGGCAAACCCACCCTTGCTGAGCTGGGCTATCCATAACAGATGTAAAATTCCAGGGAATGATATAATGCCACACCCCTCCCCTCACTGATCTTGCCTTTGCCCTTGAATTTTTCCAATCTCCAGTTTCTACAGGCCTCTGAACTGAAAGGTCCTTGATGTGCTCTGCTGTGAATAACAGGATGTCATGAAGCAAGCCTTAAAACAACAAATCAGTCTGAAACTGCTGCTTATTTCATAAAACTGGTACACATTTCAGGATGTAAATTATTTGGATATTTTTCAAACCTTGCTTGTAGAGGTTACAGGTTCCTGATTTGTGGGGACCAGCTAGTACTATGATCCCAAAGGACCTGTGTAATATTAATCTAATACAATTGATTTAGGTTTAGTAATATTTAAGTGGACAGATCACTCATATGCATTCATCCCTGTGTACTGACTGGAAGAAATATTTGTTAGCAAGTTATTCATTATCATATAATTGAATTATTTCACTTAAAATCTGTCTTCAATTTTTCATTGAAAATACAACTTAAAATTATAGTTATGTATATTTTTTGTAGGGAATCTTTGCCTTAAAACCCTCTGTTTTGCAGGGTTGTATTTATGTTGTTATGCACAAAGAGTGTAACTCTGAAGCTTTTCAGGAGAAGGGTATTTTATGTAGCATGGCATCTGCCAGTTAGCCAGTTTCTCTGTGCTTTGCTGTTGACATCTTCCCTGGCAGGAGAAGAGGAGGGGAACCAACATGTTTCCTTCGAATCTTAGAGACCTGGTGCAGTAGTAGGTGGCTATCTACTGACTGTCTGCATTTTTTTTCCTAGCAACTTAACCTAGCCCCTGCCATTTTGCCACAAGTGGGCAGCAATTAACTGCTAATTCAAATAATAAGACACTCGTCTGTCTCACTCCTGGCTGAGCTTCATAACCCTCAGTCTGCCCTTTCTTTGGCCCTATGTGACTACCTAATCTAGGAAAAATATGGTTATAAATGACAATTTACTCAACATTCCAATACAAAATGTTCTAATGGCCTGCACAGGAGCTTGGGAAGGTGCATATTTCTGTTTGGAACTTGATGTAGATGGATACCCAAAGCCAGGTGACCCATCTGGTGGACGTGGGGAGGCCTGTGGATGTGGTCTACCTGGACTTCAGCAAGGCCTTTGACACCGTCCCCCACAGCAAACTGCTGGCTAAGCTGTCAGCTCATGGCTTGGACCGCAACACTCTGTGCTGGGTTAGGAAGTGGCTGGAGGGCCGGGCCCAGAGAGTGGTAGTGAATGGTGCCACATCCAGCTGGTGGCCAGTCACCAGTGGCGTCCCCCAGGGATCAGTGCTGGGCCCCGTCATCTTTAACATCTTCATTGATGATCTGGATGAGGGGATTGAGTCAGTCATCAGCAAGTTTGCAGATGACACCAAGTTAGGAGCAGATGTTGGTCAGTTAGAGGGTTGAAGGGCTCTGCAGAGGGACCTCGACAGACTGGACAGATGGGCAGAATCCAATGGGATGGCATTCAACAAGTCCAAGTGCCGGGTGCTGCACTTTGGCCATGACAACCCCATGCAGAGCCATAGGCTGGGGTCGGAGTGGCTGGAGAGCTCCCAAACAGAGAGAGACCCTGGGGGTGCTGATTGACAGCCGCCTGAATATGAGCGAGCAGTGTGCCCAGGTGGCCAAGAAGGCCAATGGCATCCTGGCCTGCATTAGGAATAGTGTGGCCAGCAGGAGCAGGGAAGTCATTGTGCCCCTGTACTCTACACTGGTTAGGCCACACCTTGAGTGCTGTATCCAGTTCTGGGCCCGTCAGTTTAAGAAGGACATTGAGACACTTGAACATGTCCAGAGAAGGGCAACAAGGCTGGGGAGAGGCCTTGAACACAAGCCTTATGAGGAGAGACTGAGGGAGCTGGGATTGTTTAGCCTGGAGAAGAGGAGGCTCAGGGGAGACCTCATTGCCCTCTACAACTACCTGAAAGGTGGTTGTAGCCAGGAAGGGGTTGGTCTCTTCTCCCAGGCAACCAGCGCCAGAACAAGGAGACACAGTCTCAAGCTGCGCCAGAGGAAGTTTAGGCTCAAGGTGAGGAGAAAGTTCTTCACCGAGAGAGTCATTTGTCATTGGAATGTGCTGCCCAGGTAGGTGTTGGAGTCGCCATCCCTGGAGGTATTCAAGAAGACATTGGCCGTGGCACTTGGTGCCATGGTCTAGTCATGAGGTCTGTGGTGACAGGTTGGACTCAATGATCCTCGAGGTCTCTTCCACCCTTAGTGATACTGTGATACTATTCTTTGTTCAAGGCTTGCATTCTTCTGCTCCCAACCATTTAAATAAGAAACTTGAGAAATAGGTTGACAAAGCTGGGTTGACATAACTGGGTCTAAATTGTAAATTATAAGTGGAAAATTCCAGTAGTTGCAATACTGAAATTACTGCCTTCCATACAAAACGAATAAAACACTCTTAAACCAAGTTGAGCATACCAGTTTGTCTGTGGTACAATTGGCAAGGATTTCTTGTCAGTGATGCATGGTATTAGTATATCCTGTTTATAGCTCTTGTCACCTTAAACAACAGAATACCTGCGTCTAGTAAGCTAGAAGAAATAGGAAAATAGTATGGTCTGAATTAGAGATTCTTGCCCTTTCTTTATGGACATTTTGTTACTGCTCTCTTCTGGAAAACTGACTTAGTTTCTTTCACTTTTTAGACCACAAGGTAACTTATTACTGTATCACATGAAAGGTAATACCATATAACAAAAAGTTTTATGCAAACATGCCATGTTTCCCTTGACATATGCCAGCCAGTGAATTAAACATTAAGAGAAGTTTGTCTCGTTTTAAGTTAGCATGTCTTGAAATGAGCTGACTGCAGACATTGAAATTTGACTTTTGGCAACAGCTTCCACACTCTGGGCAGAAGGACAGAAGAACAGGAGTATGTGAGATCTGAACCTGGAAGATGACTGAGCTATGAGCAGCTGCAGAGTTTTTTTCTAGCAACCTGGAATATATATATATTCCCATTATGGGAAAAATGATAGCTTTTACGACACTGTGAGACTTCAGTTCAGAGGTGAGACTTATCCAGAAGGAAGGCCAGCAACAAGTTACTCTCTTCTAGGCAAGATGTGTCCACTTAGTTTTTATGGGAACAACAACTTTTTCTCCTCATCCTGATAAACATGTTTTTTCTGCAGCTGTTTTGCTCATAAAGGTGACAGTTCTCAAAACAGCCACCTGAAGCAGTCTGTGCACTCAGAGAGACAGGACTCTTGAGGTGGGATGTTTCTCACCTTCTGTGGATGACTATGTCTCCTTTCTTCCCAGGCAAGGCTGGGCTCTGTTAAACTTCATGGTCTAGGGGAGAGGAACTTACTAGTGTGTCAATTTGCTGAGGTGCTAAAGCCCTGCTCCTCTTGGAAAAGTCAACTGTGAACAAAAAATTCTTCAGCATATCTAGGAATCAAGATAATGTTACTCTGTAGTCCCTCCGTGTGGTGGGCTGACATCTCTTTTGCTTTTCCTGACCACTGCTGACTACTGAGCAGCTGTCTTCAGTGATCTATCCATGGTGATACAGGCAGAGTGCTACTTTTAAATTTTGCTTGCAAATAGGCAGCAGATGGTGCAAAGCTGGTAAGAGAATTGTCTGCCTTTAACAGAAACAGAACACAAGAGTAGCAAGTCTGCCTTTTTGTTTACTGTTATTTGAAAGAAAAACACTTTGATGAATTTTAATATGAAGTAAAAGGAGTTGTAAATAAACAGACAACCAAATAAGAAAAGGCTAGGTTTAAGGAAACACTGGAAGGAAACAAAGAGGTATAGATGAAATTACTTGTTTTCTAACAAAAGAAAAGATTACATAAAAAGAAGAATTTAAAAAGACAAACAAGGAAAAAGAGATACGAGAATAAAAGAAAAAAAATGTTAAATGTATGTGGGCAGTCCATGTGCTCTTTCAGGTGGCTACTCAAGAAAATGAACAAGTCAAGTAATTGAAAGGAGAAATGGAATTGCGAAGGATCACAGGATTTCAAATTAAGTGAACAAATTGTATGGGGGAGGTGTGTACACTGTACAATACGGTAGGTTGAACTGGCAGACAGCTTATAAAAATGGTTCTGAGTGAATGGCCCTTCATCTCCTGTGGCAAATTTAAGATAGTGCCAGTATTCCGTAGTCATTTCACTTTTATTATCGCCAAAAATTTAGGTCAGTATTCTATTACCTTGAATGTCTTTACGGTGCCAAGTTGAGCTGGATAAGAAATTAATTTGATGATTAATTTACTTACTCTGAGCAAGAGGGTAAAAAGAGAAAGTGAGGATTTTAGGATTATTAAAAATTTAAGAAAATGAAAGAACCAAACCAAATCAAGTATTTAATTTAGAATATTTTTTTTTCTTTGGTTTTTTTCTTTGGATCATTTTTGATCTTTCCAAACTCATTTTCAAAAGCTGCATATCAAGACAGAGAGGAAAAATGATAATTCAAAATAGTATTTCTTGTTTCATAATATCTTTCCTCTTTGAGCTGACCCAATCTACATTTTCTCCTGATTTGGGTCACGGCCCTGTTTCCAAACCTGTTTGATTATTTGAACATTCACTGAAAAAAGGTCAACCAATTTTGGTGTCAAAAGCCCAGACTGCAACTATCCCCTCAAACTTAATTTTTTGTGACAATGAATGTAATTACTGAGTCTGTCACAAATCTGTGGCATACCCAAAGAGAAAAAAAAGTCAAATTAAATAAACTGAAATAAACTACCAGCTACCGTGTTGACTCTATTAATTTCACATACAGCTCTCCAAATTCTCCTTACCACCCAAATAAATCTGCTGCTTAAATTAATTTCTGCCACACTCAGTGGAACATGAAAAAGCATTTTTGATTCAGAGTTCTACAGCTTGGAAGGCATGAAATACTGTTGATCAACAGCTAACCTTCATTCTAGGTTTGAAGCAATGTCTTCATTGTATGTCCTGCCCTTCTTTCCCCACTCCTTTAAAGAAGATGTTGTCCTTGGAAGTGTTGCTTGTTACTCATTGACAATATAAATTTTTTTGCTTTGTAAATAGACAGCAGATTCTATGATTTGACAGAAGACGTTCACAGACATTCAAGAACCTGAGGAGAAAGTGGTGTAGGCTATGAAGTGATCATGTAAAATTTTGTCAACATATCAAACAGAATAATTTTTAAATTCACATATTTGCTTGAAACCAAATGCAGATAATAATAATAATAATAATAATAATAATAATAATAACAACAACAACAACAACAACAACAGGTTGGAAGAGACCTTCAAGATCATCGCATCCAACCCATCAACCAATCCAACCCACCTAAACAACTAAACCATGGCACCAAGCACCCCATCAAGTCTCCTCCTGAACACCTCCAATGACGGTGACTCCACCACCTCCTTGGGCAGCCGATTCCAATGGGCAATCACTCTGTCTGTATAGAACTTCTTCCTGACATCCAACCTAAACCTCCCCTGGCACAGCCTGAGACTGTGTCCTCTTGTTCTGGTACTGACTGCCTGGGAGAATGTGACTGTTTGAGACTGTGTCCCTTTAAGAAAGGGATACTGTGGCTGAATGTTTTGTAAACAAAGGACAGGTCTAAACGGATTTCATTGGTGGATTGGTAGAGTGCAACTTTAAGTTTGAGTGCCACTGAGACTTTCCTCAGTTCACTTTCCCTCCTCCCTTTTCGCAACTGGTCCGCTTCTAGGCTCTCTGCCAGACTGATCTTGGACAGATAAGGCCTCTACTAACATACTCTGCTTTAATTAACAATTCCTCTTTTTCTCTCTTTCTAACCCTCTTTGGGGAAAAAGGGGAGAGAAGGGGGGTACAGGGGGGAGGGAACCCTCCTCAGCAGAGGAGGGAATTTCGTTCCTGTATTACTTTGCTGTATATATTTCTGTGTATATATTGTAAATACTGTAAATTGTGTATATATACCCTGCATTCCCTAAAACTGCTTGTAAATACAGCATTTTCCCTTTTTGCTTCTCCGGCTGTGGGCTGTGGTTAGCTGTGGTTCTTTTTCCTCTTTGTGGGGGGAGAAGGCTGGGCCTTCCTCTCAAACCCACAACAGAGAAGAGTCCAACATCTGCCTGTCTACAACCTCCCTTCAGGTAGCTGTAGAGAGCAATCAGGTCACCCATGAGTCTCCTCTTCTCCAGGCTGAGCAACCCCAGCTTCCTCAGTCTTTCCTCATAGGGCTTGTGTTCCAAACCTCTTACCAACTTCGTTGCCCTTCTCTGGACTCGTTCCAGCAACTCAGCATCCTTCCTAAACTGAGGGGCCCAGAACTGGACACAGTACTCGAGGTGTGGCCTAACCAGTGCAGTGTACAGGGGCAGAATGACCTCCCTGTTCCTGCTGGCCACACTGTTCTTGATGCAGGGCCATTGGCCCTCTTGGCTGCCTGGGCACACTGCTGGCTCATGTTCAGCCTACTATTGATCAGTAACCCCAGGTTCCTCTCTACCTGGCCGCTCTCCAGCCACTCTGACCCTAGCCTGTAGCACTGCATGGGGTTGTTGTGGCCAGTGTGCAGAACCCGGCACTTGGATGTGTTAAATCTCATGCCATTGGATTCTGCCCATCTGTCCAGCCTGTCGAGGTCCCTCTGCAGAGCCTCTTAACCCTCTAGCAGATCAACTCTTGCCCCCAGCTTGGTGTCGTCAGCAAATTTACTGATGATGGACTCAATGCTCTCATCCAGATCATCAATAAAGATGTTAAAGTGCACAGGGCCCAGCACTGATCCTTGGGGCACACCACTAGTGACTGGCCACCAGCTGGATGCGGCACCATTCACCACCACTCTCTGGGCTCGGCCATCCAGCCAGTTCCTAACCCATCGCAGTGTGCTCTCATCCAAGCCATGGGCTGACAGCTTGGCCAGGAGTTTGCTATGGGGGACGGTGTCAAAGGCCTTGCTGAGGTCCAGATAGACTACATCCACAGGCCTCCCCACATCCACCAGGCGGGTCACCTGATTGTAGAAGGAGATCAGGTTGGTCAGGCAGGACCTGTCCTTCCTAAATCCATGCTGGCTGGGCTTGACCCCACAAGTGCTATGTGATATGTGCTCCTGGTTTTCACTTTTCTCCTGAAAACTGTCAGTCACATTCTACATCAGCCTCAGTTTATGCTTAGCTTGATCGGGCAGACCAATCATCACTATTTCAGGAGACTTCTTCATGAATGAGGGTCAGGCAGAAGGTGAAAGCCAAACAAGGGAGCACAGGTATGGCAAGAGATTGGATGCCAAGTTTTTGGACATTAATGACTTTCTTGGAAGGTACTTGAGGTAGATAACATTGCTGTGGGGGCAGCCAAGGGGAAAGTCCATAGTAACTGGACTAACACAGGCTCAAGGCAAGAACCACAGAGGTAAATTGGATTGCTTGGGATGCAGTGCTTGAATGAATCTGCGGCAGATGAAGAACATGGGAATTTATGGTCAAAGGACCATTTATCTATCTTGGGTTTAAGGAGTGAGATAGAGCTCTTTAACTCCTTCTCAAAGGAGTTAAGAAAATACTCCACACAGGATAAGACAGAATTAGAAAGTTTAAATGGAAATGCTATACATAACTATGTATTACAGTGCAAAGTTGTCCTAATCTTGAGCCACAAACTGCCCAGGGCAAGAGGACAGAAAATATATTTTATCCCTTCCAAAGGAGTGAAAATAAAAATGCTCCACATCGGATTGGAAGTTTAAATGAAAATTCTATTTACAAATATATACAAAAGGCATCCAGGTAAAAGGAATACACCTGGGCACCTCTCTTTCCAATTTGAATGGCTGTTTTGGAAATTCTCAGAATTTGCTTAAATTGTTTAAACTGTCTTCATATTCCTTGTATGGGGAATATATCACCCACAACCAAATATCAGAAACTTATTTGTAAGTAAGTTATGGCAGTGTCTGAAAATACCACCACCTGAAATACTAAATATAAAACACTGTTATATTTTATGACAACCTTCAGTAACATTTTCTCTACTCCTGTTTCCAGAATGTACATATATGGTGGTGTATAAATTTTCCATGGCTGGGCATGTGTAAGTCTTCAGACTATAGCCAGTAGAGATATCCTGCTTGCCCAAGTACCTGAGATGGCTGTTCCTTCCCCAGAAAAGGAGCTAGGTATCCTGTCTGAGAGACCTACTTGGAGCCTAAGACCACTGAGATAGCTCTTGCATGAAACTCTGAGTGACTTTTTTATCACTGTAAAAGGGTTATGTTATCCATGAGACTTCCTTTCTGGTCCTGTGCAGGTACTACATGCCCCATAACATCTATTTTGCAGTTCCTTGCTTACAGTTATGCGATCACTCAAAATTCGTTAACTTGAAGTATGACCAAAAAAGATCAGTTCACCATATGCAGCATAATGGATACAGTATTTAGCTTCCTGGGTAATTGTCTGTAATTCTGTTTATAGCACAAATTATAACTGCCTATACAGGGTGCCCATTTAATACCTTCAGTCCATGTTTCATGACTTTGCCCTTACTTGTGTGTTGTACAAGGCAGAAAAGAGTGGGAAGCCCGGTGCAACTTTACACAACTCACACAGCATCAGACTGGGTGACTGGCTGCTTACCATGTGAGAGACTTATTGTCAGCAAACTTTAAACAGAGTTAGGTGGAGAACATCTAATTGGCCAAACCAGTTTTGACAGGATTCTAAGGATGAGAAAAGGTACTTTAATTATTCTTTTTTTTTTTTTTTTTTTTAATAGTACACTTCATATGTGTTACACTAATTATTTAACATCAAATTCTGGTGCCAACAGTGAGATCTGAAGGAACAGGCAGGAGCAATTGTAGGCAAAGTGTGGGAAATGTGTGAAGCATTTTGCTGCTCTAGATTTACTACCAAACAAGGGCACATTTAAAAGTATCACTCATGCAATTAATCATTCTCTTTTTAATTATGTAACGAAAAAACAACCAAACAAAACCAAACTAAACAAAACAGTTTAGAATGCCTATAAAATATTGGATAAGGCAGAGAAGCAAAAAGAGATTAAAAACAAAATCCATCCTGCAACTAAATAGTTTACCTAGGTTTAAGAATACAACTCTGTTATAATTAAACATGGTGGTCTGGACACAATATCCAGTTTAGAATGGCTCTACATCTGTGCAAATAAGAAGTTTGAAGAGTATTTCCAGGAGGGAATCTCTGTGGTTTACAACCTTCCCTTAAGTGTCTACCGATGGATATGGTGAGAAGCAGGGTATCAGCCCAAGCTGAGCTCTCTGGCCCAGGCTGAGAGATTTTTAGAAATGTGAACAGCTTAGCGGAGCTCTATACAACCTGATTGATTTTACAGTGCTAAATTCAAATTGCGCTGTCTCCAAGCAAACCTAAGCTAAATGATGTGACATTAATGTACCATACCAACCAGTGCGTCTGCTAGATAATGACACAGGCAGTGCCTCTCATATATTCTTTCAAATAAAATGCAATGAATATTAGAAAGGTATTTGAGAATCTGCTTTGCATATTTACTGGCAAGATAATCTTTCTGCTCCATCCAACTGTTTCATAGTCCTGGAACACACACTCTTCATTCACCCATCCTCATTCCTTCACCCAATAAAGCTGATTTTATAAGGAACCATTTTTCAATATTGTAATACTTACTTTCTTAAAGGAGTCTTAAAATATTGACTGCCTGGCTTCTTATTTTGCATTTCAGCCTCACACATCTGCAGATTTTACTTTATATCCTTTATAGGATTTTGCATAAATTTTTCAGCAAAAAGGGAATACATTTATAATTCAGGACAAATAAAATCTTTAGTGGACAAAAAGACATTACTATTATTGGGCATTCATAACTCTCAGTTATGGCAACAAGAGGAAGCCAACATTTATATCTTCTTCTGCCTAGGATGTATGCTGTGCCAGGTGCTATGCTTTGAGTGTGTGTCCATACCATGTGGTGGATAGTGTTCTGAGCCAGTTCAAGGTGGCTGTTGTTGAAAGCATGGACATTCAAGAAGCCAGGTAGATGGCTAGATTTGACTTCTAGTATTTTTGTACTTCTGACACAAAGGTAGCTCATTTAAGCCTGCTGTTTAGTGGCCTCAGATTGTCACAACTACAGCTATGACAGTCATACCTTGCTCTCTTTCCTCATGCCAATTTTATCATGCTATATAGTCCAATTAACCCTAGGCAAGTTGCAGCAGACATCATCAGACTGCAACATCATGGAGATCCATTCTCATTAATTCCTCCTGCTTCATAGGAACTTTCTTGGCAAAGAAAATTAGCTCACATAGTACTCTGCTCTTCAGCTGAGCAGGCTAGTTTGGGGGTTGTGTGGGGGTATGGATATCAGTCTCCACAGCACACTGCAGAAAAGCCAGTGGGCAGAACTCCCACGGCCTGCCAAAGGAGCAGCTCCCTGCAGCAGAGGTGGACAGCCACATAATGAGATGTATTAGTGGGAGTGCACCCAGCGTGGTGAGGGAGATGATACCACATCTGGGTGCTGCATCTGGTTTTGGGGCCCCCATTATGAAGAAGATGGGCAAACTGGAGGGAGCTCAACAGAGGGGCACTAAGATAGTGGAACCTGGAGTTTTTGCCTTGTGAGAGGGAGCTGGGGAGTATGGGCTCAGTTAGCACAGAGAGGGAAGGCTTTAGGTGTGTGGGAGCTGACAGTAGCCTTCCATTCTCTACTGGGATGGCATGAAGGATATGATGTCAGGCTCTTCACAGTGGTGTGTGGCAGGAGGACAAAGGAAAATACAGGCAAATTGAAGCAAGAGACATTTAGACAGATGCAAGGAATTTTTTGTTCATTCTGAGGACAACTGAGAAATTGAACAGTCTGCCAGAGGAGGTTATGCCATTTCTATCCTTTGAGAGCTTCATGACCTGATTTAGCACCCAGCTCTGACCTCAGAGCTGACTCTGCATTGAAAAGGTTGCTGGACTAGGTAATTCCTCAGATCCTTCTCAGCCTGCATGGTCTTATGATGTTCTCACTTTAAGACATAAAATGGAGTCCAGTTCCAGATTGCATATGGTTATGGTGTGCTCCAACCCTCCTTCCCCCATCTCCATCAGTAGAGGTTTGAATGGGGAAAGACAAAGGCACAAAATTGCCTTCCACGGTGCGAAATTATCTTCCCCTTCCCCTGGGGCCAGGTAAACAGCACCCATTCTTCCTGCCAGGGTGCAGGTTTCTTCCCTGTGGGGGAAGTCTGCTGGGTTTGGGAACTATATTTAGCAGGGTGCTTCATGCCCATTGGACACTTTGTCTAGAAATGCCTTAAATAGAGTGGCCAGAAAGCGATTGAGGCTCTTGCCATCATCTTGCTCCTGCCCTCACTTTCCTTCTCTTGCTCTGGCTCCTGCATTCATCTTACTTGCTCCACTCAGGCCTGGCTTCTCCCCAGACCCTGCCTGCTGTGGAGTAACCCTGCCTGCTGTGAAGCAACCCTGCTTGCTGTGAAACCTGTGGCTTAAATGCTCCCTATGCAAAGTTGGGTGTTTGCTGAAGTTATATCCCTTTTTCTCCCCACCACTCTCTCTTTGCTTGCTACCTCTGTTCTGACAGAGGGCACTGCTCTGGGAGCACAGGATGTGATCACAACCTGGTCAGCTCCCAGAAAAATCTGCAGCATTGCTTTCAGAACTCTACAAAGAGCATTAATGCCAGCACACATTGCTGTGGATTTGGCAATATCTCCCTCATGGATAGCAATGAGCAATGCCAGAGCAGTGATATTTTCAGATGGCACTGCAAAATATATTGGAGACATTGGTACAGAAAGCTGAGTGCCTAGTAGCTTTTGAAACCTCCAGCAGGCATATGTTAATACACTAACATGCTAAGTAGAACACAGTGAACCTGTTTTTCAGGCTGATCAGTTACTCATTTAATTCTGTTTTATTTTGAGGAATCAGTTTGTGGAGGTAACTTGATTAGTGCAACAAAATATCTTTGCTCTATAATATTCAACACCATTGCTATTTGATTATTTTTTTCCTCTTCTCAATTTTTATGAGACTACAGTGCAATGACTTCTACGTAGATGCTGATGAAGACAATGTGTATTTATTCTGACAATATGTGAAGCTGAAACAATTTCATCCTGGTCCACAAAATAAATGAAGTCATGGGCTTCTGAGTAATGTGCGTCAATGTTGTCCATTCAGCAATTTAAGTATAGACAGTCACACTTAATTAGCTTTGGCACTAAGAGAAAACGCTCCAGTAAACACAAAAATCAGTCTACAACAACAAAAAATGCTTTGATAATAAATTCCAGAGTGGGGTCCATCTTTTCATACACAAGATTACCTCATCTTTCCACAGAACAGGCCATCTTCTTTCAGCTGCTTGCCAGTTTATTTTTACCCTTTTGACATATTTCCCATACACAAGCTTTCTCATTTGGAGGTATGTTGAAGTTCAGCTATTTCATTCTGTTATGACTTATTTGCATCTTGACGTTTCTTCTGTGACCAGATTAGATAAATATTTGGACCTTCTTTATAACCCTTTGATATTTCTTTCAGGATGACTAACAACTAAGCAGACTGTGTATCTGACTCCCAAATGCTCTCTAAATGGTCTTTAGAGAGAAAATGATGGTGCTTAAGAAATTAAAGTGATACCAATACTAGCAAATGTAATCCACATAAATTTCTATAGATTAGATATGTGTATCAAGGTGTTTTCTCCTTACATTCTATCCCAGCATATGGACTTTTTAAAAAGGATAGAAAGGCGGACCCTGGGAAATACTGCTGGCCAGTCAGCCTCACCTCTGTGTCTGTGAAGATCATTGAACATATTCCTCAGCTACAGGTGAGTGGTACTGTTAAATCCCAAAAAAAGGAGCAGCTAGAATTATTTGACAGAATAATGTAGTAACTAAGACTAACAAGAGTCCCTCAGTCACTCTTGAGATCCGTAACATTTCTGTGGTTTTGAAGGTTGGTGACAACAAAAACTAGCAGCACAGCTATATGATTACCCATCAGATTAAAATAGGAGATCATAGTGTTGGTGCTAGGGTTGACTGTAAAATGCTCTGCTATTACAGGTCCCTTGGTTATATGGCTGTTGTAGTTCTGAGAACAGTCTTAGTCTGTCAACCAAGTTTCTTCCTTTTTGAGTATTTCACCCACTATGCCTTTTCTATCTTAAATATATTTATTTTTACTGTATGATACAATGATGACATTTCTGTCCTTATCTATATGCAGTGGAGGGTCTTGTAGTTGTCATAGGTTAGCACTGGGCTGGCTACAAAATGAGTGACAGACACTCCCTATTAACCCCTCTCCTTACACACAAGGGAAGTCTAAGGGCGAGAGACGTGAATTTGAAATTAAAATTAAAACAGTTTTCTTGAAAATAATAATAGTAATAGTAATAATAATTAATAATATATACAAATATTCAAATAAACACAAAGCCAATAACAAATACATGCTTCCATATTGCAATTATTTACTGTCACAACTGATGCTGTGGCAGGCACTAGGGAAGTCCCAGACTGTACTCAGTGGCAATTGGGAACTGGATTCAGGAGCCAGATTATGAAACTAGATCGAGGAACTCATGGATTGGGATTGAAGGCAGACTATACAGAGTACTCCTCAGATGCTGGCCATTGAAGAAGAAATCTTGAACCTCAGGTTCCCTCAGGTTTATACTAAGTATGAATGTATATATGGAGTGGAATACTTTGTTGGTAAGTTTGTGGTAACCTGGCCTGTCAAGTTCTCCCTGCAGGTGTGGCTTTCTACTTTCCGTACCCCCAATGTTGTACACAAGATTTAGCAGTAACCTTGCTCTGCATACCAATCTGTGCTACTAACCAGAAGTATTGAGCATTATCATTAGCAGAGGCAGACACTGTCTGTGAAAACATGCTATTAAATTCACCTACATAGAGGAAACAGAACTGAAAAGTAAAATCACCGAACAGTATTAGTTCTAACCAGGACAGTAGTCTAATCCTGACTAGATTTTACAACAACATACTTGAGAGAAGACTGGGCACTGTGAACTATGTAGAGTGTGTTTAACACTGAAGATATCCACCTTCAATGATTTAGTATAAAAACTTGGCAGGAATAAAGGCATTAAGAATGCAGATAATTGGATTTAAAAGTGGCTTTGACTTTTCAGTCATATAATAGGCGTGATAAAATCTAATTTTGATAAGATGGTATCCCTTTTGGTGGGAGTTAAAGAGATCCTGTTTTTCTGAAACACTGAGGGCATAAAGCATAAAGGGCTAAAATCTCTGAAAGTTCAGTGGCTACATGATTCATACTTATTATTTTCCCTGGAAGGGAGTCTCTGATACTCATTCAGTGGAGGCCAAAAAAAGGAAAAAAAGGTGGGGTGGTGGTGATGGAGAATGATACCATTTTCATGTCTCAGTAACATAATGAATGAGACAAGCCATTCACTCCACAACGGGCACTCTTGAAGTAGCCAATATATAAATCTCTTTCACTGTGTTTGTCAGCAGTCATTTTTAAGGTCTTCTTTCTCAATTCACAGGTTGTGGTTTTCAGTAACTTCATAGCTGTGCTGCAGATGTCATTGAGGCTTATTCCTTGCAGCCATGTCATCAATCATGGTTTTCACATACTGATGCAGAATAATTCATAGTATTTTTTGCCCCTAGTAAGTATGACTTCAACAACTTAAATGGAAAATGTAAGATATAATCATCATGCACATGCACAAATCACATTGACTTAGCTGCTTAAACTGATTGTCAAGGTCCGGAGACATTAGATATCTCGGTCCGGAGACACAGTTCTTTTAAATATTCCCGTGTTGTGAAATTAAAGGCACAAACGAGGCCAAAGTATCAACAGCTAGACTATTTATTACATAAAGTGGACATAAGAAAGGAAGAGGGAGAAAAGAGAGAGAGAGAGAGAGGGACGAGAGATAGAAGAGAGAGAGAAGAGGAAAGGAATTATATTACCACACCCCTCATCCCCCCCAAGATAAAGTCTGTGGAGGAAAGGTGCTGCAGGAGATGTTGGGTTTGTAGAGACACCGTGGTGAGGCTTTTGCTGGAGAACAGCTGTGGTCCTCTGGGGAGATGTTGGGTTGATACAGGAACGGTGCTGAGGCTCCTCTGGGCAGCCTGGGTCTGTAGAGAAAGGATGCTGAGGCTTGGCTGGAGCTGTGGTCCTCCGGGCAGCTTCTTTTCTCCGGAGCAGCATCGTCCCGGCTTCTCAGCGGCCTGGCCCGTCTCCTGTGTTTTCCTTCATCTCCGTTTTTCTCCTCTGTTTCTCTCCTCTGTTTCTCTCTTCTGTTTCTCTCTACAAACCAGCAGTTGCTCAAGTCTTTTATACAGTTTTTTAGTCCTTAGGTATGTAGTCAAATATTGTCCCTCAGGAATTCCAGTGGCAGGAAATCTGTGTGTTTGGGCAAGGCCCTGGCTGGAGGAGGGGGGAATCTCCGTCTACCCTGTCTCCATCCAGACAAGTCCTCCCACATTCCTTTACACAGGTGGTGAAAACCATCATATCACCCTGCCCAAGGTACTTGATGGGCGGAAACCACCCTGCCCAGAAAGCGTGATGGCTGGGTCCTTGGGTCCATTGTTGTAGGCCCGTGTTATCACGTTGCAATCACAAGCTGATTTGCATCCAGGATTGGTGGACAGGATTCTTTCCACCTTCTTTCCAGTGGCTCTGCTATCACTTTATCTTTGTTGACTCACATAGAGAGAGACAAACTTATTAGACTCTCACACTGATGTGAGGCAATGACATTTTTGGTAATACTTTACAGTTCTCTAAGACTTTCCTTGAATGCATGGAAAAGAAAGGAAACTATAGCTCTGAGTTAAGTACAGGAATTGTTGTTGATGCAGATGATGTTGGAATTGCTCTAAGCTTATTCCAGATACACTTTTTAGAAGGCAGGTTGCAGTATCACTCCCCCCAAGTATTGCCATATTGTTAAAACATCTCATATGGTCAAAGTTGTCCAAAACTCTATGAAGAAGCTTATGCTGAATGTGACTTCCATGTTTTGCTTCATGACACAGATAATTGCAGGATGCAGAACCTTATGAATGTGAGATGCTTGATAGAGGATTAAAAAGGTTGTTGAAAAAGTGTATGTTTAAGGAGTGCACAAGAACTATTTCATATATTTCAGCAAGAAAATCTCTGTAAACTCAATATAGAAAATTTTTTTCTAGTGTGCAGTTAATTGTAAGGCAGAAGGTGAGGAGTCTGAAGTTCTTTCTAGAACACAGTGTGTGATAAAATATCATATATCTTCTTAGATAATCATCTCAAACTATGTTTATGTACTTTTTCTAATAATGGTATTTCCAATAGAGGAGGCTTCACAAGTGCATCTCAAACTTGGCTAACAATGAGCTTCTTCCCTGGTATGAGTAGGGAATCTAATAAATTCAATCGATAGGCCCATACATCGTATGGGTGATTTATATACCTTGGCTGTTGGTCAACGACACCATACATTTGCTGCCTGTTTAAAGTAGATGAAGTATTTTGGATCCATGAAATTGTGTACTGAGCTCACTACTTTATACTCCCTGCCAATGATTTGTTTTTCTTTTTTTTTTTTTTAGCCTGAGCATTTTTCTTCTGTACTTCAATTATGAATCTAGTGGTAAAGTACAGCATCAATGAGCAATTCCTGGAATTGCTGCTGCAGCATTTTACATTCATGTAAATCCTTCCCACAGACCATGTCAACAGAAGAATCTATGCTAAGATGTAGGCCCAAGGCATGAGCTTCTGTTTGGTTCATGACTCATTTCATCCACTTAGATGAACTTCTGGTTCTATCTAGCTTAAGTCTGGAGTGGGTCAGCTGACATTTCTGGTTGGAAAACAGACATGCCAAACAATGGCCAAACAATGTATTGATTTTTGTCTTCTTCTCTTCCAAGCATTGTGGACAAAATGGACTCAAACCACTTGGCATAGAGAATGTAAGCATAAACACAAGGACAAACTCAGATGTGGAAATGGGATTCAAGTCTGTCTGCTGTTGGCTATGATTTTTGAAGAAGCAGGTACTGTCAGATCACCTTCTCTTGTCCCCTCTATCTGCTTCTCAAAATTAGAAAATGTCTCCTACTGCTGATAGCTTTTTGAAAGGACAGACCTGTGGAAAGTTATTCAAAGCATACTGTAGGAGTACTTGCTGTACTTGACTGTACTTGATAAGTAACATGTTGCAGTCAACAACATGCTGCCCTCTGTTCCTGTCTCATTGGGTCATTTCAGCCTGTTTAAGAAACTTATCTGCAAAGTCCCCTGGGTACCAGCCCTCATGAACCAAGGGGTCCAGGAGGGTTGGACGTACTTCAAACAGGAGCTCTTGAAGGCACAGGAACTGGCAGTTCCCATGTGCCGAAAGACGAGCCGGCGGGGAAGGCGACCGGCCTGGATGAGTAAGCAGCTCCTGGAGGATTTAAGGGGAAAAAAGAAGCTGTATCACCTTTGGAAGGAGAGGAAGGCTTCTCGAGGTATGTTCAAGGAAGTTGTTAGATTATGTAGGAATAAAATTAGGGAGGCTAAGGCCCAGCTGGAACTGAAGCTGGCCACCTCTGTGAAAGACAATAAAAAACATTTTTACAAATATATTAACAATAACAAGAAGGGCAGGAAGAACCTCCACTCCTTATTGGACCTGGAGGGGAACATGGTGACTGAAGACGAGGAAAAGGCTGAGGTCCTGAACACCTTCTTTGCCTCAATTTTTAACAGCAAGGCAGGAGTTCAGGACGAGTGGCCTCCTGAGCTGGGCGATGGGGTCGGGGAGCAATGTAATGCTCTGGAAATCCATGAGGAATTAGTTCGGGACCTGCTGAGCCACTTGGACACTCACAAGTCTATGGGAACGGATGGGATCCATCCTATGGTGCTGAGAGAGCTGGCAGATGAGCTGGCCAAGTCACTCTCCATCATTTTCCTCCAGTCCTGGCTTACCAGTGAGGTCCCAGATGACTGCAAACTGGCCAATGTGGTCCCCATCCACAAGAAGGGTCGGATGGAGGAACCTGGAAACTATAGGCCAGTCAGCCTGACCTCAGTGCCAGGGAAAGTGATGGAGCAGATTATCCTGGCGGCAATAACTGCGTACCTGAAGGATGGCCAAGGGCTCAGGTCCAGCCAACATGGATTTTGGAAGGGCAGATCCTGCCTCTCCAACCTGATCTCCTTCTATGATCAGGTGACCCATCTGGTGGACGTGGGGAGGCCTGTGGATGTGGTCTACTTGGACTTCAGCAAGGCCTCTGACACTGTCCCCCCCAGCAAACTGCTATTTAAGCCGTCAGCTCGTGGCTTGGACCACTACACTCTGTGCTGGGTTAGGAACTGGCTGGAGGGCCAAGCCCAGAGAGTGGTGGTGAATGGTGACACATCCAGCTGGTGGCCAGTCACCAGTGGCATCCCCCAGGGATCAGTGCTGGGCCCCATCCTCTTTAACATCTTTATTGATGATCTGGATGAGGGGGTCAGCAAGTTTGCAGATGACACCAAGTTAGGAACAGATGTTAGTCAGTTAGAGGGTTGAAGGGCTCTGCAGAGGGACCTCGACAGACTGGACAGATGGGCAGAATCCAATGGGATGGCATTTAACAAGTCCAAGTGCCAAGTGCTGCACTTTGGCTATGGCAATCCCATGCAGAGCTATAGGCTGGGGTCAGAGTGGCTGGAGAGCTCCCAAACAGAGAGGGACCTGGGGGTGCTGATTGACAGCCGCCTGAATATGAGCAAGCAGTGTGCCCAGGTGGCCAAGAGGGCCAATGGCACTTGAATGTGTCCAGAGAAGGGCAACAAGGCTGGTGAGAGGCCTTGAGCACAAGCCCTATGAGGAGAGGCTGAGGGAGCTGGGATTGTTTAGCCTGGAGAGGAGGTGGCTCAGGGGAGACCTCATTGCCCTCTACAACTACCTGAAAGGTGGCTGTAGCCAGGAAGGGGTTGGTCTCTTCTCCCAGGCAACCAGCACCAGAACAAGGGGACACAGTCTCAAGCTGCGCCAGGGGAGGTTTAGGCTCAAGGTGAGGAGAAAGTTGTTCGTCATTGGAATGTGCTGCCCAGGGAGGTGTTGGAGTCACCATCCCTGGAGGCGTTCAAGAGGGGATTGGACGTGACACTTGGTGCCATGGTCTAGTCCTGGGGTCTGTGTTTATGGGTTGGACTCAATGATCCTCAAGGTCTCTTCCAACCTTAGTTATACTGTGATACTGTGATACTGTGATAATGGTGGCAGCTTCCTGTGGCTGCCCCTCAGTAGGAGAACATTGGCTTAGAACAAGCTCTGGACATTCAGGCTGTCCTTTGATAATTTTCTGGCTGCTCAAACTTGTTTATCCTATCTAATGCAGCCAAAATAGTCAATCTCATTTTCTGTGTCTGACCCTTTTCTTTGGCAGGTCTGATTTCCTCCTATTATTCTGTGTGCCAGGAAAGCATTCATTGCATTCCATCCCTATCTTCCTGTACAGAGATGCCGTCCATTATTGCATCTGTTCCTTCGTGTCCCTTCTGGAAACTACCTATTTTCAATACAACAAATGTGTTGAGAACATTAGTTCCCAAATAAGACTATGAACATAGGACAAAAAGTTCAAACTAATATGTAGGCTGTTGAACAAAAATGTTGGATGCCTGAATCAAAGTGGTTGTGTTTTCAGCAGTGTTAAGGACCTAGAGAATGTTGTGAGTTTAAGACAGGATATCTTAATCATAGAGTTGAAAAGTCCACCAAGGGACTAGATGGGTGCAAGAAATCATAGTCTTTTGTTGTTTTATCCCATAAGCCCTGAATTTGCTATATAAATGGGTTGCAGAGTGAATTTCACAGAATCACAGAATCACCAAGGTTGGAAGAGACATCAAAGATCATCAAGTTCAACCTTTCACCACAGACCTCATGACTAAACCGTGGCACCAAGTGCCACGTCCTATCCCCTCTTGAACACCTCCAGGGATGGTGACTCCACAACCTCCCTGGGCAGCACATTCCAATGGCTAACAACTCTCTCAGTCCTTTTTTTCCCCCTCTCTGTCCCTTCGCAGCATGAATCCCGTATCTCTTGCAATGTGGGGGAGGTTCATGGCCTGGCTTGGCCTGGGCAAAGCTATTTTTTTAGCTGTGCCATTTGGCTTAGCATGGCAGGGTAGGGAGGTATGGTGAGAGGTGGGGGAGGGAGCATTGAAGCCTGGTTTTCTGGAAAGTTTTTGGCTTAATGAGGTGGTTGTAAGTTGAAATGTGAATTTGGGTGTTTTTCATTTGTGTAAGTATTTCTAAAGAGTATTTCCATTTAAATTTCCAATTCTGTGAGGAGTGTTTTTATTTCACTCCTTTGGGGAGTGGTAAAATATCCTTCTGTCCACTCTAAAACTGAAACTAAGCCAGAGTGCTTCTGAAATCAAAACCAGGAGCTTTTGCAATGGTCATATTTTAATGCTCTTGGAATTCTACAGGTTGAGTGTACTTAAATATGTGCCATTGCCTGATATTTAAGTGTAGCAAAATCCCACAAGTTTCTGAACAGTATTACCAAATGTGAGAAGCATAAATCTTTCTTTTCATTGCCTTTTTCAGCCACCTAAGGCCCAAGATGATACTTTCTCTGCCACTAGGTGTTTTTTTTTTTTGCCACAGGCAAATTCTCATTCATCATCTTAGAATCGTCCTTTCAAATGATCCCAGATTTTATTCTAATGATGTCTTCCTTCACTTTCAGAAGCATTATAAAGGCCTATAAGTGATGCAGCAACACAATGGGGAATATATTAGTTTCAAGATCAGTGTGAATTGGTTTATGCTAAAACAATCCAACGTCCCCAAGGAAGGCTAGATATACTCCCTTGGCTTAGAACATTAGTCTTATCAGATGATTCACATATACTTTCTACAACATTAGACTGATGGCTTTAGAAAAAATGTGAAATATCAAATGTTGCATATTAAAGTACCTGTCAAAACCCAAGAGCCTGCTGTGATAACTTAAAGATTCTTGGATTATTTTTTTGAAACTTCACTTTTCAGAGGTTCAGTTCTTGAAAAATAGAGGTTTGTTTGTTTGTTTGTATTGCCACTGAGTAGAAGGGTTTTATGCATACAATCCTTTTGGTTTTATTGAGAAATAAAACCATGATAAGTGACAGAAGCTGGCAAAATCTGCCCATATGCTTCCCAGCTTTTCCGCATCAGAGCAACTTTGTGGCAGGATCTCACTGCAAAGCAGTGCTTCCACTTCAAGCTAAAAAATTTCATTTGGTGTACTGTAGCAAAAGCTGTGTACAGAATCATTGAATAACTCACTCAAGTTACTGTTGTCTTCTGTGGTTTTTTTAGTTTAGTAAATACAGAATTTCCCCAGCTCCTGTAAATACTCAAAGGCATCTTATTCCTTTTTTCAAAATTGTTCTGGGGAATATGATACTGTAGAAAGGAAATAATTTTAGTTGACTAAAGAGAGAAAACTGGCAGAGCAAACAATTGAGGACCTCTGAAGGTTTAAGGAAAAAAGATTCTTGGTGCAGGGATTTTTTTTTTTTTTCTATTTGGCAATAGGGAGTTCAGATGAAGGAAGTTTTGATGAAGTGAGAGCTCAAGTGTTTCAGGGAGGTTGACAATTTCTTGACAATTTGGATAAAGATTAAGAAGAATTAGAGTGCAAACCTTTTGGAAAAAAACAGCATGATTTCTCCCCTGCCAATCCATAGTGCCAATTTAATTTCTTGTAGCACCTATCTTGGAATAATTCTGAAGACATGTTTAGTACAGGCCTATTCAAAGTACAAGATTTAAAGAGTAGTCACTGACCTGGGATACACACTTTGCAGCCTGAGTTTGATTTTTGCAAATGCTGATGTGAAAGAACGGTCTAGATATTTTTAAGAATGGACCTAGAGAACTATAAAAGCATCATAAGCAAGTGGCAAAATATTTGTATTTAGGACCTTGTAAGTGGGAGGCCTCAAGCATAAGCCCTACAAGCTGAGGCTGAGGGAGCTGGGTTTAGCCTGGAGAAGAGGAAGCTCAGGGGAGACTTTATTGCTGTCTACAACTACCTGAAAGGTGGTTGTAGCCAGGACGGGTGTGGTCTCTTCTCCCAGACAATCAGCACCAGAACAGGAGGACACGGTCTCAAGCTGTGCAGGGGGAAGTTTCGGCTGGAGGTGAGGAGAAAGTTCTTCACTGAGAGTCTTTCACTGTTGGAATGGGCTGCCCTGGGGAGGTGGTGGAGTCACCATTCCTGGAGGTGTTCACGAGGGGAGTGGACGTGGCACTTGGTGCCATGGTTTAGTGGTCATGAGGTCTTGGGTGACAGGTTGGACTTGATGATCTTTGAGGTCTCTTCCAACCTTGTTGATTCTCTGACTCTATTTATATTAACTGAAAAGAAGCATGCCAACACAGTATACACAAGTGTGTAAATCTGGGTGCCACTTCATAGCATGTTCAAGATTTTTACCCCCTGTGAGGTACATACAGATGTGTTCAAAATAATAATGAAGTCCTTAAAGACGTGCAAGAAACTATAATCCCTGATTTGAATGTTAGATTTCTTTTCCCTTTAGTTGAAATACCTTTCTGTCATATAAATTACAAATCAATATTCAAAACACAAGAAATGTATTGGTCTTATTGGCATATACTAAAACTATCTTGATAGCCACTTGCAAAAGAATTTTGTTAACAAAAGTACTTCTTCAGGTTATTTCTTCACAGCTTATGATCTAAGATTAATAAACACAGCTCAGCAGACCATTGTTAAGTATTGCTTTGTCAGTTCTGAGGAATTATACAGATTTAATTAATTACACCTTGATTAATGAATTGTAGTAGAACAGGATGTTGTTGAGCAAGTACTTTTCTCCTACAGAATACAAATATTTTGAGCTTTTTTTCCTAATAGTATTTTTTATTTAACATTGAGTTATTGCTACTTAAAATACAGAATAGTTTGTGGCTTATGCTATATTATTTGAAAAATATATTGTTCTATAAACACATACCCTATTTTAAGTAATTTGCATAAAGGGTAAAGCTAATAACTGAGGTGTCCTAATAAAATTTTCATGTCTACATGGACAACAGTTATTTGCTTTATTTTATTTTTCTGGTATATTAGATAAAGTGAGGAATCCTTGGTGTATCTATGACTGAACAATTGAAATTATTTAGTATTTAAGCTGAAATGCCAAAGCTAATCACATTGATGTAACTGAATTTTGGCTGACTGACTCAGTGTACGTTAATGAAAACTTTTCTGACAAAAGCTACTTATGGTCAGTTTGGATGATCAGGAACTTTCAAGGGGTCTCAAAGTAGATACAAATGATTAAGATAACCAGTGCAACTGGTCAGTTTCAAATATCCTGGTGATAATAATGTGATTGAACTCTGCCACTTGTAAATGTTATGTTAAAAAGACTGCCCTGAAGTTTTTTGCTCTTTAGTATTCTGCAGAGCATCTGTGGTGGGTTTGGAAGGGTAAGGCTGAGAAGGCTCCTCCCTTCCCCCTTGTAAGGTAAAAGGAAAAAAAAAATTGAAGGGAAGGGAAAAAAAACTCACAAGCTGAATTAGCAAAGCAGTGGAGCTATATTTACAAAGCCATGTAAGGTATGCAGGGGAATATTTACAAATTTACAATATCTACAATATATACAAAGATATACAACAGAGTAACACAGAAATGAGAGTAACCCCCCTCAGCAGAGAGGGGGTTTCCCACCTCCACTCTCCCCTCTCCCCCCCCCCTTTCCCCAGAATGGGATAGAAAGAGAAAGAAGAGAGAGGAAAAAAAAAT
Organism: Melanerpes formicivorus; assembly: GCF_026170545.1. NCBI lineage: Eukaryota > Metazoa > Chordata > Aves > Piciformes > Picidae > Melanerpes > Melanerpes formicivorus. The sequence goes on from NW_027142354.1 coordinate 35,283,444, forward strand.
GTTAGAAGCAGTTCGTGTTAATTGGAAAGGAGTTAATACAGGCCTGTATCTGGACTTCAAGGCCGAGGCCTTGGCAGAAAGCCCAGCACAGAGACAGAGAGCTGCTGCACCGTGGAAAGGCGGAAGCAAGACTGAAGATAAAGTCCTGGAAAAACCCAGTATACCCTCCTGCTGTCCCAGTTCAGAAGGTGCTTCCTCCCACTCTTCCAATGAAATTAGTTTAGACTATTCCTTCCGTTTACCAACTTCCATCCACCATATTCCCTTTCTTAAGGGGGCAACGTCAACCGGCCACAGCATCTCTGTAGAGAAACTTCTATTAATTAATTCCACAAATGATTAAAACATTCAAACTACACAGTGAGACAATGACTTAAGACAGTTTTTTCATCTGTCTTGCTCTTGTTTTCCTTTTTAGACGCTGAATCAAGAATTAAAATGTTATTGCCTTGATTAGTTTTTTTGGTCATGGTTTGTTTTTTCAGTTTTGGATATTATTGTTTTTTTGGTTGGGGGAGAGTTTCCTATGCCATAAACCCTTAAACCACTATCTAATGGCAATCAGAATTACTAACTGTGGTAAAGGAGCTATGATTGTGCAATTGCAAGATGATGAATGGGTAACTTGCGCACACACAAAAGAATGAGAAACCTATTCCTGTGTGAATTATTAGTGTTGAATGACTATAATGCAGCTGTAATTTGTGTTTGGTTTCTTTCTTTTTTTTACTGTCTAATGTATCATGAAACATTTCATTAATATCTTTCCAAATGATTATGCAGTACCTAATGATTTTTTTCTAACTAATTATGCAATATTAAATTTCTTTACTCAAACAGTAGTTCTTATGACACCATCACAAAGGACACAATTACAAAGCACACAATAGCTTACAAGATCTACATGTTAGAAGGGAGAAGTGTAAGTCACAGGTTCTTCAGTCGAGACGAAAGTAGCATATAGGGTTTTTTTGTGGATGGATACCTGTAGGCATCTAGAAGAGAGGAAGATGAACACAGAGACATATGTAAATATGTTTCTAAGTACAGAAAATGTTTCGTAAGAGTAACACTGGCTCCTGTACAAAGGTTTAGCCTATTTTTCATGTTACCTTTGGATAAATTTTGCTATTGATGCACTTGTATTTAAAGACTGTGTCCTCAGATGGAAGGACTGGAGTCTGCAAATATAAAGCTTGTCATTGTTAATAAGAAACCTAGAAAAATGTATTCATGTGCCTGATTCTTTGATTTGAATTGTACATTCCACATTACAAATAATTTTTTAACCTATTTCTTATGGTTTTCAGTGTTGTCTGTTAGTTCTCTTTCATAATCTAATTTTCTGTGCTGTAATAATTGCAAGGTCCATCCTTTTCACTTATTTCTTCATCACTTTATTTATATAATAGGATTTTTAGTAATTGCTTTTAAAGAGATTTATGGGGACTGCATTCTGAAAATAAGGAGTATCTTAATCTCAGAGCAATACAGATGAAAATTAAAGAGGCAACTTTAAAAATACAAATTTCCATCCTGGTTCTTGTAGACTCCTTTTCTTTAGCTCTGTCACCTCTCAAAATAAGGAAGGACTGCTCAGGAAACACAGAGTGATGCAATGAGCAAAGCAAGTTTGCATTTCTTCGTTGAATGTCCTATTGAGTGCTTTGAGCTATCTTGTCAGGTCTAATCAAAACTCTTTGAATCTTTGCCTTCTGGTTGAATGATTTGATTTTAGGTAAATTTGGCATTCATATTTGTGCTTTAAACTAGATGTGGCATATAATGTTCATGTTTTGATCAGTGTTCCAGTAAACACAAAGGGGTTTTTATTATTTTAAAAGTAAGAGATAGAGTTGCAAGCTTGTTCTTGACTTGAAAAACAACAAAACTCTTACAAAAATATTATCTTTCAATAATTTATGTCAAGCTGTGTTGACATCTTGAAGTAGAGCTTAAAGAAAAAATGTTAAGAGGGAAAATTATAGATGTACAGTGAGTTTCTTTAAAACTGTCACTTATCCCCATTCCATCGCTGTAGCTGTCATTTTCTGTTGTGCTTTTTCTGTTTTGTTGTTTGTTGTTTTTCCCCACACACACACATTTTTTTTGGGGCTAATATGTGTGTGTCTGAATTATGACAGAAACTGCCATACCATGAATAATCCTTGATAAATGCAGCAGATGAAATCTCTACAAACTCAATTAATATTTAAGGTCATATATACATAATATTATTTCCAGGAGACTTAAAATTCTCTCTTAAGGCTCTTATTGTACCAAAGTAAGTTTCATTGAAAATCTGGGCTTTTATTTATGTTTTGAATGTCATGTGTATGTATGACAGAATTCTTGTTTCTGACAAGCACACAGTCCCAGGCAGGCATTTACTTCTCCCTCCTGTGGATCTAGCCCCATACATACCCCTTCTGTTCTTTTTGCCTTCTCACACTAGCATGTGATATCATAAGATACTAAACATAATAAATTTTTGAACTTCAATACTGAGTTATGTCTTCAACAGGTTGTTCAGAGGTTGTGAGAAGAAAGTTCATAACTGAAATATGTGAGAAGAAAATTCAGTAAAGAGGGAATCTCAGAAAATTCATCTTAATTTGTACCATACACAAAAGTGAGTCATTTGCTCCATTAGTAAATGCCTCTTCTGTTAAGTGTTGGCATTTCCTGGCTCCATTCAGGGTGGAATCAGGAAATGTAATGTGTTGGGTTTGGCTGAGCTGCAATTAATTCTTCTCAAATCATCCTTCTGCTGCTGTGTTTTGCGTTACTGTAGCTGATAACACAACAGTGTTTTGGCTGCTGCTGAACAGGCATCCAAGCTGTGTTTTTCCAACATTTCCCCACCCTGAGAGTATGCTGAGGCATGGGCAAGCTCTGGGGAGGGGGCACAGCTGAGCCTGGTGATCCAAACTGGCCAAAGGGGTATTCCAAGCCATATGATGTCAGCTCAGATATATGAAGTGAAAGAAGGAAGTGTGGGGTTTTCATCCACAGCATCTGTCCTTCAGAGGAACCATGACACATAGAGAGCCCTGCTTCCTAAAACCAACCATTGTCTGCTGATGGGAAGTAGAGATTAACATCTCTCTCTGCTTTCACTTCCATGTGGTCTATTGCTTTAATTATCATTGTTATTAAATTGCTTCTATCTTATAAGTGGCTCATGTTATATTTTCCCCTCTCCCCATCTGCCTAAGAAGGGGAGAGATGAGTGGCTTTGGTGGGCATTTGGCCCCCAGCCATGGCCAAACCACCAAATGTTGATATAGATCAAAATATTTACAATAACTTGAGTAAGCTACTCAATTTCTTCAAAGTAATCAAAGTCAAGAAATCCAGACTTAATCTTCCAAAATTGACTTAAGTTTTTATGATTATTTCCACAGACTATAAACCTCCTTATTGTACAGGATCTGAGTCATATATTTAGTAATCAAAAATATTTAAGACTTTCCAGCCAATGTCACAATGAATATTTGACAGTTCTTTTTCACTCTGAATTGCATGAAACATTGACCAGTTTTCTTTCCAAAAGCAGAAGACAGGAAAAGTGATGGATAGTACTTACTGGGAGACTGGGTAATTTAAATAGACTATGCTCTGCATTTGGGCCAATAACCTTTAATTTACACCTCTTGTTAAGAAATAGATTTATCATACTTCATTAGCAAATAGTGTTTCTAGAGTGAGCCACAGCCAAAACCAGACAATGTTGTAGACTATATTAATGTCACAGAATCACAGAATCACCAAGGTTGGAAGAGACCTCAAAGATCATCAAGTCCAACTTGTCACCAGAGACGTCATGACTAAACCATGGCACCAAGTCTTGTTTGCTTTTTAACTTTGCTTCCTTGATATTGGAGAAAACCGCAGGATTCTGGACTGTAAGATGCTGTCTTACAGTGGTAGTTGCTTAGCAAAGCCTGGATTATACACAGGGACTGAAAACTGATAAAGAATTTTAGCCTTGTCATTGAATTCTACTGTCTTCAGGACACCATAGTTCTGCAAGCCACGATTCACTGTCTCAAGAGCTCTGAGAACTTACATAGATAGAAGATACATAAATAGAAGGAAACTGGTGAAATGGTCACAAGTGATGTGGAAAAGGCTGAGGTACTCAATAACTTCTTTACCTCAGTCTAGCCACACTCCTGGTGTCATGGAAGACAATGCCAGGGACCGGGAGGAAGAACTGCCCATTGTAAGTGCAGATCAGGTTCATGATCACCTGAAGAACCTGAAAGTGTTCAAGTCCATGGGACCTGACGGGTTACACCCACGGGTACTGAGAGAACTGACAGATGAGGTTGCTAACCCCCTCTCTATTATATTTCAAAAGTCATGGCAGTCTGGGGAAGTCCCCACAGACTGGAAAAGGGGAAACATTACTCCCTTTTTCAAAAAGGGTAAGAAGGAGGAACCAGGGAACTGCAGACCAGTCAGACTCAACTCTGTGCCTGGAAAGATCATGGAGCAGATCCTCCTGGAGGCACTACTGATTCACAAGAATAGTGAAGAGGTGATTGGGAACAGTCAGCATGGCTTCACCAAGGGCAAATCCTGCCTGACCAACCTGGTGGCCTTCTATGAACACGTGACAACATTAATAAATGAGGGGTGAGCAACTGATGTCATTTACCTGGACCTGAGCAAAGCCTTCAACACTGTTCTGCACACATCCTGGTCTCCAAACTGGTGAAACGGGTTTGATGGGTAGACTATTAGATGAATAAAGAACTGGCTTGGTGGTCGTACCCAAAGAGTGGCTTTCAATGGCTCCATGTCCCAGTGGAGGCCAGTGACAAGTGGAGTCCCTCAGGGATCAGTCCTGGGACCTGTCTTGTTCAACATCTTTGACACCGTCCCCCACAGCAAACTGCTGGCTAAGCTGTCAGCTCGTGGCTTGGACCACAACACTCTGTGCTGGGTTAGGAACTGGCTGGAGGGCCAAGCCCAGAGAGTGGTGGTGAATGGTGACACATCCAGCTGGTGGCCAGTCACCAGTGGCATCCCCCAGGGATCAGTGCTGGGCCCCATCCTCTTTAACATCTTTATTGATGATCTGGATGAGGGGGTCAGCAAGTTTGCAGATGACACCAAGTTAGGAGCAGATGTTAGTCAGTTAGAGGGTTGAAGGGCTCTGCAGAGGGACCTCGACAGACTGGACAGATGGGCAGAATCCAATGGAATGGCATTTAACAAGTCCAAGCGCCAAGTGCTGCATTTTGGCTACGGCAATCCCATGCAGAGCTGTAGGCTGGGGTCAGAGTGGCTGGAGAGCTCCCAAACAGAGAGGGACCTGGGGGTGCTGATTGACAGCCGCCTGAATATGAGCCAGCAGTGTGCCCAGGTGGCCAAGAGGGCCAATGGCATCCTGGCCTGCATTAGGAATAGTGTGGCCAGCAGGAGCAGGGAAGTCATTGTGCCCCTGTACTCTGCATTGGTTAGGCCACACCTTGAGTACTGTGTCCAGTTCTGGGCCCCTCAGTTTAAGAAGGACATTGAGACTCTTGAACGTGTCCAGAGAAGGGCAGCAAGGCTGGTGAGAGGCCTTGAGCACAAGCCCTATGAGGAGAGGCTGAGGGAGTTGGGATCATTTAGCCTGGAGAAGAGGAGGCTCAGGGGAGACCTCATTGCCCTCTACAACTACCTGAAAGGTGGTTGTAGCCAGGAAGGGGTTGGTCTCTTCTCCCAGGCAACCAGCACCAGAACAAGGAGACACAGTCTCAAGCTGTGCCAGGGGAGGTTTAGGCTCAAGGTGAGGAGAAAGTTCTTCACTGAGCGAGTCATTCGTCATTGGAATGGGCTGCCCAGGGAGGTGGTGGAGTCGCTGTCCCTGGAGGTGTTCAAGAGGAGATTGGACATGGCACTTGGTGTCATGGTCTAGTCATGAGGTCTGTGTTTATAGGTTAGACTCGATGATCCTCAAGGTCTCTTCCAACCTTAGTTATACTGTGATACTATGATCTTTGTGGGTGACATGGACAGTGGCATCGAGTGCACCCTCAGCAAGTTTGCTGATGACACCAAGCTGTGTGGTGCAGCAGACACGCTGGAGGGAAGGGAGGCCATCCAGAGGGACCTTGACAGGCTGGAGAGGTGGGCACAAGCCAACCTCATGAGGTTCAACAAGACCAAGTGCAGGGTCCTGCATCTGGGTCGAGGCTATCCCAGGCACAAATACAGGCTGGGCAGTGACTGGCTGGAAAGCAGCCCTGAGGAGTGAGCCTTGGGGATGCTGGTGGACAAGAAGCTCAACATGAGCTCTCAATGTGCGCTTGCAGCCTGGAAAGTCAATCAGATCCTGGGCTGCATCAGGAGAAGTGTGGCCAGCAGGGCAAGGGAGGTGATCCTCCCCCTCTATTCCACTCTGGGGAGACCCCACCTGGAGTACTGTGTCCAGTTCTGGAGCCCCTATTACAAGAGGGATATGGAGGTGCTGGAACGTGTCCAGAGAAGGGCCACGAGGATGATCAGAGGGCTGGAGCACCTCTCCTATGAGGACAGACTGAAGGAGTTGGGGCTGTTCAGTCTGGAGAAGAGAAGGCTCCGAGGTGACCTAATTGTGGCCTTCCAGTATCTGAAGGGGGCCTACAGGAAAGCTGGGGAAGGACTTCTTAGGATATCAGGTTGTGATAGGACTAGGGGGAATAGAATGAAGCTGGAGGTGGGGAGATTCAGGCTGGATGTGAGGAGGAAGTTCTTCCCCATGAGAGTGGTGAAGCCCTGGAATGGGTTTTCCAGGGAGGTGGTTGGGGCCCCGTCCCTGGAGGTGTTTAAGACCAGGCTGGACGAGGCTCTGGCCAGCCTGTTCTAGTGTGCGGAGTCTCTGTCCATGGCAGGGGGGTTGGAACAAGATGATCCTTGTGGTCCCTTCCAACCCTGAATGATAGTATGATACTAAGGTCAGAGCTAATATATTAATGAGGATTTTTGTTTGAATCTATGAAGTTTGCAGAAACTCGATGAGGACCTAAACAATGCAGATATTTTTTGAGAAATTGCTCAAAATTAAGCACTGGAAATTAAATAACATGACAGCAAGGAGAAAGATACTTAAGAAACATTTGAAATGAGTCATCGTCACTTGCTTGTGTTTTAGAAACTCAAATCACTATCCTTAAAATCTTCCTGAAAGTTCTGCTTTTTTGTCTTTTGACTGACTTAGATGTAGCTTCAGAATTATCTAGTTATGGGTAAGTACAATACTAATTCATTGTGCTTGTATCTAAGGGCATGAATCTTACTGCTCATTAAGACTTAACTTTTTTCCATGTCTGAGGAGTACCTAAAGAATCATTACTTATTAGATATATGTAGTACATATCTAATGTTGCAGTAAATATAAGTTTTTCTCCAGAAACAGTTGAAGTTTATCTATCGTTATGACAGGAATTTTTAAGGAACAGTTTCTGAAATACAGGGTGAAGTCTAGTGAATGCATACTGAAAAAATAAAATCCATGAAGGAAGATAATATTTAAGTATTACATGAATTTGGATATATATGAGAAAGAATTCCTTTTAATCTATTGATATTCTAAAGGCCAGAAGATGGTTCTCAGTTTCTGTGGAATACTTTGGCAATTTAGTGAATTCTGTTAGTCAAAACCCTGAAATGTTTTGGCCAGGAATTGTTTTGGCCAGGAGATATTTCTTACTGATTCTCATCATTGTATTCAAGTCCCCTTTTCTGTCAGACTGCATCTTCCCTCATGCATCATCATTTCTCAGTGAAGCTAAAATGACAGATTTTCTTCTCATCACATAAAGTTTGTGTTCTTCAAAACTCTTATTTACTCCTCTTTTTGCAGAACATGCTATCAACTATCTCAGAGAATGTAATTGATAGGTTATGATTGGTCATGGTGCATACTTCCTTGTTTTCTTTTTTCTGCTACTGTGCCCAAATGCTTTTGGAAGACAGGCTACTTACCTGTAGCATGACCAGTAATTGTTTTTGGCCCAATTCCATTCCCTTTTACTCCACTTAGCCCAAACTTACCTTACCAATATCCAAGATATAGCTTTCCTTTATTCTAGTTGTTTCTTGTATGCTTACTCACATTTTTACAGTCAATTAGAGAACAATCTTCCAATTTTATATCCAATAAAAATATAGAGAAAGTATGTATCTGATATACACATGATTAAGCGAACAAAATTCATTGACTTGAAATACAGGAGAAAAGATTACAAGGGATAGCATTATTAGTCTAGACTACCAGGGTACTCTTCTCAGGGCAACAGAAGCACAATTCAGGTTTTCCTGGTGATAGAATCATCTTCCTATTAGAACTTAGTTCCCATATTTAAAAGCCTCAACTAGGCCTTGTATCAACCAAGTTCTTTCTCCAGCTTCTTAAGGAAATTCCTTCCTTGTATGCCTCCTTTATTGTTAGTGTATAAAGTAACATATGTAAGAAGAAAAGTGTGGGGTAATGCCATCTTACGTAGCCTTGGGCACCTGAAAGATGTAACTCTCTCTTCCTATCCAAGGAAAGATTCCTATATAATGTACAAATCTTTCCTTGAGGCTGGGCATACAGGTAAATTGCACAAAAGGAGAGATTATCAAGTCTGAAAAGTCTGCCATTAGATATGGCGCTTCTCATTCTCTATGGCCATCCCCTGTCACTAGAGGACTTCTTGTTCAACCCATACTTTACATACTCATACAGATTTGCTTGTGTACTGGACATTTCTAAGATCCATTTTGTAATGCTAGAAAACCTTTGTGAGTCATATATTCCTGCCCAGCACAACAAATACCACTGGGGAGACTTTCCAGTAACTACCCCAACTTCCTAGGTGCTGCTGCAAAACAGATGCAATGCTCTGTGAGAAGTGAAGAATGATAAGGATGATGGTTCACCCAGCTACACCCTGCATCAAAACCTCTTCAGTAAAGAATAAAAAATGTGTCATTGTCATAACTGACTCACTTCTGAAGGGAGCAGAAGGCACAATATGCAGACTCATCCTATTTCACAAGGAAGTCTGCTATCTCCCAGGGGCCTGGATTAATGATGCAAGGACAAAGTTTCCTTTCCTAGTACAGCCCTCAGATTATTATCCACTATTGATCTTTCAGGTAGGCAGAGATGAATCAAAAGCAATCCTCTTAAGAAAGAAGAAAGCAACCCAAATAGGAAGACTCCCTTGTTAAAATATGAACATCAAGCCCCATAATACTTTGCTCCAGACAGTACTTTAATGATTGCAGCATGGTATGAGTAACAGCAGCAGGTTCAACTCAATTCATGACAGTGCATTTTCTGTCCCCTCCCTCTCCACTGCAGAGGTTGTTTTCACCTACAAGGTGAGCAAAGGATACATGACACTCTGCCCTATCCCTTGAACCCCCCATCTTCTGTATCACTGTGCACTGAAAGCTAAGTCAATGCTGCAAAACAATCTTATTACAATTCAAACCTTGCTGTGATGACTTTTACTTTACACGGTCAAAATGCTAACTTCTTACAACTATTCTCTTTTAAACAATTACACATTTGTTATCAGTTCATATGAAGAGTAGTAGACACTGTGTAGGGTAGAGCTGCGATGATGATATCAAGCAAGGCTGCAGAGAAGTCAATTACATAAGACTGGCATAGCTCAGGGACTGAATTCATTAGTGTTCCAATCTTCAAATCACCATTTCAAGTCTGTCTTTGGGAGCTGTGATATGTATAAGAGAAGTTAAAGATAATGCCTCACACACTCTGATATTCTGGACAGCAAGAGACAGTAAATCTTTTCAATACTTTCTTTTGGTTCCACTCCTTCTCTTTCTGGCACCTTCTCTGTGAAGATTCTGTACCCTGGACTATGAGCTTCTGAGTAGCAAATACCATTTCTCCTATGTTGTTTAAGAAATGCTGAATAATTAATTGCTCATGTACCTGATTAAGAAGAACAAGATAAAAGTTCCACTAAGAAGGACAATGTTCATTCAGTGAAGAATTGCAAAAATAAAGATATTATATAATTTAATGTTCAAACGTTCAATGAAGGGTCTGGCATACATAGGGCAGTTCAGCTTTAGGTGTAAAGACTGCAGCAAAGAAAGCAACTCTGCTTTCTCTGCATCCTCAGCTACCGGGGCTGCCTCATCATGATGGTATCAAAGCATCCACTATCATGTAACACATTAGAAAGCCTTTGCTACATATGCAGCTGAGGTGAAAGCAGGAAATAGTATTATCAATCCTAGTATTTAAGCTTTTCTGATAATCTTAAAAGAATTGTTACTTTCAACATTGATTGAACCTGTCAGTTCCATCAAAACAAGAGTATCAGCAAACAGAATGAAGTTAAACTGAAATGAGACTTAAATAGGTCAGAATAGTACAATGTAAGAACACGATATGCATTTGTGTAGCATACTGAGAAGGAAATAAATTCCATCTAAAATTAGGAGATGAGTATCCTGAAAAACAATGGGCAACACCTGAAGATTATGAAAATAAAAATAATGAAAACCCACGTTCTAAATAGATGTTCTAGATTGTATGTAGAACATACCAAGAAATCACGTAGCTTTCATACCACTAGTGAGTCAGTGCACGACTCACTCGCCAGTACATGGAATAAATTAGCAGCTTTACATTTTAGGAAAGATTGGAAAAATATTAAAATGTCAAGCAAAATGCTTCAAGAGACAGTAAGTCAGATTTCTGAGGCAGCACACTTGAAGAAACACAAGTGATATGAGTGCTTACTTCCCAATGGCTTTAGGACAGAGACACCGGTCCAATGCAATGTAAAATGCTGTAGCACAGATTTAATTTTCAATGTGTGCTTAAGCAGACATCTTTTTTTCAGGCATTGATTTATTCTCCAGGTTACTGGGAAAATATGGAATTTGAGCATACATAACAGCTTTCACACTAAAAGACCTTGCTAAATTACAACCTATTAAGAAGCAGAAAAAGATTAACATGAAGGAAACTCTCATGCAATGGGAGTTATATGGAATAATTGACACAAGGGAAACACTCTTTGGGGTTTTGGTTTTTTTGTTTTTTTTTTTTTTTTTGTTTGTTTGTTTGTTTGTTTTACTTTGGTGGAAACTAAATTGAAAAGCCTTTTCAGTATACACTAAAATACATTGTAGTCCTTCTTGGACTTGCAGGGATCTATATCCTTAGGTTAGAGCTGAACAAAAAGGAAAACTGTGCTACCATTGATCCTTCCACTTGCATTTGGTTCACTGAAAATTCTTGAGAAACAGATAATTTCATCTCTTATTTTCACTTCACCTGTTTTCACCTTCTGCTTTTTTTTTTTTTCTTTAAATAATATTTTTTTCATTCACTGGATATATCCAGGATGACTGAGGAGTTGGGAAAACCTCTTTTACAGTTTGGTTATGAAGGGCTGCTAAGTGTGTAGCCTGCTAGCCTCATTCTGGGGAGCAAAAATGTTTCCACTTCTGCTCCTCTGCACAGTCCTGAAGACTATGTAGCAGGAAGGAAAATGAAGCTTGTGGAATGAAAATTGTCTAATATTTTCTACCTGTACACAGAATTAGCAGCAATAGAATATTTGTTATGGAAGAAACATAAACACATCTTTCCCCAGTTTTGGAACTTTTGAAAACATTCATGTGTGGAGGTGAAACTAAGAAGAAAGAATTAGACTCAATCAGTTAAACACAAAGACTGAGATAGGCAGCTTTTGAATGTATAGCACAGCTCAGAGGGATCAACTTTAAACTACCTCTTATAACTTGCTTTTCCTCTTTGCTGTATGAAATTCTGTTTGATAAATTTTTGCAGGCTTCTCTAACCTGTGCTGTCTGTAAGCTTCCCGAAGGGGTCTTCTGACAGAGCCCATTTTTCTAGACTACATCCCTTATTTGTTGCCTCAACACTATTTTCTGTTTATATTCATCTATACTTCACTGTTATCCTTTCTAAAGGATTTCTTTCTAGGGCCCTGAATCTAGTGATAGCTACCTTACCATTGGGGCAAATCTGATACTGGTTTTCTGCAAATACTCAGCACTATGAGTCAAAGACATTGGTTTTAAAGTAAGCTGTTTCATCCACTCTTTTTCCAGCAGGCTTTCAGTAGTATCACAAGCTATCACAAAATTTGGAGATCAAGAATAAAAGGACTAAATGTCTTTAACTCTTGTAGTTTCATCTTGAGTGAGTTAGACACTTAAACACAGATTTATGGGTGCTGCAAGACTTCAGATCCAGCCTTGCAAAACCGCTTCCACAGCTTTTCACTGAAATTCATAGGAGTTAGATGTCTGAGTAACTATAGTTATAAGTGGAAAGAATGTAGTTCCTACTGAGGTCCAATGAAGTTCAAACTCCCAATCAATTTAATCCAATATTCATGACATTTCCTATAAATGAAGGTATGGTCCTGTATGCAGGAATGATAAAAAAACTGAAACCTTCTGCCATTCAGAGCTGATAACTTCTGCCTCCCTCTGAGGGAAACCTGATGCCGTAACAGCTAGGCAGAAACGGATAATGCTCCGAATAGAACATAGATGTTTTGGAGATATTTTATTACTTGTCAACAGGCAGATCTCAGAAACAAATAAGGATAAAATTTTGGGAAACTATCTCCCTTAACAAACCAATTTGAGTGCACACACTCAGGCAGTCTGGTGATCTTTTTTGCCTCCTCTATTTTTAAGGAATTCCTACTGCCTATACCCTTTTTTCAGGAGTTCAAACACTGAACAAGAACACTTTGTTCCAGGTACTGCTTTGCAAAATTCGTGTTGTACACAGCAAAAAAGTTTTACCACAGGTGAAAACAAATGTCCCTGAGTAGCAATTATGAACAATTACTTAGCTTTTTGAAACATTTTAGTTGTGTGTTTGTTTCCTGTCTGTTTTCAGACACTCAGCAACAATTTGTTAAACTCCATCAAATTATTTTAGAAAACATAATAAACATTAAGTATGCATCAAAACCATCTGGAAGTGTTATGCACTGCACACAAAGTGGAATTTATCTATGCATATTAATCACTGGAGGTTGTTCGCTCTCTAAATTTTACATTAGCAACCCAAACACAAAACCCAGGTAAAAATGTGTGTAAACAGAAGAGACAGATTGGCAGAAGACTTTTTTGGAATCCCATGAAACATCCCTATAATCTTTGGGTTTTAAATCCCAGTGAACACCTAACCCTATTTTCAGATCTACCTCAAACGTTTTGAGGGTAGGCGGTGCACAGGTCAGGGCTGATGACACAGGAGTCATGAGCTGGTCACATTCCTAGCTCAGGCCAGTTCTTATTATGTTGTCAGACAATTTAAAGTACAGCAAGAATTCTCTTTGTGTTGTTTGTTTTTTGGTTTGTTTTTTTTTGCACATACAGGCACACAGAGTTACTAGGACTAAGTGAAAGCAGATGACTAGATGAAATCACAGAAGGAAACTACTGGGAGGGGAATATGTCCTAGGCAATTAAAAATGCAGATACTGACAATACTGCTTGGGTCAAACACTGTTGGTACTGATTGCTAGTTATTTGTGCTTGAAAAATATATGTGTATTATCTTATTTTGAAAATCATTTTGATGTACACACCATATATGTGAAGGAAATACAGTTTTCTCAATAGGACTTTGGCCCTGTCAGAGAACAAGAGGAAGAAGAAGATAGACCAGGGTTTTGCTGCTTCACTGAACTTTTCTTTCTTCTACATTTCTCATCAGTTTTTCCCCAGAAAGAAAGATGGACAATAATTGTTTTTAAATGTTCCATGGCAGATGGGTTTCTGTGTTTGAAAATGGTTATACTGATAATGAATAAGCCTCCTTCAAAAATGTGGGAGTCAGTGCCTGAGGTGTTATGCCTTCACATGAGAAGAATCAATGACTGCTCCAAATAACTTGTAGCTGAAAAAAAAAAGAAAAGTAAAAGCTGAATTCAGACTAAAAGGCATCCCTGTAACAGATACAAACAAGAATACAATTAAAAACAAACAAACAAACAAAAGAAAACAACAACACCAACAAAAACCAAAATAAATTTGCGTGGTTTCACATACAGTTTACTGAAGCAAGCACCATTATTTTCAGAGTTCTTTCCTCAAATATCTTCAGGTAATATCTAAGGCATTTCAGAGCTGCAGGTTTGGGAGGCATTCCCATCCATTACCTAACACAGGTGAAGCAAGCAGTGCATGGCAGAATCTGTCCACTTGTCTCTCTCTCTGTCGGCTATGGCAGGAACATTAATCTTAGTCTTACAGCATCACCTCAACTGAAGTTTATTTCTTATTGTGCTTATTGTGACCTAATACTGCTTGAATAATGTAAATCGCAAGACCTCTGTCAACACATCCTGAGGGTTGTAAAGGTTCATGTCTCCTGTAAGAGCACAACTTCACAGCTGTCAAAATGTTTTTCCCATTTTTTGTTTCATAGTTTCTACAAATTAAAATAACTCCATTAATACTTGCTTACTGCATGACTGTATTCTTTGGGTTTGCCTACCTGTTTTCCTTTGGATCATTCAGCTGTTGCATCCAAAAAGTTCTTTGTAATGGTCCAAACACTGTGGCATGTTTTATGCTAGAGAAACTTTGAAGAAAGAAAGATTGACTATAGCCAAATATTGTTCAGCCCACAGACCCTCACAGGTACTAATAGTTTGTTGAGACATCATAATATTAGACATAAATATTACAATGTAGTCTATCTGGACTTCAGCAGGGCCTTCGACACTGTCCCCCATGGCAAACTCCTGGCCAAGCTGTCAGCTCGTAGCTTGGACAGCAGCCCTCTGTGCTGAGTTAGGAACTGGCTGGAGGTCTGACCCCAAAGAGTGGTGGTGAATGGTGCCACACCCAGCTGGCAGCCAGTCACTAGTAGTGTCCTCCAGGGATCAGTGTTGGGCCCACTCCTGTTTAATATCTTTATTGATGATCTGGACAAGGGGATTGAGTCCACCATTAGTAAATATGCAGACAACACCAAGTTAGGAGCAAGAGTTCACCTGTTAGAGAGTAGAACGGCTCTCCAGAGGGACCATGACAGGCTGGACAGATGGACAGAGTCCGACAGAATGGCATTCAACAAGTCCAAGTACTGGGTGGTCACAACAACCCCATGCAGTGCTACAGGCTGGGGTCAGAGTGGCTGGAGATTGGCCAGGTAGAAAGGGACCTGGGGGTACTGGTTGACATCTGGCTGAACATGAGCCAGCAGTGTGCTCAGGTGGCCAAGAAGTCAAATAGCATCCTGGCCTGAATTAGGAACAGTGTGGCCAGCAGGAGCAGGGAAGTCATTCTGCCCCTGTACTCAGCACTGGTTAGGCCACACCTTGAGTCCTGTATCCAGTTCTGAGCTCCTCAATTTAAGAAGGGCATTGAGACTCTTGAACGTGTCCAGAGAAGGGCAATGAAGCTGGTGAGAGGCCTTGAGCACAAGCCTTATGAGGAGAGGCTAGGGGAGCGGGGGTTGCTTAGATTGGAGAAGAGGAGGCTCAGGGGAGACCTTATTGCTATCTACAACTATCTGAAGGGAGGTTGTAGACAGGTGGGGTGTTGGTCTCTTCTCCCAGGCAACCAGCACCAGAACAAGGGGACACAGTCTCAAGCTGTGCCAGGGGAAGTTTAGGCTCGAGGTGAGGAGAAAGTTCTTCACAGAAAGAGTTATTAGCCATTGGAATGTGCTGCCCTGTGAAGGTGGTGGAGTCACCATCCCTGGAGGTGTTGAAGAGGGGATTGGACGTGGCATTTGAAGCCATGGTTTAGTTAGTCATGAGGTGTTTGGTGATAGGTTGGACTTGATGATCTCTGAGGTCTTTTCCAACCTTATGGATTCTACGATTCTATGAAAAGCATCAGTTGCAGGACTAAAATATGAGCAGGATTATTCCAAGACAAATCTTCTGAGCATACATAGCAAAATATTGCTTGTCTAACAAGCATTCTCTTTCATCAATCTGGGATGCAGGAAGAAATTATTAGCAGTCAGAGTTTTTCCTACAGCTTGTCATGCACGTCAACACAGTGAAAGACATACTTGAGCTGGAAGTGACAGCACAGTTGAACAGATAGCACAAGACATGCTTTGCTGACATGCACTCAGCATACATTGGAGCACCACTCAGTAGGAGCAATTTCTGTCCTTGAGCATTCCCAGGAAAGCGATGTGCTTCTTGCCCTGCACCTGTGCTGCTCTCCAGGCTCCAGCTCCTGATTAATACAACTTGAGCAGCAGTCACAGCTCTGGTCTTTGCCTGTGATGGAGCTGTAGCATGAGATGAAAAGCATTTTCAATTCATATGAATAATGAACATTACAAATTAGATTGAGATAAATTATTAAATGAATATGACTATGAAATATTAAAAGGAAGCTATTATACATAATGTATTTGTCACAGATTAAAAACTGGCATTGATATAATATCTTTCTTGGCCTGATAATGTATTTAGATATTTAACATGTTTCAAAAGCATGAAAACAGTAAAGATAAGTGGAAGGGAGGGGCATCTCTTAAACAAGAACTGGAGTTGCTAATGACTTCTGTAAAAAGGAAGTTTCCTCTGTCTTGGATACAGTTTATTTTTGGTTTATGGTGAGGACAGGCAGGACATGTCACCCCATGCCTGGTTACTGCTGTCATTACTATCTTTGAAGACTCTTCTTTATTGTACACATTCAAGAAGAAGAATTGTGATTTAATGTCCAGCCCTGTCACTGGCCTGATGACTGCAGAGTGGTTTAGTACTAAAAAAAAATGAAGTTGCTGGTCAGCTGGGGTTCCATCATGACAGAAGGTACAAGCAATAGAGTCACTTGTTTTCTGAGGTTCTAAAGCCCTGCTGTGCTGAGATATTTTGCATTGCATGTGATGAGTCAGTGACACAGCTTTCTCTCTGTGTGATGAGCTTACGACAGGATGCTGCTAAAAAACCTCATTAAATTCACCCCAGAGATAGAGATTACTGGGAAAACTATCATTGATAGAGCACTTCTCACATCAGAAAATACTAGTTCCACGGAAATGAGACATTCTCAAGACATTTGTTTTTTCTTTTGAAATTTGCAGTGGAAATCAGAGAGGGAAGTTTGGCCAAAGGGCATGATGCCTGTTTCTAATTCGACCCTCAGTACCTTCTGACCCTACAGGTGGTGATGCAATCTCTGTTTTACCTGATATTTACACCCTACTTTCCTTCTGGGATGGAGGTGTCCTGTCCTCAAAGCTGGGGTGTAGTTTTCCCAGCATGCCATCATGGAGGACTCATCCTTCTTGCTGAGGCCAGGAAATGTCACTGGGTAGAAGAGGCAGAGAAAGAAAAGGCAATAGGAGAAGAGATCTCAAGGCATTGCCGGATGTCCAGGAGGAAGGGGTGAGAGGCGAGCTGCTTTCTTGTGCGTTGTGACCAGGGCAGAAATGGATCCAAAATCTGGGCTGCAGCAAAAGGCTGCAGTGAGAACAGTGAAAGGAGAAAAAGGGAGGCAGGCAGGAAGATAAACAAATGGACAGAAAGCAAAATTACTATATTTGTATTCAAGAAAACCAAAAAGTTTCAGAAACCTATCCTCTGAGGTTATTTCCATATTTCCTAAACAAAATATGTTGGGAAATCAGTACATTACGGGATTTTGCCATTTTGTTCATACTTGGGAGTGAAGCTTGAAAATCACAAGTTGAGTTTGTTTCTTTTTCATCAGGGGATTAACTTTTCCTGTTTTTCTCTTCTGTAGTGTTACCTCTTTATGTCTGTTTTTATTTTGGAAACCACGCCCCCACCCATCCATTACAGCAACCTCTGTTGGTCAATAAGCCATCATAGAATCACAGAATCACTAATGTTGGAAGAGACCTCAAAGATTATCAAGTCAAACCTGTCACCCAAAACCTCATGACTACTAAACCATGGCACCAAGTGCCACATCCAATCCCCTCTTGAACACTTTCAGGCATGGTGACTCCAACACCTCCCTGGGCAGTACATTCCAACAGCTAAAAATTCTCTCCATGAAGAACTTTCTCCTCACCTCAAGCCTAAACTTCCCCTGGCACAGCTTGAGACTGTGTCCCCTTGTTCTGGTGCTGGTTGCCTGGGAAAAGAGACCAACCCCTTCCCGGCTACAACCACCTTTCAGGTAGTTGAAGAGGGCAATAAGGTCTCCCCTGAGCCTCCTCTTCTCCTGGCTGAACAATCCCAACTCCCTCAGCCTCTCCTCATAAGGCCTAAGCTCAAGGCCTCTCACCAGCTTCATTGCCCATCTCTGGATATGTTCAAGAGTCTCAATGTCCTTCTTAAATTGAGGGGCCCAGTACTAGACACAGTACTCAAGGTGTGGCCTAACCAGTGCTGAGTACAGGGGCACAGTGCCTTCCCTGCTCCTGCTGGCCACACCATTCTTGATGCAGGCCAGGATGCTATTGGCCTTCTTGGCCACCTGGGCACACTGCTCACTCGTATTCAGCCAGGTGTCAACCAGTACCCCCAGGTCTCTTTCTGTTTGGCTGCTTTCCATCCACTCTGTCCCCAGCCTGTAGCACTGCATGGGGTTGCTGTGACCAAAGTGCAGCACCCGGCACTTGGACTTCTTGAATGCCATCCTGTTGGACTCTGCCCATCAGTCCAGCCTGTCAAGGTCCCTCTGGAGAGCCCTTCAACTCTCTAACAGATCAACATCTGCTCCCAACTTGGTGTCATCCGCAAATTTACTGATGATCAATCACATCTCTGTGCTTAATACATGCAGGTATTTTAAAACTTGAGGTGGTAAAGCTGCATTCTGCAGTTACTCTGTATGAAAGGAAAGTTTTGAGGCATTTCTGTGTGTTTTTTCCAGCCTATTTTTGTCTTTTCTTGAAGGAATGTCGCCCTTCAGTTCCAGGATATTATTGGTTGAAATCAGGTACTTAAAAGACTTGAAGAACATTCTTGTATATTCTTAAAATATAAAATAATATATTCATTTCATATATTTATAAATTGTAAGGTCACAGAGTGTTGGGGAACTGTAAATTATTAAACCTATTTAAAGTAAAAAAAAAATTAAAAAAATAAAATAGCCCTCTCTCCTGGAGGTAGGAAAATCTTCTTTGAAGCCTTTTCTATCTCTTGAGTAAATATGGGCAGTCATAATGAGACTAGTTTTGTTAAACATTTTATGTAATCAAAAGCCTGGAACAACTCCAATACCATTTTCCTCTATTGTATAAATACATAATTAGGCAAGATTTTTTTTTTTCAGTGTTGCTGCTGATTACATTTTCCTCAGTCATGCAAGAACAGGATTTCTCTGTTCTCAAATATACTGCAACTGAGCTCAAATACAAAGCCTGACATAGCATATTTGCTGCCCCTAACTACTTTCACTGGATGTCGTCTTCTTTTAAATGGGGCAAACCACGTGAAATCTGGCATAAATTATCAATCTAAGGGAAGATTAGATGCCCATAATAACACTGAGAATAAGGATGAGAGTTGTGGGTTTTTTTTCCATTATGTGTTAGTAGTAAAAACTGAATAGCTCATAAGACAAGACCATTGAATCCTAGAATTAAGATGACTTAGCTCCTGTGCATGCCAACCAGTACACAATTATGTGGTGCCACTTCCTATACTCCCTCTGCTGAGAGAATGCAGCATGCAACTGCTGTTGTGGCTGTGTTTCAGGAGTTCTTGAGGAACACAACATGGATGTTGAATCTTCTGCCTTTTTCAGCCCTTTTACAGCTGGAGTCAAATTTTGGTCCTGATGACTAATGTGGGGGGCTAGTTATGAATGCTGAGCTAGACAGGCTATAGGAGGAAAACTCATCCTGACTACCTAAATCTGGTGTACTTGGCTGGAAATTACTTTATAAAATCAGATGATACCAGGCTTCCACAGGAACTTCTTTATTTGTGTACTCCAAAATAATACATATATATTTTTGGGCAAGCTTTGTTACACTGCTGACAGCATGTCCTAGAGTAGAAAAAGCATGAGCAAAAATGACTGACAGGACCGTGTCAGCACAGGACAGATACTCAGTTTAGTTCTAGCATAATTATTTTGATGTTTAGAAATATTTTTGAAGATGAATGAGTAATTTTGAGGATTCATAAAGAAATATTTTTATTTCTGTCTTTGATTGTATTTCCCCAAGAAGTTAACTATCACTTTGAAAAATCTTTAACATTCGGGAAGCACTTAGAGATTTTTAAAAACATGATAAACGTTTTATTCAACTTCTGAAATAATTCAGTCCTGTATGAGCCATTAAGAACTTAATGGAATCTATCTGCACTCACCAGTGAAATAGAGCAGTGTTATGGTCCTACAGTTTCTTGCAGATCATCATTATTAGGCTGCTTGTCATTCTCATTTTTGTTGTCTCCTAAATAAAATACAACACTACTTTTTATGGTGAATATAACATTAGAGTCAGCTCACTTGTTGGAAATCAAGGTTAGAAAGCATTTTAAACATACATATATATTTTTTTTTTTTAAAGGCTTGTACAAATTACAAAACCTTAAAAAAGCCACTGGTAACATTAATTAGAAGACTCTACAAGGGAATCCCACTGTGAGAAATGTCCCTTCAATACCTTAAAAATGGCTCAGCTGTGAAAAGATGTTCACAAACCTTTTTTCTCAACTGTGGAAAGCTAACATAAGGGAGTGGCAAGGTGTTCTACTGGATCGATTTTTAAATTATTAATAGTATTAATAGTAAAACACTATTATGCTAAGTATTGCAAGAGTGAAGAAGTAGTGAGGCTGAAGAGAAAAATACTGAAAAATTCCCAGGATGCAGAATTATTTTAACTAATCTGTACCACTGAGGACTAAAACTCAACAGGTTTCAAGGTAAAAAAAGAACAAGGAGTTTCTGGCTTTGATCTGCCCATTTCCATGTACATACAATATCAATCTCATTTCCTTTGGCTCTTCCAGAGCAGCTTTTGTAATACTCATGTTTTGGATTTCAAACACAGTCTATATTACCTGGAGAGATGCCTTTTCAGAAAGCTACAGTTAGATAAGGTGTTGTTTTGTTGTTTTGTTTTTTATTCTATTGTTTAGGTTGGTTTGGTTTTGGTTTGTTTGTTTGGGTTTTTAATTTTCCAGCTCCATGTTCTAGCTTAGCTCTTGGGATGAGCCAAGAGCTATACGACAAGCCAAGAGCTATATGAGATATACAGCAGGAGAAGGATGAAAGGAGGGAAGAAAAAAGAGTCTGGGAGTTCTGGGACTTGCCAGCTGGGCTGATTTGCACTGCAGTAGCTGCATGTCTAAGCACTTACAGAGAAACAATGTTAAAATTAATAAAAATGAAATAAGGTAAAGGAGAAAGGAGAAAGGAGAAGTAATTCACTGTTTCTGAAGTCCTTATTTTTTCAGCCTAGGAAAGCAACACATTCACACACCTGTTCCAGGCCTCTTGAGCTGAAATCCCAGGAGTATCCTTGTCCATCTCATGCACTCTCTTGTGCTTTCTTTATAATCAAAATATTAATACTGTCAGAGAAATTGTGAAATTGTGTGACACAAGAAAGCTCTCCTGCATTAACTGTCTTTCGAGCTTAAGGCAGTTTTGTTACTTGAACTGAGCAATTCACCTTTAAATAAGTGTGACATTTCCCCGGAGTGATGAAAACCAAAGCCAGATCTGTCATAACTAATAAAAGCAGAACTTTGTCAGTCAGTCAGCAAAGACCTAAGGGAGAAGGAAATTAATGGGATTTATTAACGTGTTGCTGTTGCCTGAACATGTGTGCTCTACAGCTGCTGAATTTGTACTCTACAGCTGCTGAATTAAAATGTGCCACAGCATTCTTGCAGAGTGATGCTATTTGTCTCTTCTTATCTGCTGTTAAAATCTTTAAAACAAATAATCTTAAGTCTGCTCATTAAGAAATACTGAAACAATGCTCATCAAGTGAACATTCACCTATTTTCATTCATAATTGGGGTAACAACATATGCGTGATTAAAGAAAATACAGATAACTGCAGCTGATGAAATTATTGTGGTTTTTTTCCCCATACTTACTTCTTCATAGTACTGACAGATGAGTTCATATCATAGCTACTTTTGCTACCAGAAAAAATGTGTAAATGCTCTTTTATCTAAAACAATAATTAAAGCTTAGCATAAAAATTGTTGATATGCAGGTACCTATCTGTCCTAATAATTCTGTTTTCAAATTCTTCCTGGTGCAGCCAACTCCACTAGAACTTATATGACCAAAATTGATGTTAGAAGTTGTCTTCCAACCCTGTGATGTGACTTCACTTACCTGAACTATTCAGGGCATACCTTATGAATAAGAAATACTTTTTTCATATGATGAAATGAGCTCACAAATATATCTAATTATTAATCATGAAACAATATAATGTGTAGTATTCTATGTCATGGATAAATGATCAGATCCCAGAGAATACATTTTCATGTTCAATGTTGTTCAGATTTCCTCTTTGAAAGAAAAGTTTCAAAGGACTAGGATGTGACTGGCGTTCTGAGATGCAAGCATACACTGTTGGCTAATGTCCAGCTTCTTGTCCACCAGTACTCCCAAGTCCTTTTCCTCAGCGTTTCTTTCTATCACCTCATCCCCCAGTCTGTATTAATAGTGAGGATTTCTTCCAACCCAGGTGTAGGACCCTGAACTTGGTCGTGTTGAACTCCATTGGCCTACCTCTCCAGCTTGTCCAGGTCCCTCTGGATGACATCCCATCTCTCTGGAGTATTGACAGCACCGCTCAGCTTGGTGTCATCTGCAAACTTGCTGATGGTGCACTTGATCCTGCTGCCTACATCACTGATATTAAACAGTACTGGACCCAATACAGACCCCGGAAAGACACCACTTGTCACCAATCCCCACCTGTACTTTGAGCCATCTCTACACATACTTCACACTTAAGCAGAAAGTCCTACAAGTGCTTCATTAGATACAACAGTATAAAAAAGTTATCTCCTGATCCTAAGACATGTGAATCCTACAGCAGGTCCTTGCTCAGGCTAATATTTCTTGTTTAATCTGAAGGATAGCTAGTCACTCAGTGATATGAATCAGTGAAACAGAAAATAAGCTCTACTCCTTTTTAGTGTTATGTCTATCTGTAAGGTTTTGACACTCCTTGCTGTTTAACGGGCTCCGCAAACCCTAAGAATGGTGCTGCTGCTGTACACAGATACCTGTGCATTATGTCTGTAAACTGCCTGGAGAATTGTAGCTTGGCTGCTCATAGAGGTGAAGCTAAGTACTTTTGAAATCCCTCAAGCAAAAGGCCACTAATGGACTTTTACTTACTTCGTGTAGAAGAAAATTAAGGTATTTACAACTTCTAATCAGCTTACAATTGTAGTACCTTAGAGAGTATAAAATAAAACAGTTTCTCACTCTATTAACCCTTGTAGCACAGATGTGGCAGTTTTATTTCAACCCAGCACAACAGACTAGAGAATGTACATTTCTCTACCAAGAAAATCTTTGGACTTCTGTGGGTTTTTAAATGAAGAATGTGTCAATACTTGGCTCTCCCTATCATATCTCTGAGACCCTGCTACTGCTGGTGGCAGAACCTGCTTCTGCTTCAGAAACCTGGGATTGGCTCTGCCTTGATGCCAGATGCACTGACAACACATCTGAAGAGCAGTTGGTACAAGTTTTGAAGAGGTTAATAGACAGCGGTGTGTTGTTCTGCCCAACTAGGGGGCGTTAAAACATCAAAAGCATCTGAACCATACAGGTGTCCTACCTCTTCCAGCTCTGAAACACATCATTCACAAAATATATAGCTCCATTTTTGCCATTTATGATTTCCAAAATGTCACTGCCATTGTTTAAGTTAATGTCATTCACATTTTAGAATTAAACCTTTTGTTCAGAGGAGGCTTTGACAGACAGTGTGGCTGCCTGTTTTGTCCAGCCCTACAGCTGGGGTTGTCTGTCCATATGGATACAGGCACCAGCCTCTGCTCTGATGTTTCAAGATGCCCTACAGGCTAACGAAACCTACTTGGCAAATTGCTTCTGGCACCACTACATTTCACAAGAACATTGAAATAACATAATTTAAAGGAAATTGAAGACTAAGGAGATGAAATTCTCTGAAGCTTGACCACAGCAGTGAAACTCACAGAAGGTCCTGACTTCTGCCATTACTGGCATGTGGTACAAGACACATTTTTTTTAAACTCATGTTTCCTTCAATGCTAAAATAATTTCTGCACACTACATCATCCCATCATATGGCCACTCACTCACACAGAGCTTAAGAGGGACATATCTGTGAACCCAGCCAAAATCTATACATTGACTGGGATTAATAAACTAGGAAAGGAGATAAACAGAAATATTTATCTTGTAGTTTCTGTTGTGAAGTGATGGGGTGCTGCTCATATTTGTATGTAAATAGCTGTATCTATTTCACAGATTTTAGAGGTTTATTCACCTCCAAGAAAATGTTGTGGAAAATAATAATTCTGGATTTATAGAATATATTTCTGAAAGATGTTCTAATGTAATGTAGCATATTTTAAATACATATTTTAAGAGTGTATTTAAAATATATATTATTAAATATATCTATATATCTATATCTATAAAAGAATAAAAACTGGAAAGCTGTTTCTGAAAAACTGAGTTCTAGATTAATGAGGTAAAATTACATTTGTAATTAAATCGGGACAAAGTTTATATTCCTTGTAAAACCATCTGAGAGAGCCCATGTACTGTAAGAAAGGCACATATAAACACCATATATTTTTAAGTGGAGAAGCATATTCAGAGTGGAAGCTGAGTAGATCTTTACTGGAACTGGAAAGAAATGTACAACTTAAATGAAACATGGATGTGTTTTTGCCACAGGTGGGAAGATATGTATTAAGAGTCTTACACTATGAGTATAATATAAGAATATATTAAGAGTCTTACTAAGGTATCAACTAATCATTAAGTAAATTACCTGATAAGTTTAAAGCCATACTTGCATTGACTCCTAATCTTTATTTCAAATGTATTTACACATTTCAAATTATATGCATTAATAAATATATGCAAAACAGGTATCAGGAAATACATTAAAAGAGAAAAGGCTTCTGTGGAGAGATTTTGTAAGACACTGAAGGCAGCTTGTGACTCCATTTCTCCATACTGTAAGTTTTATATGGCTTTCTCCTCTTTCTCTCTCTTTTTTTTTTTTTTTTTTTTTTAACTTTATTTTTATTTTGGGTGAAATCCATCATAAACATAGGAACATGTCTTTGGGTTGTAGCATTCTTCTGTCTGCTTTTCTGCCCCTTTTATCACTCTGAGGTGAGATATGAGATGTTTTATTTCAGAAAGTCATCTGCAGCACTAGACAGCTAGTATTTCCCATATTCTCTCTGTCTTCCATTCAGGACCACAATGATACATTTAGATTAATTTGTAATCTTAAACAGCAGTTTGATTTAAAAATTTGTGCAACTATAAACTGAATATTTGCACAAGATAATAGAATTACTTCTACAGTCCTTCAGGATCCTGTTATGGCCTACTTGCCAGTTATACTTTTACTGGGGGGAAACGCCTTGATCTTCCTACAGAGGATAATGTATTCGATATTCAAGGCTATTCCGTAAACTCAGAGAACTTGATATCTGGAGAAATAACATAGAAAGCATTTACTAATGCTACTTTTCACATTGACTTTGTCTAAAATTATAAAATATTTTTGAGAGATTGGCTAAGAATTGAAGAATCTTGAGATGAAGTCCAGGCATGACATCATCTGCAGCACTGCAGGCCATAGACCTGAGAAGATGCAGGGTATCAAGAAGGCAGTGAGAAGAGACCTAGTGAGAGCAGAAGGTCATGTGGGCTCAAGGTGTCAGGGAGACCTCTATGAAAAGCAGACTTTATTCATTATTAGTAAGAATTAGTAAAAAACAAGGAATTTTTTTTTAGACTATGTAGAAGTGAGTTGGTTTGTGTGTTTTACTATTCCAAGACTTTTTGCACTTCAAAGGGGAACATGTGGGACAATGGAATAGCCACATAAGGAATTTATGACCTCCTTCTATTACAATATCACTGTAAAATTGCTTATATCTTTATGGGTCATTTATATTGTACACCATTTCTGCACCTATTTTCAAATATTTAATTCAATTTGGTGAATTTTGTTCACAGGCACTAGGAAGAAGAAGCCACGTTCCCTCATTTATTTATTTTTTTTTAATATAACATGGGTAGAGAGATTATAAACATCTTTTTCATGCAGTGTTCCCTACACCTTGAGTGTAACCTGCATGCAATTTTCTCCCATAATCTGTGGTCCAAGGAAACAATTTGTGCTGGTTTTGTGTGTTTTGTGAGGGAACCAAAACCAAGGAGATTGGTAGTCCTTCGACTTTCTGTGTCTAGAACCACCTTTTGGAAGAGAGATCACTGGTCTGCACATCTGCTGAATCTCCAGGCTCTCTTGCTTGGCAAGCTGAGCTCCTGATACCATAAGTTTTTCTCTTCATCTTGATTCTTTCTCCCTCCTTAAACCAAAAGTTTGAACAGTAATAGCCTTTGACAAGATACACCCTTAGAGTGCCTGTGCACGTATACACACTCAGACTGATGTGTAATGCCAAGCACAAATACCAGGAGTAGAAAGCTGTTATCGGAAAGCCAGAAAAATGTTTTACAATGGTGTTCTGCAGAAAGAATTCATGAGGTTTTGATTTTGTTACCTGCTCTTAAACTTTGTGGTGTCTCTTAAAACTCTTTGGACTATTGCTATGAGCAGCATTGCCTAATATATCATACCTTAAGGAACAAAAGCTCATGTGAAAACATAGCTCTATTCAGGTTATGCTTTCATGCATCAGAAAAAAATATTTTTAAAGCTTTTTGTCTCTCTTCTGAGCACTTACTTGATTCCTATGTCATTTTGCTCAGAAGTGGAATCAGAGTTTATGAAGAATGAGGCGTGGTCTAATTGGCATACTTAAAAAATTCTTAATTGTGACTGGGAGATAGCAGCATATTTTAAGAATATGATTTCAAAGAAAGAATGTGTTGGGGCTTTTTCCTTCAAGAACCATTACAGTGGTTAGATGTGTTTTAGAAAACTCCATGAAAACTTTAACAATCCAACTTCAAATTGGAGTTTTTGGAGATTAAATTGTTCAGAAGATATAAATTACTAATGTTTATCTCAAAATACAGAAGCTTCTTTGCATGTTCTTGAATGTTTAGTGAACTCAGGTTTAGTAAAGGATTCCAGCTCTTGTTTCCCATGAATAATACAGTCTTGAGAATAGGACTTAAAATCTCAGTCTTCTGACTGTCTCAATCTCCATGTAGTCAGAAAGACACACATTTCTGTAATGGTGGTGATGCACAGGCAGTTTCATGTACTAGTTTGGGTATTTATCTCTAAAGTCAAATTTTATTGTTGCCATGGGAGGCCTCTTTTTTCAGATACCTTCAGCTGTATAAAAATGAGGAAGCTAGTCTAGGAGAGCCAAGAAAACCAGCCATTTGCCTTGCCCTGGGGTCACTGTCAGAGTACTCCTAAAAGTGAGATATCCTTGCCCTCCTGCCACCACTGTCCTTCCATGACCCAAAATGAGGTGGGAAAACTTGCTGGGACTAGGTGACTGGCTATCAGCTGTGAAAGTTAAATGACATAAACTTAATCATATGAGTCCAGATTTAAGGCTTCATGTGTACCTGCCATAAAAACCCACACAAATGTTGCCTTTTTTTTTTTTTTAAATTGCTTTTAAGTGTTACATCTTTATCTTGATTTAGGCTGAAAGATAATGCCTTAAACCATTAGAGAAGGATTTCTCCCTGCTGTCATCTGATATACAACAGAATTTATTGCATGAAATAAAACCTTCTTCTTGTCATGATCTGGGCTGCAAGATCTTGATTGGTCTCATCCAATTCTCTTGACCTACTGCCATCTCATGATTGCACACATCCTGCTAAATTGCAAAGAGCTGTCATGGTTAAAGATCCAGTGGAAGTCACACCAAAGTGTTTACAAAGAACATATAGAATTGCAGGTGTATTAATGTAGAGAAAAAACTTCCAATTGCTTATAGATCCCCATATATGGAGGTTAAATCTACTGTCAATAGGTTTGCTTTTATTATCTTTCACAGATGCCTTAGGAGTAGTCTAGAAGCTTGCCTAAAGGCCAACAGATGAATGGCTGAAAAACCCTCTCTAGAGTAAATCAGAAATTCTGTTACACAGTTATTCTGGATTTTATGTTTTATGCAAGTAATTTTCAATAGCATAAGTGAAGGGAAGACTTGTGTGGAATACAGGCACAACCAAGACAAATATATGTGGTAGGGCCTAAAAGTTAACAGGCTTGGCTAACACATAAATAAAGCTTTCAAATATGATATCTCAGATGAACAAAGGAAGGAGATTTTGTGAGTTACAGACATGTAAACAGGTAACAACTCACTGCAGGTAGCAGCTCACTAGAATAGCTGAGAAGTTTGAGATGTTTGATGGAAGATGATAAAAAGATGACAAATATTATAGGCAGAATGAAAGAGACATAATAAAGCTTGTGAGATAAATTAAATATATTATGTGGAATAAACTTCATAAATCATAATCTTGGAAGAGACATTAAGAGCTTCCCACCCTGGCAGGTTCATTTTTCCTTTCACCTGTTTTTCTAACTTTCCTAAAGAACTTGAATAGTCATTTCAGTGCTCTGTAGTTACTAGAACATTTTTTTCCACCTATCCAGTTTAATTCTTCCATATACTATAGGTCTTTTTAAACAACTCTCCCCACCCACCCCCCACTTTTCTTTTTCCCTCCTTACTTGTTTAGAACTAATCACACAGCTTTTCTAGTCACATCCCTTTTCTAATCACAGCTGACTCTTGTCCCCTCCATACCTTTCTGGTACAGAAAATCATCGAAGATCTTTCTCCTCCCCTTAAAGCAAATGCCATTTCACAAATTTACAGGAGATCTGTCACTCTAATTCTAAGCAGAATTCCACTTTTCAATTCAGAATTCCAATTCAGTTCTCTTTCACCTAAACCAATTTTTTGTTGAAAGAGCACTCGTCCCAAATAAGGAGAAAGAAAGAATTTACAAGCTTTCAGTTTATGAAAAGAAATTGTAAAGAACAACATGAAATGGTTTAAAACACCTTTTAACAAATCTAATTTTGAAGTAAATGCACAAGCTATGAGGCAGGGCCAAAACCACCATCACACTGGACTAGAGGCAGAGAACTGGAGAGCATGAGGATCCTGCTAGTAGCCAGGATTCAGAGTGTTCTTTCCTAATGGAGGTAAAAATTCATTACAATTTGGTACCTGTCTGATCAGGGAGAACATCTCAAAATATGTCCCAAAGCATAGCCTCTCCTCAAATTATCAGGTAGGCAGGAAATCTCTTCACCTAGGATTGCTAAAAACAACTCCAACTGCAACTGTGTCCAGTGCTGGGCCCCTCAGTTTAAGAAGGATATTGAAACACTTGAACATGTCCAGAGAAGGGCAACAAAGTTGGTGAGTGGCCTCGAGCACAAGCCCTATGAGGAGAGGCTGAGGGATCTGGGATTGTTTAGCTGGGAGAAGAGGAGGCTCAGGGGAGACCTTATTGCTGTCTACAACTACCTGAAGGGAGGTTGTAGCCAGGAGGGGGTTGGTCTCTTCTCCCAGGCAACCAGCGCCAGAACAAGAGGACACAGTCTCAAGCTGCACCAGGGGAAGTTTAGGCTTGAGGTGTGGAGAAAGTTATTCACTGAGAGAGTCATTAGCCATTGGAATGTGATGTCCAGGGATTTGGTGGAGTCACCATCCCTGGAGATGTTCAAGAGAGGAATGGATGTGGCACTTTTTGCCATGGTTTAGTCATGAGGTCTGTGGTGACAGGTTGGACTTGATGATCTTTTATGTCTCTTCCAACCTTGGTCATTCTGTGATTCTATGATTCTGTGATGGTGGATGATGCTACCTTTGACAGGTGATGCAGGGAACACCCAGATGTCTGTGAGAAATGGTGCTTTGAAATGGAGACAGATTACCTTAGCTTGATGGCTTTTTTGAAAATCTGGGCTCTGCCAGGAAAAATTATACTTCTCGTGTAACATAATTTCCATTTGTAAAGCTCTTTCAAGCTTTCTAACTTTTCAAACATCATTGTTTACATGATCATTTAAAAAAAAAAAAAAAAAAAAAAGTGGATTTCAAGTCCTTGATATTAATATGAAAAACAACTGATTGGTTCATGAGAAAAATACTAATTATAGTTTTCAAGTGGTTGAGTGGGGTTGAAGGCAATTTTTTATTGTGATAGTTATTATTTGATATATTTCTCCTTCACAAAACTTTAGTTTTTATTTTTTTAATATTTGATTGTGCAAAAGCAAAATATTTCTGTAGAGCACGAACTTGCTGTCCACTACCCCATCTATTGTTTCAGATGGTGACCTGTAGCTGTTTGGGTGGAATTAATAGAAAGCTATGCAGTAAATAAACTACGTTTCCATGAAAGATCAAGACAAAAACCCAAAAAAGTTACTTTTGTACACATCTTTCTATTGAAAAAATATAATTTTTGCAGCTGCAAAGTATTGACATTTTGA
This sequence comes from Melanerpes formicivorus, assembly GCF_026170545.1. NCBI lineage: Eukaryota > Metazoa > Chordata > Aves > Piciformes > Picidae > Melanerpes > Melanerpes formicivorus. Next base: position 35,314,048 of record NW_027142354.1, read on the forward strand.
TTTTAGGATCTCAATTTTTAAAGGAAATATAAAACATTTGGTTGAATGATGAATTTTCTTTAAAACAACAATATTGATGGAAAACTGTTCTCCAGCTGAGTGGAGAGACCAAATTTCAGTTGAGGGCACTGGGATGCTGCTGTGCAGATTAGAATTGATCATTGTGTCCAACCTATCATCCAACACTCTCTAATCAACTAAACCACTGCACCAAGTGCCCCATCCAGTCTCTTCCTAAACACCTCCAGTGATGGTGACTCCACCACCTCACTGGGCAGCCCATTCCAATGGGCAATCACTCTTTCTATGAAGAACTTCTTCCTGATATCCAGCTTAAACCTCCCCTGGCACAGCTTCAAACTGTGTCCTCTTTCTCCAACTTTCACTGTATTTGAAATATGTGGGGATTGTTTTCTTTTCAGATGCATGGACTTCTGAGTATTTTCATGAATCTTTGCTTCAAAAGTTACATAAACAAGAACATTAAGACTGAGGTATGACCACAAATAAAAAGAATTTGGGTGTGGGAGATTCCTCAGGAGGTAACTAACTTAAGTTAGTCCATTGTTCTGGGAAGCATGTGACAGAAATTGTGCCTAGTGGTGGTAGTATTTCACCAAATTTAAGAGACTGCAAAATGTTCTCATGTCTGTGTATATATAGTATTTCATGGTTTATGTGGAAAATAAATTAAACAATCTCGAGAGATGCAGCAATTTAAAAATCTATTCAAATAAATTATTTATGTATTTAAATAAGCAATTGTGATGAATATGCAGCAGAAATGTTGATTTTCATGGTGAGGTATAAACATTAATTATTAGAAGGGAAAATCATGAAAACAAGAATTTCTAAAGCACTTGGCATTGACTCAGGTCTGTAAGGCATTAAAGTTATTAAAAAAATTCTTCCACTGTACTGACTAGTTGGACCAATACTAAGTGCTTTTAAATATGTTGGGAAGAAGTTCTTCACGGAAAGAATGATTGCCCATTGGAACGTGCTGCCCAGGGAGGTGGTGGAGTCACCATCATTGGAGGTGTTTAGGAGGAGACTTGATGGGGTGCTTGGTGCCATGGTTTAGTTGATTAGGTGGTGTTGGATGATGGGTTGGACATGATGATCTTGAAGGTCTCTTCCAAGCTGATCTATTCTATTCTATTCTATTCTATTCTATTCTATTCTATTCTATTCTATTCTATTCTATTCTATTCTATTCTGTTCCATTCCATTCCATTCCATTCCATTCCATTCCATTCCATTCCATTCCATTCCATTCTATCTCCTGTAGAAACAGCTATGCATCATCACTACAAGCACATAGCACACTTTCAGTAAAAACCTTAATATGAGCACTTCTGGTTTACCACTTTTACTCTTTTGTTAAAGACTGGGAAATAGCAATAATTTAAACAATTAGCAAATTGAGTTTATGCAAAATAAATTAAAATTAAAGTATTTTTTCAGATATTAGCAACTATTTTTATTAATCTTTTTCTGTGTATTTCTGTTATAGTGGGTTCTTTGGGATTCAGAAATCAGCATGCATACCACTTGATGATCTCTGATGTCTTTTCCAACCTTATTGATTCTATAGGTGCGAGCAGGCACAGCTGTGTTTTATTGAAAAGGCAAACAAGGCTATGTAAAATCATAGCAAGGCACACAGACAGAAAGTAAGGTGCAACCCAAAAGTAAGGTACAAGCAGGAAGTAAAGCAAAAATCACCTCACCCTAGCCAACCAATGAGATCACAAAATGGTGGAGCTGGCCATCACCCATCCAAGTGGGTGTCCCCAAGACCCAAGGTCCTGTCTGTAGGATCATCACTGTGGTGGCAGCCCCGCCATTAGAGATACCTGGCTTAAATAGAGCAAGCGGCCAGTGATGTCAGGCTGAGAGGTCCCAGGAGGCTGGGCTTTGGAAGGCAAAACCCCTCCCTATTGCACAATGTGTTACAAGCCATGTCCCCTACTGCTCATGCATGACTCCTGACCTGCAATTGCCTTTTTCCATTTCATCTTCCTTCAGGACTATTTGACCTTACAGAGCTTTTGTAGGGCATCTGTGGTCTCTGAGTAGAATAACAAATTCCTAGCACCTACTTTATTTATAAAACAGGAACTTGGAGACTCTTGTTTTTCATAGCTTCAGTCTCTCTTATCAGCCAGCTGGGTACTTCTGATCAAACACAAATTAACCCATTCCTCTCAAAATTTTTATCAAGGCTTTGGTCAGGACACTTATTAGAAATACAAAAATGTATGGATTAATATAGTATTATAGTGTTCCATAGCTCTCGTATGTCATAAAATTTCTACTATTTTATATGGAGAAGTCCCTGACAAAAACATTTTTGAGAAGGATCTTTAATTTAGAGTAGGGCTCAGAGTGGAAATCTTGAAACTATTCTTGACTAAAGAAACCACCCCAAAGGTAGTGTTTATAATGATTCAGAGCAAATAATTTGGAAAAATGCCTAGGAATTTTGTGGTTTGAGTTTTTTTTGTAATTGTTTGTTGGGGTTTTTTTTAAGGCTTTGCCTTTATATATATATTAGTACAGATTCTTAAAGTTTTGTAAGTGAATGTGATAAGCCACATAGACTGAGATGATCTATATATGTAAGTAAAAAGGGGAAAAAACATGTAACTGGAAATATGTGTATTTTCCATAGACACTTCTTGGTACCTGGACTGGACATTAGAAACAGTATCACAGTATCACAGTATATTAGGGGTTGGAAGGGACCTCAAGAGATCAGTGAGTCCAACTCCCTTGCCAAAGCAGAATCACTTAAAGTAGTCCACACAGGAATGAATCCAGGTGGGTTTTGAAAGTCTCCAGAGAAGGAGACTCTACAACCTCCCTGGGCAGTCTGTTCTAGTGCTCTGTCACCCTCACTGTAAAGAAGTTTCTCCTCATGTTGAGGTGAAATATTCTATGTTCAGGTTTGAACCCATTGTTCCTGTCATATCGCTGTGCACCACTGAAAAGGACTTGGCTCCGTCCACCTGACACCCACCCCTCAGATATTTATACACATTGATGAGATCTCCTCTCAGTCTTCTCTTCTCAAGACTAAATAGCCCCAGGGATCTCAGTCTCTCTTCATGAAGGAGGTGCTCAAGTCCCCCAGTCATCTTTGTGGCTCTCCATTGGATTCTCTCCAGCAGGTCTCTGTCTCTCTTGAACAAGGGAGCCCAAAACTGGATGCAGTATTCCAGGTGTGGTCTCACCAGGGCAGAATAGAGGGGTAGAAGAACTTCCCTAGACCTGCTGGACACAGTTTTCTTGGTGCATCCCAGGATACCATTGGCTCTGTTGGCCACAAGGGCACATTGTTCCATGGAAAACTTGCTGTCCACCAACACTCCCAAGGTGTCTCTCCATGAAGCTGCTTTCCAGCAGGGCAGCCCCTAACCTGTACTGGTGCCTGCTGTTATTCCTCCCCAGATGCAGGAGCCTGCACTTGTCCTTAGTGAACTTCATGATGTATGCCTGCACCCATCTCTCCAGCCTGTCCAGGTCACATTGGATGGCTGCACAGCCTGATGGGGTGTCAGCCAACCCCCCAGTTTTTTATCATCACTGAACTTGCTGAAGGTACTCTCAATCCCCTCATCCAGGTTGTTTATAAAGATATTGAACAAAACTGGACCCAGTACTGATCCCTGAGGGACACCACTGGCTACAGGTTTCCAAGTCGACTCTGCCACTGATGGCAACCCTCTGAACTCTGTTGTCAAGCCAGTTTTCAATTCACCTCACTGACCAGCCATCTATGCCACATTTCTTGAGCTTTTCTTTGAGGACGTTATGGGAGACAGTATCAAAAGCTTAAGACAAAGTATATGACATGACATCCACTGCTCTTCCTTCATCCACCCATTTGGTCATTGTTTTATAGAAGGCTATCAGATTAGTCAGGCAGGATCTCCCCTTGGTAAATTCATGTTTCCTACTCCTGATAACCTTCTTGTCTTCCATGTGGTTAGATATGACCTTCAGGATGAGCTACTCCATCATCTTTCCAGGGATGCAGGTGAGGCTGACTGGTCTGTAGTTACCTGGATCCTGCTTCCTGCCTTTTTTGAAGACTGGAGTGATATTAGCTTTCTTCCAGTCATCAGGCACCTCTCCTGTTCTCAAGGACTTTTCAGAAATGATGGAGGAGAGGCTCAGCAACAGTATCAGCCAGCTCTCTCAGCACTTGTGAATGCACCCCACCAGGGCTCATGGACTTGTCTTTAGTTGGTATAAGAGATCTCTAATGCAGTCCTGACTGACCAGTGGAGTGTCCACACCTCTCCAGTTCTGCTCCCTTGCTTCTAGAGACTGAGGTTCCTGAGGGCTGGCCTTAGGAGTAAAGACTGAGCCATGAGCACTAGGCCACTTGATCTTGAGGCTACTTCAAGCTGCCCATAGAAGGCCTCATCAGCAGCTTCTTCCTGGTTCGGTGGTCTGTAGTAAACACCCACAACCGTAGCAGCCTTGTTCTTTGGCCCTTCACTCTTACCCACAAGCTTTTAATGCTTTTATCATCTCCCCCTGGGTTAAGCTCAACACATTCTAATTGCTTATTCACATAGAGAGCAACTCCACTGCCTTGCCTTGCCAGTCTGTCCTTCCTGAAAAGTACATAGTTGTCCATAACCACATTCCAGTCATTGGAGGTGTCCCACCATGTCTCTGTAATTGCAGTGTGATCATAGCCCTGCAACTGCACCCAGATTTCTAGTTCATCCCGCTTATTTCTCATGCTTCTTGTGTTGGTATACAGACACTTCAGAGACTTAGCAGAGGAGTGTCTGTTACCATTGTGGCTGTCACATAATCCACTATCCCCTACTGCCCCTAGGATAGCAGCGGAGCTGATACCGTGCTCCACAATTGTCCCAGAAATGTCCTCAGTGAGCCTTGTTTTTCCCTCTTCTCTGTAATTCAGTTCTCATACAGCAGTTTCTCACCTCCCACATCAATTAATTTCACTTACACTTGCAGATATAAAAAGGCAAATGCCATCTCAGTCATTCATTAACATTTTCAGTGCAAAAAGTACAAAATGGTAAAAGAAAAAAAGAGTGGGTTATTTTTTTTGCAATTTCAGGGTGGAAATATATCCTTTTCAATCAGTCAGAAGCAGAACTTGGACCTCCCCAACGGCAATTGAAAACAAATATTTATTCGCACTCTTCATGCAGAATGACTTCACCAGTTAACTGCTTCTTTCTTTTCCACACCAGGTCAAAGCCATATTTAGGCAACATGTCACTTAGGTCATTCCTTCAATAGCTTTTCAAAAAAACTGGCAGTGTCAAAGGATATCAGTGATGGCAGCCCTGGGCTGATACAAAGGGGAGATTGCATTGGACAGATCCATGTCACACCCTGGAGCCCTGTGCAAAGGTAAGTGAGATAGCCACTGGGGGAAATTGCAGTGTTCTTACATGCACTTTAAACTCTTGTGGTCAGAATAAATAGATATGTAAAAAAACTTCCACCCCTCTCTTCCTTGCCTCACTCCTTTATGAAATCAGTATTGTTTTACATAATGCCTAGAAACGGTATTTTAATGGATAGGAAGTGTAATCAAATTACAGATTAAATAGCCTAAAATTGTAACTGTAAACATGACACAAAATATCTTTAAGACATATCTTCATTAATCTTTCTCTGAATTTCTTTCAGTGAAATACTATCTAAACAGAAAAGCTCAGTTGTGTTGCTGCCTAATTGCTAGGTCTCCCTGTCTTCAGACTCACAAAGAAGTCTTGTAATGCAACTGTATTTGACTCAATCATTGCTACTTGTTATTTATGCCTGTTTGCTGGTTCTCATCTGGCCTCAGGCTAGTTGAGTCAGGCCTGGTGTCTCAGTGGGAAATGGCTGTGGCCAACCAGACTGAGGAGAAAAGAAGATGGGATCAGAGGAAGAGAAGTCTAGGTGGGAAATGTCCAACTATTGCTTTTACAGCAATGGATCTGTAGCCAGGCTCCAACTGGAATGACTCAGAAAACAGAAGGATCTGTGTTAGGAGCTTCGGAGGCAGAAACAGCAGATTTGGTTCTGTTTCTCAAATAAGCTGTAAGTAGCTGATTTGTACCTGGTACTTCTTTTGTTTCATTTTAGTTTGTGTTCCCTCCCCATCTCTCTCCCACCCCTGAAAATTGCGACGGAGGAAAAATGTTTTGGTTTAGTAAAATACACAGTTCTTCCTCTTTTTGAACAGTTTTTTGTACCTACCCTAAGACCCTTTCCTTGTCATCAACATTATACCACAGAATCATATAACTGTAGGGATTGGAAGGGACCTCCAGAGATCATTGAGTCCAACACCCCTGCCAAAGCAGGATCATCTAGGATAGGTCACACAGGAATACATCCAGGTGGGTCTTGAACATCTCTAGAGAAGGAAACTACACAACCTCTCTGCACAGCCTGCTCCAGTGCTTCATCAGTAAGAAGTAAAAAAGTTTTTCCTCATACTGAAGTGGAACTGTGCTCCAGTTTGTATCCAGTTCTCCTTTTCCTATCAGAGGACATCATGGAAAAGCAACTAGCACTTTTTTCTTGACACCTACTTTTCAGATATATATAAACATTAATAAGATCTCCTCTCCATCTTTTTCTTAATTTTTTCCTTCCAGATACAATAACCGATGTCTCTCAGCCTTCCTTATAAGACAGATGTTCCAGTCCCTCAAACATCTTCATAAGGGGGACTATCCATTAGATAATGAAATGTTTCCTCTTGTTATATAGTGTTTAGTGTAACAGCAGTAGGTTTTCCCACCATGTATATACTGGAAAACACTTACACATTATCCACAAAGCTGAACCTTTTTACAATCACCTCTTATGTTCTCCTCAGTTCCTCAAAATAATTCCTGACTTGAGTCAACTAATATTCTTCTGCTAAAGTGTTTTTGAAATCAGTTGTGTGAGCAGTGAGGGAAGGCTTCCTCCATTCTTTCCCCTTCTATCCCTATCATTCAATGTTCCAGTCTGATGGTTTTTCCATTTATGTTTCCAGTGAGCTCATTTTAAAGTTCCAAATGGCTCCTTATATTTATATCTTCTATTAGTTTCTTTCATTTCCATTTCTTTACTTTCTTTTTTCATGTCATTATTCATATTGGGATGTGTCACTATCTTTCAGCTTGCCATTTACATCCCATTTTCTTCTCTATGGGTCTGAAAGGTGTAAGAGATAGACAGATTTCTGTAACCTATTTACTATATTTTTTAGTTCTTCTTCAAAACAGAATCTTTTTTCTCCCTTTACCAATAAAAATATCTAGGATTTCCAAACAGAAAATTGTTCAGGAGAGCAATGGTCTGTTGACTTAATAAAGCTCTACACTAAAGTTTTGAACAAAGCGTATTCCAGGGATGAAAAATGAGGTGTGCATAACCCATCTTTTCTTAAATGTAAGTTTCCTAAATGAACATGAAATCAAATTCATTTTGCAATGAATTCTCTTGCTATTTATGCTGTATTTTGAATGAATATGAATCAGTACCTCTAATAAATTAGCATTCAGGTTTCATTTCTAGACCAATTGGAAAAGGCAATTACAGCTTTTCTTAGGAGAACAGGGGAAACTGGCTGCTACATTGCAGTGGAATTGCAAAGTCTGCTTTTCAGTGAGCTAACCTGAAGGCACAACAAATATTTCAAACTCTAAAGAGCCATGATATTAACTGCTCTAAGAGTCAATTTTAACAATTAAGATCTTAGCTCAGGAAAAAAATGTAGAAGACTGAGCTAAGCATAGAAGAGGGAGTGCTGAGAACATTTCAAAATGAGAGGACCTCAAGGGAGGACAGATAGGAACATGATGAATTGCCCGCTAGTGATGATAAATCATATGTACATGTTGCATCTGTGAGGAAAGGCTAATGATAATGCCAGTTTTAAATCCCATAGGCCAAAGTAGATATTGCCTTAGATTGTACTTTATTGTTTCTTTAGTTTTATGCCTAAGTTTAGAAATCACGTCACATTTCTTTTCTTCAAGGTCCAGAAACTAGCTGTGTGCTGAAAAGAATGAGATAACATGCTGCTTTCAAAAATGCTTGAGTTAACAAGAAAAAGACAAAGCCTGGATTTATTCCCTTCTGGGAGAATGGAAGTACTGGAAATTGAAAAAATAATAAATAAATGCTGGATACTGCTGTTAATGTAACATCACAGCTCCTGATAACTTACTTGTTTATGTACAAGGATTTATCTTCTATGAACGAGTAAGATGATCATATCTAAAAACAAGTGTCACAGGAGCTACAGGAACTGCCTTTTAGAATAGAATAGAATAGAATTAACCAGGTTGGAAGAGACCTTTGAGATCATTGAGTCCAACCTATCATCCAACAGCATCTAATCAACTAAACCATGCAACCAAGCACCCCATCCAGTCTCTTCCTAAACACCTCCAGTGATGGTGACTCCACCACCTCCCTGGGCAGCACATTCCAATGAGCAATCACTCTTTCTGCGAAGAACTTCTTCCTAACATCAGCCTGAACCTCCCCTGGTGCAGCATGACACTGTGTCCTCTAATTCTGATGCTGGTTTCCTGGGAGAAGAGACCAACCCCCACCTGGCTACAACCTCCCTTCAGGTAGTTATAGACAGCAATAAGGTCTCCCCTGAGCCTCCTCTTCTCCCAGCTCCCTGAATCTCTCCTCACAGGGCTTGTGCTCGAAACCCCTCACCAGCTTTGTTGCCCTTCTCTGGACACGTTCCAGCAACTCAACATCTTTCCTAAACTGAGGGTCCCAGAACTGGAACCGTGCTCAAAGTGTGGCCTAACCAGTGCCGAGTACAGGGGGAGAATGACCTCCCTGTTCCTGCTGGCCACACTGTTCCTGATATAGGCCAGGATGTTTATGAATGTGTTGTCCACTGTATTCCAATTCTTTGTGAGCAGACCATGAAGCTTATAAAGATAGCTGCTATTCAGAACTATTCAATAAACAATGACTAAATCACTGAATAAAATCTGTTGACATTTAACAGCAGTTTGTCTGTTTGTAATAGGTGGTTGGTCACTTGTTTGGTTTCTCCAGCTAAGATAAGAATTTCTGTAGTGATGCAAGCTATAAAGATCCAAAGTTCTGCCTCAAAGCATGCTCATTGCTGCTAAATTAGCAGTTTTTCAGTATTCATAGCATTAAACATATTAATTCCATGTCTTTCAAAAGATAACAATAATATTTAGTAGTAATAATCACAGAATTACAGAATGGTTTGGGTTGGAAGGGACCTTAAAAATCATCTAGTTCCAATCTCCCTGCCATGGGCAGAGACACCTTCCACTAGACCAGGTTTATTAAGGCCCCATGCTCACTTACATGCTTCTCAGGTTTTGACAAAAAGATATAGTCCCAGCATAAAACAACATTGAAAGTTAATTCTGGTCTTCAGGCCTCTGCTGTAAGGGCCACTCTTATTTTCAAGCCAAGGTGCAAGGGGGAGATAATTTATTCACAAGAACATTACTCTAGGCTTATTTGGTTCTCTTTCAGGCGTACTTCTCATTAGCACTCCTACAGGCTTACAACTCCACATGGCTGGCAGAGAGAGGAAATTATGCCAAAGTAATGCTTTCATGGATAAGCATGTCCCTGCTAATCTCTTTTGCCCACAGGGTGCTAAATGAGGGAGACTCAAATTCTACATGACATTGCTCCTAGAAAAGGGAGCGTAACTGGGAAGGAATGTTCTTTCTGCTTGCAAAAGTAGAGGAATGTTAGTGAAAGAGCTCTGTAGAGTTATACATCACTGAAGATCTGCAGCAGACTATACATAGGACAGGGAGAATATGTTTTTATAGTCATAAAATCAGTCCTAAAAAATATGCAGTTCTATAGCAAATATTTATGAAAGGCATTAATTTTATGTAAAGTTTCTCTTTATCTCTAACTGAAGTTTCCCCTGAGACTGAAACTCAATCTTTGGCCAGACTTTACTGTATATCTGAATATAGGAGGAAGATTTGTTTTGGTTGCTTTGTTGTTGTTGTTTTTTGGTTGTGGTGGGTTTTTTTTGTTTGTTTGGTTAGGTTTTGAGGTGGTTTTTTTTTTTTTTTGTTTGTTTTTTTTTTTTTTAGGAGAGGGGGACTGATCTAACATAGTGGGTTTTGCTTTATAGTTGAGAATCACCTCATATTCATAGGACTGGGAGATGAAGGTTGCCTTCTAATGTGAAGCCAGCAGCTACTGGTCTACCAGTCAGTGTTGCATCTGCAAGAATGTTGCACAAGCAAAGAACTTTGCCATTCTGAAGTGGGGTATGAAGAAACACTACCACTGTGTTGTGCATTTGGATGTGTGGAGCAAACAGCTGGGGAAGCTCAGGACATATGGAAAGGAAGGGTCATCCTTTTGCTAACAGCAGTCCTCTCTCCTTCACTCCCTAAATATGAGACAAAAATGAGGAAGTGTGATTTGCCTATGTCTACTTCTTTTTGATTGTATTGCTATACTCAAAGTAACTCCGAATCACAGAAGCAACCAGGTTGGAAAAAAACTGAGAGATCAAGTCCAACCTATTACCTAACACCACCTGACAACTAAACCATGGCTCTAAGCGCCACATCCAATCCCCTCTTGAACACCTCCAGGGATGGTGACTCCACCACCTCCCTGGGCAGCACATTCCAATGGTCAGTTACTCTATCTGTGAATAACTTTCTCCTCACCTCAAGCCTAGACCTCCCCTGGTGCAGCTTGAGACTGTGTCCTCTTGTTCTGATGCTGGTTGCCTGGGAGAAGAGAGCAAGCCCCATCTGTCTACAACCTCTTTTCAGGTAGTTGTAGAGAGCAATAAGGTCTCCCCTGAGCCTCCTTCAGGCTAAAGAGTTCCAGATCACTCAACCTCTCCTCAAAGGGCTTGTGCTAGAGACCTCTCATTAGCCTCTTTGTCCTTCTTTGGACACGTTCAATTGAGGGGCCCAGAACTGGACACAGTACTCAAGGTGTGGCTTAACCAGTGCTGAGTATAGGGGAAGAATGACTTCTTCCCTAGTCCTGCTGGCCACACTATTTCTGATACAGGCCAGGATGTCATTGGCCTTCTTGGCCACCTGGGCACACTGCTGCTCCAGCCACTCTGTCCACAGCCTGTGGCTCTGCATGGGGTTGATGTGGCCAATGTGCAGAACCCACCACTTGGACTCAGTATCATAGTATCTGTCAGGGTTGGAAGGGACCACAAGGATCATCTAGTTCCAACCCCCCTGCCATGGACAGGGACACCCCACACTAGATCAGCCTGGCCAAAGCCTCATCCAGCCTGCTCTTAAACACCTCCAGGGATGCAGCCGCAACCACCTCCCTGGACAACCCATTCCAGGGCTTCACCACTCTCATGGTGAAGAACCTCCTCCTCACATCCAGCCTGAATCTCCCCACCTCCAGCTTCATTCCATTCCCCCTAGTCCTATCACTACCTGAGATCCTGAGAAGTCCTTCCCCAGCCTTTCTGTAGGCCCCCTTCAGATATTGGAAGGCCACAATTAGGTCACCTCGGAGCCTTCTCTTCTGCAGACTGAACAGCCCCAACTCCTTCAGTCTGTCCTCATAGGAGAGGTGCTCCAGCCCTCTGATCATCCTTGTAGCCCTTCTCTGGACACGCTCCAGCACGTCCACATCCTTCTTGTAATAGGGGCTCCAGAACTGGACAAAGTACGCCAGGTGGGGTCTCACAAGGGCTGAGTAGAGGGGGAGGATCGCTTCCCTCGACCTACTGGCCACACTTCTCCTGATGCAGCCCAGGATCTGATTGGCTTTGCGGGCTGCAAGCACACATTGAGAGCTCATGTTGAGCTTTTTGTCCACCAGCACCCCCAAGTCTCTCTCCTCAGGGCTACTTTCCAGCCAGTCACTGCCCAGCCTGTATTTGTGCCTGGGATTGCCTCGACCCAGATGCAGGACCCTGCACTTACTCTTATTGAACTTCATGAGGTTGGCTTGTGCCCACCTCTCCAGCCTGTCAAGGTCCCTCTGGATGGCCTCCCTTCTCTCCAGCGTGTCTGCTGCACCACACAGCTTGGTGTCATCAGCAAACTTGCTGAGGGTGCACTCAATGCCACTGTCCAGGGCACCCACAAAGATGGTGAACAAGACAGGTCTCAGGACTGATCCCTGAGGGACTCCGCTTGTCACTGGCCTCCACTGGGATATGGAGCCATTGACAGCCACTCTTTGGGTGTAGCCATCAAGCCAGTTCCTTATCCATCTAGTGGTCCACCCATCAAACCCATGTGTCACCAGTTTGGAGACCAGGATGTGGTGCGGGACAGTGTTGAAGGCTTTGCTCAGGTCCAGGTAAATGACATCAGTTGCTCGCCCCTCATCTATTAATTTTGTCACCTGCTCATAGAAGGCCACCAGGTTGGTCAGGCAGGATTTGCTCTTGGTGAAGCCATGCTGACTGTTCCCAATCACCTCTTCACTATTCTTCTGAGCCAGTAGTGCCTCCAGGAGGATCTGCTCCATGATCTTTCCAGGCACAGAGGTGAGAGTGACAGGCCTGTAGTTCCCTGGTTCCTCCTTCTTACCCTTTTTGAAAATGGGGGTAATGTTTCCCCTTTTCCAGTCTGTGGGGACTTCCCCAGACTGCCATGACTTTTGAAATATAATAGAGAGGGGTTTAGCAACCTCCTCTCCTCCTCTGCCCGTTCTCTCAGTACCCGTGGGTGTATCCCGTTGGGTCCCATGGACTTGAACACTTTCAGGTTCTTCAGATGATCACGAACCTGATCTTCACTTACAATGGGCAGTTCTTCCTCCCCGTCCCTGGCATTGTCTTCCATAACATCAGGAGTGTGGCTAGAGGCCCTTGCAGTGAAGACTGAGGTAAAGAAGTTATTGAGTACCTCAGCCTTTTCCTCATCACTTGTGACCATGTCACCATCTTCCTTTCTGAGGGGGCCCACACCTTCCCTAGTCTTCTTCTTCCCATTCATATACCTGTAGAAGTTCTTAGTGTTCCCTTTAACCTTCCTGGCTAGATTAAATTTGAACTCTGCTTTGGCTTTCCTAACCAGGACTCTTGCTGCTCGGGTAGCTTCCTTATGTACCCCCTGTTCTACCTGTCCTTCTCTCCACTTCCTGTAGAGTTTCCTTTTAAGTAATAGTGTGTCCAGTAGCTCCTTGCTCATCCGGCAGGCCTCCTAGCATTCTTACCTGCTTTTCTCTTTGTTGGTATACAGAGCTCCTGGACACAGAGGAGGTGGTCCTTGAATACTGACCAGCTGTCCTGGGTCCCTCTTCCCTCCAGGGCTTTGTCCCATGACACTTTGGCTAGCAGATCCCTGAAGTGATCAAAATCTGCACGCCTAAAGTCTAGGGTCGTAAGCTTGGAATACTTCCTCCTGATTGCCCTGAGGATGTTAAATTCAACTGCTTCATGGTCACTGCAGCCAAGGCCGTCTCTGAGCCTCACATTGCTTACCAGCCCTTCCCTGTTGGTGAGAACAAGGTCCAGCATAGCACCATTTCTTGTTGGTTCCTCTACCATTTGGAGGAGGAAGTTGTCTTCTATGCAGTCCAGGAACATCCTGGATTGCTGGTGCCTTGCTGTGTTGTCCCTCCAGCAGATGTCAGGGTGATTGAAATCACCCATGAGGATCAGGGCTTGTGACCTGGAAGCCTCTTCTATTTGCCTGTGGAGGGCCTCATCTGCTTGGATCTGCTGGTCAGGTGGCCTGTAGGAGACCCCCACAGTAATATCTCCTTCCCCTGTCCTGCCTGTCATTTTAACCCATACACTCTCAACCAGCTCATCATCCCTCCCCAGGTGGAGCTCCACTGATTCCAACTGGTTATTGACATAGAGGGCAACACCTCCTCCTCTCCTTCCCTGCCTATCCTTCCTAAAGAGCTTATACCCATCTATCCCTACATTCCAGTCATGGGAATCATCCCACCAAGTTTCAGTAATAGCCACTATGTCGTGGCATCCCAGCAGCACAGTGGCCCTTAACTCATCCTGTTTGTTGCCCAAGCTGCGCGCATTCGCATAGAAGCACTTCAGCTGGGCTGGCCCTGTCCTCCTCTTGTGCCAAATCCCCTTGGTTTCCACAGAATGTCCTGGTGGATCATTCGTGGCTTGCCTCAGGGCAGCAAGTTGAGAGCCCTTACCAGCTCTCCTTCTCTCTGCTGCTCCCCAGCAGCCCCTCTGTTTGTCACCTGCCAGCAGGAGACTATTAACTCCTTCCCCCTTCAAATCTAGTTTAAAGCCCTATCAATGAGCCCTGCCAATTCCTGCCCCAGGATTCTTTTCCCCCTCTGGGACAAGTGTGTCCCATAAGTTGTTTTCAGCTCTGGTGCCTTGAAAACCAATCCATGATTGTGGAACCCAAAGCCCTGTTGATGGCATCAGCCCCTAAGCCATGAATTGACCTGCTGGCCCTTCCTCAGTATTCCCTCATCCATTGCTGACATTAGAGGGATAGTAGAGAACACAACTTGAGCCCCTGATCCCTTTAGCAGTTGCCCTAAGGTTCTGAAATATTTTTTAATAGATTGTGAGCCTCTCATTGTTACATTGTCACTACCCACCTGAAAGACCAGAAGTGGATAGTAGTCTGAAGGACTCACGAGGTTGGGAATTTTATCTACAATGTCTGTTACTTGGGCACCAGGGAGGCAGCTGACCTCTCTATGAAAAGGGTCTGGTCTGCATATTGCGCCCTCTGTTCCCTTCAGTAGGGAGTCTCCTATGACGATGACCCTGCGAGGTTTCTTTTCTGGGTAAGTTTTGATGGCTGGCCTGAGGCAACCTGTCATTGGTACAGCTTCTGACCTTCTTGAGTCCCCGACCTTACCAATGACCTGTTCCTCCTGCAGAGCCTCATACCTGTTCTGTAATTGTACTGTAGGCAGCGTGCTGCTCAAAGTAGCAGACTTTCTCCATTTGCATTTCTTCCATCGGGCAGAGACCTGTTCCCATTGGCCCTGCTCATGTGGGTTATTACAGGGAGGTTGAGAGGCTCACCGCTGGGAAGGTATCAAACTCCCTGTTCCACTACGAGTTACCCCCTGTTCTGGTTTTGAAGAGGTTAGATTATAGGAATAGTCAATTTTCCGCTCATCATCTCTTATAGCTTTTAGCCTTTCCACCTCTTCTTTTAGTTCAATCACCATGCTCTTCAGATAACGGATCTGCTCACACCTAACACAGAAGTTGTTCCTTCCATCCTCCGTATCGAGTGCCAGGTTCCAGCACTCACTGCAGCCATCTACCTGAACATCTGCATGCTTGTAAGTGGTCTCTGTTTGGGTGCCCACTGTTCTTCTGTTAGCCTTTGCTCTAGTAGTAACCATCTTGCAGTAACCACCTTGCAGTAACCACCCTCTCCACCTGGCTTTTTTTTTTTTTCTTTTTTTTTTTCCCCTCTGTCAGTAAGAAGGCAGCTGTGCTCCTCAAGTTGCCTCCTCTCTTCAGCCACGCGCTGAAATGCACTGTTAAATGCCATCATGTTGGACTCTGCCCATCTGTCCATCCTGTCAAGCTCCTGCTGCAGAGCCCTCCTACGCTTTAACGGATTGACACTTGCTTCCAGCTTGGTGTCATCTGCAAACTTACTAATGGTGGACTCCATCTCCTCATCCAGATCATCAATAAAGATATTAAACAAGAGTGGGCCCAGCACTGATCCCTGGGGGACACCACTAGTGACTGGCCACCAGCTGGATGTGGCACCATTCACCACCACTCTCTGGGCTCGGCCCTCTAGCCAGTTCTTCACCCAGCACAGAGTGCTGCTCTCCAAGCCACGAGCTGACAGTTTGACCAGGAGTTTGCTGTGGGGGACCGTGTCAAAGGCCTTGCTGAAGTCCAGGTAGACTACATCCACAGCCTTCCCTACATCCACCAGGTGGGTCACCTGATCATAGAAGGAGATCAGGTTGGTCAGGCAGGACCTGCCTCTCCTAGATCTGTATTGACTAAATCTGATCCCTTGGCCATCCTGCAGGTGCACTGTAATTGCCCCCAAGATGATCTGCTCCATAATCTTTCCTGGCACTGAGGTCAGGCTGACTGGCCTGTAGTTTCCAGGTTCCTCCATCCGGCCCTTCTTGTGGATGGGCATCACATTGTCCAGTTTCCAGTCATCTGGGACCTCTCCATTGAGCCAGAACTGGTGGTAAATACCATGTCATTCTGGTAAGAACTAAATAATATGTTGCATTATGAAAATGCATCCCCTCAAACACTCCCAAGGAGGGAAGAGTGTCAGCAGTTCCATGTACTCTTTTTGAGTGGCTGGTTGATAAGGTCATAATACCTTGCTGCATGCTATATTAGTGCATTGGGCAGATTGCAGTTTATATCTTTTTAGGAAATACTGGCCAATGATATCCTAGTACAGTCTTCTCAAGCTGTCATATATCTACATACACCTAAAGAGGTCAAAGTGCATCTGAGATGGAGAAATGGGCCCACAGATAATTTCTACTACTCAGGTGTGAGCACTGCCTAAACAGATGATTTAGTAAGCAAAGAGTTTTTCTTCCATTATTGACTATCCAGGTATTAATGAAGAGTAATGCAATATTTTCTAGTGCTGTCAGGATGACAGAGCCTATGTACTTTAGGATGCAATTTTGTGCTAGAATATCTATATTTCAATATGATTCTAGGGGGAAAAAAGTACATACACAGATGAGAAAGCTCACCCTGCACAGATTTCTTAGCTCCATTTTTTCCTTTTCTGTTTTACTTCCACATAGGAAGTCATCAGAGTTATATTTTTCCTGATTAACATGTTTCTTCATCAACTATAATTGCAACCATTAAATTAGATTGCCTCCTGTTAATCTTCTCCTGCTTCAAGACTATTATGCAGAGAAGTAATGTAAACTGTCAGATTTAGAGGATGTAAGTGCCATTCTTGGAAGTAGAGAAAAATATTGTTTTAATAAAAAGCCTTTCCAACAGAGTTACCTTAAAGAAATACATTGATGGCACTTTTAAAACCTGCCAGAAATATGCATTAAAAAAATGAGAAATCTTTTCATTAACATGAAGAGATAAACATTGTATCAAAGCTGATGACATTCTCACATGCTTCATTTGTGCAGCTCAACAGACATCTTAGAATTAAAGAGAGCCCCAGGCAAGGAGTCAAAGAAGCAAATAGAAGTACTTGAAGTCTTAATTTATATCTCAATATAACATTTATAAGGGTAGATAAAAATGTAGGTAGAGAAAACATTAGGTCTCAGCAGTCTAACCTGTCTGATTAATATCTCCTTGGACAGAAGTTATGTTAAGACAGTTCAGAAGACACAACTGGGTTTATAAAGGCAAAACCTGGCATATCTGCCAGGATTGGCACATAATGGAGGTTGAATACTTCCTCTGGACCTGCATTGTGTTAAAATATGTTATTAATCTTGTTATGAGTTTTAAAGATGTCATCATCTGAGTGAACATACTAGCTCTTGCAGCACTGAAACATTACACTGGTCCTCCTGTCATTTTTGAACACTTTATCAAAGATGAATCAGAGCTGCAGCATGTTCCAGAAAATACAGTATTTTAAAATGTTAAAGTAAATTGTAAGCTGTCCCTAATTTTCATAGCATTATAGTATCATAGTATCAGTCAGGCTTGGAAGGGACCACAAGGATCATCTAGTTCCAACCCCCCTGCCATGGACAGGGACACCCCACACTAGAACAGGCTGGACAGAGCCTCATCCAGCCTGCTCTTAAACACCTCCAGGGACGCGGCCTCAACCACCTCCTTGGACAACCCATTCCAGGGCTTCACCACCCTCATGGTGAAGAACTTCCTCCTCATGTCCAGCCTAATTTTCTAGTATATAAATAAAATCTGTGACCTGTGCATTGAATAGTTGATCTTCAGTACTTCCATGCTATGTGGTCAATCAATTGGGTTTTGATATTTGAAAGGCAGTAAGGAAAAAATACAACTTGTTACCAGAATGAGTAGAACCATTTTAGCTTTGCTGTGATGAGTAAAATATGCATATTTAGACAAATCTAATATTTATTTATTATCTAATTTCTAAGATGGCTTGGGAAAAATTGTAATTGGTGGATTTTAAGAATTAGTTATTCATTCAGGAAACAAGGGACTGGAATGTCAAAAACAAAACAACACCACCACAACAACAACAATAACAATAACAACAACAACAAAATAACCCAAGATATTATTTTCATAAATTCACAATTTATATATTTCTATTCCAAAGTTTCTCAATTGGAAATTTCACAGGGTAGTATTTTAACTCCTAGAGGTTGTGAAGCATTCTCAGAATTCATTGAGGCTCCCTTTTGTAGTGATTATTAAAATAAGTGCCTTTTCTGCAACAACAAAGTTTCTCTTGTTGGTTTTTTTTTTTTTTTTTTTTTTTTCAGGATTAGCCAAGCTATTTCAAATTCTGCAGCCCTCCTTTTCTTACTACAGCAACCTGGTTGTCCTCCAGCTGTGACTTTTAGGGCTTAGCTGATGTCCTCTGCCAGGACAATTATTTCCAATGTCAAAAGGTTTGAACAATGCTTAAATGTACACTGTATGTTTTCATGACCTTATTTTTCTTCATATCCAATTGCAATAACAACTCTCAGCATGTAGTGTTAAGAGCAGAGATCAGAATGAACTCAATTGCTCCTGAATTTAGGAACACACTCTACCTAGGTGTGTCCATATTTCTAAGGAGACCGCCCCACCTTGGGCAGGGACAGCTGAGAGAGACCAGCTCTCCAGCTCTGATGTGGCAGGCTAAATTTGGCAGGTCAAGGGTGCAAATCCTGCTTTGTCCCTTTGCAGGTGGGGTAACTGGAGGCTGTATGAAGATATTGGAAGGGAGAATCAAATACATGCCTCTGCTCTTCAGTATGATGCTTGGATTATAGACAACTCTGTCCAGTTGTACAAAACTTAGATGATGTAAAATATGGCTGGCATGATTGGAAAAATAGTTGTCAGGGAGGCAGGAATGACTTTAATAGACAAGGACAATAAGTAGGTTCTCCATGGAGCACTCTCCATTGCAGAAGGAATTACATCCATTACAATGGTATGCCCTGAAAGGCAAGGGAACAGAAAACAATGAAACAGACAGGACAAAAAGGAGAACTTGGTGGGTGGTGAGAAAAAGAGGCAAGAAAACAGTGATGATATGGAAGTTGGAGCAGTCACTGAAAAGTAACTGAAAAGGCACATCCTTGGTCCTCAATCCTTTTGCCCAGTGCTGACATCATAAAATCTAAAGATGCTGAAGTACATAAACAAGTCAGTCCCTGATAAGTTCCTTACCTGTTTGTAAATACTATCCATCACAGAGGGAAATGTCTGCCAACACTGGTGGGGTGAGATACCAATGAAGTCTGAGAAGACACATTTTCCCCTGCCCCACGCCAGGGACTATGAAGCCCTGAGATGGCTTCTTTTTCTTACTCATTTTTCAATTATGTTGTCAGTCTAGCAGTAACAACATCTGTAGAACACATAGGTTTTCAATTAAAAAGGAAATGTTTGTCAGAAGTGAATGAAGTATTCTCATTCTGTGACCTCATCTCTCAGTTTGTAATATCTATTTCTAATTTACATGGCCAAGGTCATCCTGGCCTGTATCAGGAATGGTGTGGCCAGCAGAAGCAGGGAGATCATTCTGCCCCTGTACTCAGCAGTGGTTAGGCCACACTTTGAGTGCTGTGCCCAGTTCCGGGCCCCTCAGTTTAGAAAAGATGTTGAGTTGCTCAAACATGTCCAGAGAAGGGCAACAAAGTTTGTGAGGGGTTTGGAGCACAGGCACTATGAGGAGAGGCTGAGGGAGCTGGGATTGCTTAGCCTGGAGAAGAGGAGGCTCAGGGTAGACATTCTGGCTGTCTATAACTACCTGAAGAGAGATTGTAGACAGGCGGGGGTTGGTCTCTTCTCCCAGGCAACCAGCACCAGAACAAGAGGACACAGACTCACACTGTGCCAGGGGAGGTTGAGGCTGGATGTTAGGAAGAAATTCTTTTTAAAAAGAGTGATTGGCCATTGGAATGTGCTGCCCAGGGAGGTGGTGGAGTCACCATCACTGGATGTGTTTAGGAAGAGACAGGATGGGGTGATTGGTGCTGTGGTTTAGTTGATTAGATAGTGTTGGATGATAGGTTGGACTCAATGATCTCAAAGGTCTTTTCCAACCTGGTCTGGTCTATTCTATTCTATTCTATTCTATTCTATTCTATTCTATTCTATTCTATTCTATTCTATTCTATTCTATTCTACTTTTGAATCTGATCAAAAAGTCTATTATCACTTAATTCTATGAAAAAAATTTAAATGTTTACCTGTATGTGGGAATGCAAATTGTGGAGCCTAATTAAATTAAAATTATCTAAGAATGTTCATAGTAAAAGTTATTGTATATTTGCAATCTAGTTACAGAGTAGTTTCATGAAAATTGAGAAGTTTTTAGTGGAACAGAGTGTGAAACATTATAGGAAATCATTGTTTTGTCCAACTTTTCCACCATTTTTTGTCTAAAATATATAAGGATGGAATTGCTTGCATAATACTCTCCACAACATTTTGCCAAAAGGTGTTCCTCATTCAGATTTGGATGAGTGTTTAAGTGCTTTCTTTCATTTCAGAAACTTTACATTCAGTTATCCCTCTAGAAACCATGAAAATACTTCTGGTGGACAGACAGCCTGTGCTTAGGTGTTTTTCAAGATAAGATAAGTAATGGGAAATAGAAGAGCATCTGTATACTGAGTGATAAGGGTGAAAACACAGCATCACAGTGATTTATAGTACATCTGATGTACATGTGGAGGTGGGTTTTTTTCTTCTTTGATTCTTTAAAAGAAATGAAGCTTTGCTCTTGAAGCTGTGCTTGGAACCATTAACTGGGAATTATCAGAATTAATTGCAAGTGCAGTGAAACTTCTGTAAGGTTACACAACTGAAGGAGAACAATTTTTTTCTGCTACATGGATAATTGTACACAATTTAGCTAGGGAGCTTTGCATTAGTTTCAAAATGTTTTGAATAGCAGTAATCTTAATGGACATAGTATTCAAGACAGCGCTGTTATCTAGGGGAGAAATATTTGAGGTAAACTTTAGATGGTGTGGTGATTTGAAAATTCCCCATCAACGTTAAATTTGCCAGACCAGCTCAGTTGGAAGGAAATGAAAGCTGTATTTACAAGCAAAATTACAATCTACAGTGAAACACAATGAATATGTACAAAATCTGCAGTATTTACAATATTTACAGGTATTTACAATTAATATCAGCACAAGAACCCCCCTGGCCAAAGACCAGGGGAGCTGCAACATCTTCTCCCCCCACTCTGCTCCTCTCCCTGCCCCCTGTACACAAAAAGGGACAAGAGACAGAGCAGAGAAGTTATTGTTAATACCAGTCACAACAAAGCAGTGCAGCCAAGGTCAGTAAAGCCAGGAGAAACATCAGCCAGAGCCGAAGAAGCGAAAAGAAAACGTTTTGCAAACTGAAGCTGATGGTAGATACCTCTCCAGTGAGACTGTTTAGAACTAGCATTATTTTCCTTTTCACATCCAACAGTGAGTTATTTACATTTTACCACTTCCGGTTCAAGATCTGTGAAAAATTTGTAAAGGCATAGCCTAAAACTGCCACAGATGGCAACTCTGTTATTTCTGCACTTGCTACATCTTTAGGAACTATGTCGCACTGTTTAAGTTCAACCTGCTTTAGAGAGAGGGTTAAGGCCTCTCTTCCAACTGCCTTAATTCATATTGGGAGTGAGATAATTGGTCCCAAAGCTGTTCAGGTCTACATATTAAACCATAAAATGAGAAGGTCCCTTTCAACCACTGAATCAAGGTGAAGATATGGCAAAACCCCATTCTGTCTATAAAAGGGGGAAAGGTCCTGACTGAGGTCAGGATTGGACCTATCTGCTACTGATGGATGTTGGAAAGTACAATGCCTAAGAGCAAATCAAGCCAAACCTCTGCTAAGAATGAATGCTGCACGTCTGAATGCATCATGTCTTGCTCCCTACTTGCTAAAGAGAATCCAACCTGTTTCAAAAAAACCCAGCACTGGTGATGAATTAACTGTAGCAATATTAAATCCACAACTGTATCAACTACTTTGCCCAACCTTCCATCACAAACACTGTAATCCTAAGGGGAGGGCTAGTAACTGCTACTTTCTCTGGCATCGCTAGCATTTACGCTGATCTTGGCAAAATACAGAATGGGCTTCCAGGGCTCTTCACCTGTTTCTCTGATCCTGAAGGAAAATTGCAAGGTAATTCTTGAACTGCAGCAGTTTCTGTGGTACTGTTAGGCATCAAGCTAGAGACATCTAAACCCCACACTACAAAATATTTCTTACAGTGTAAATACATGTTCTTCAAAAAACCCACCCAACCAACCAACCAAAAATCAAACAAAAATAAACAAACAACAAAAAAAATCCCCAAACCACACCTGAATGTTTTCTATTCTTGTTGAAGTTGTATGCATGGAAAAGGAAAGACTGAAAGGAAGCACTGACAAATCACTTATTTCAAAACTGGTGAGAAAATTTTAAAGCATTCAGAAAATTTGCACTTGTAGCTATTTTAAAACTAACAACAGAGTGATGACATCTTGGAACAAATGCCTAGAGAGTTAGAAAGCATAGGATAAATTAGTTTCAGATGGATGACATATATTTTCTAAAAGCTTGAATACATTAGAAATCTAAATCTTCCTTTCAGATATGACTAAAGTCACTTAGAGAGACAGCTTTTTTAAAACTATGGCTTGAGCTGCTGAGCTATATACATCCTTGAAAAACTGTTAAAATGTAAGGCAATTTTCTTTGTAAAGTAGAAAATGAAAGAAATTTTAGACAAGCTAAGTTGTGGAGGTTTTTAAGCAACTTTACTAAGAACTGTTGAGACTTCAAGAAAATAGATTTCTTAGAAACCTCAAGACTTGGCTAAAGAATTTCAGGCTAGTTTCTGACATTTCTGTTCTCATTTCCCAAAATGAGTAGCAGTGGAGTTAATGGGAGCAGAGGAAAATATGACAGTCATTAACAAAAGCAAATCATGTTTAGATGTCACCAGTAAGCAATAAGGAAATATATAGATTTGCCCAGAATAGCAATAAAATGTACATGCTTACAGCAATGTGTCCTACAATATTCTCCAAGTGTATTAACAGAAGGGATGTGTGTCACTGCTGTCAAAATCTCTGGTGAGACCCCACCTGGAGCTCCAATTCTGGAGCCCCTATTACAAGAGGGATATGGACGTGCTGGAACATGTCCAGAGAAGGGCCACAAGGATGATCAGAGGGCTGGAGCACCTCTCCTATGAGGACAGACTGAAGGAGTTGGGGCTGTTCAGTCTGCAGAAGAGAAGGCTCCGAGGTGACCTAATTGTGGCCTTCCAGTATCTGAAGGGGGCCTACAGGAAGGCTGGGGAGGGAATTCTCAGGATCTCAGGTAGTGATAGGACTAGGGGGAATGGAATGAAGCTGGAGGTGGGGAGATTCAGGCTAGATGTGAGGAGGAGGTTCTTCACCATGAGAGTGGTGAAACCCTGGAATGGGTTGTCCAGGGAGGTGGTTGAGGCCACGTCCCTGGAGGTGTTTAAGAGCAGGCTGGATGAGGCTCTGTCCAGCCTGTTCTAGTGTGGGGTGTCCCTGTCCATGGCAGGGGGGTTGGAACTAGATGATCCTTGTGGTCCCTTCCAAGCCTGACTGATACTATGATGATACTATGACATCTTGTGGCAGGAACATTTCCTGTAGGAAGTGCATTGAGCCCTCCGATTTCTTATCCATCTTTGTGCATCATGTGCTCTGGCCTCCACCGTGGAGAACAGTCTGGTTTTAGTTTATTTGTTCATGTAGTTACGAAAGTATGAGTTATTCTCCAGACTCAAGAAATATTGATATATTTTCACATAGTACAGTGCAACAACATTTGTTCACAAACTGCAGACTCTGTCGCCATTCATTTTGCCAATACTTTATGTCCCAAATCTATAGATTTTATGTCAACTTTGTTATACAAATTTGGGATAAGGATTGTTCTGATCCAAACATTGCAGTCATGTAGTATTACCAACATTAGAATTATTTACCAGCAGTGTACAAATCTTGATGTCTTTCATAAAGGACAGATAAAATGAACCTTTCTTTATGAATGCATATTTGCTGCATACAGCAGCACTTTTGTGTTGTGTGCCATTGCAGTTAACACACAGTGGTAACATCTCTTTAAAAACACAAAACTTTGGCATTAATTTGAGAACTTTCATATAAAGAGTAGAATAACACAGCACAAGATGTAGTCACATTTCCAACGTTATGAGGTTGTTAATTCCAGTAAACTATTGATTGGATGCTTTATTCTATACTCCAGGTGTCTTTTTTTCAAGATTTTTTTGAGCACTTGTGTACTTTCTATATGTGTCAGGGTCCTGACCTAGCTGTGATTCTAACAGGGAAAAATATAATCATAAAACAATATATTTAAAGAGGAGCTCTCAGAACTTTACAAGTATTTTCAAAGCTTGGGTCTCTATTCAATATTGACATTTTTTCCCTCAGTATTTTAATAAGACTTCAATGAGCAGGCTATTTTCAGGAAGCCATGTTATGGCTTATTACAAGACCATTTTAACAAAACAAAAATGAACACTCTGGTTGTATCAAATAGAGGATATACAGAAAATAACTCTCATTGACTCTTTGGCAGACATTTTCAATAAAACCAGCCACAGAGACATATATTTAATAATTGGAATGAGCTTCCCAGAAAGGTGGTGGAGTCACCGTCCCTGGAGGTGTTCAAAAAGGGACTGGATGTGGCACTTGAAGCCATGGTTTAGTAGTCATGAGGTCTTGGGTGACAGGTTTGACTTGATGATCTTTGAGGTCTTTTCCAACCTTATTAATTCTATGATCTTAGTAAAGAGGATTTGATTTTCTATGGCAACTGAATATCTGTCACATCCAGATGATATATCAAATTTTTATTCTATAAGGGTTGTCTGCAGCACTCTGAGGGACTATTTGTTCATCTGTCCCAGGTGTGTGTTCCTGCTACTGCTTTTGTACCATTCAGATATTTTAGATAAAAGTTCATAAGCAATGTTGTTTACTTTTGAGTGTTTAAACTCCATCATCCTCACTGGACTTAAGGCACATTTAGAGTGAAGTACATGTACTTTCCTGGATATAACTGCTTTCTCAGTCAAAATGTATGCTCTTAATAGTAACATTTTATATCCTTTCCTCCCACCCCACCCCCTATCCCTCCCACCCCCTGAGTCCTGTATTTCTGTGATATTTTGCATAAAGAAATGGAATTAGTAGCCTTAGTGGACTGTGTGGTAGGTATTATATAAACATCTCATTTAGATGTAGCCTGGCTTTTACTACCAGCTCCTGAAGTGGAGTTCTATAATAGAATAGAATTAACCAGGTTGGAAAAGACCTTCGAGATCATCGAGTCCAACCTCTAAGGTAGAATAGTTACAAGTTCATGTGTCCTGCAGGTCTGCTTCCTACCATGAGCCCCCCAGGAACACTTCCATGTGGTGGCTGTTTCTGTGATTGGGAGTAATGGTGTCTGAGAGCCCTGAGAAGGCTGCTGGGGCTACTAACCAGGTTAGTACTAACCCCTGCCTCCTTACCACATCTTAAAGGGACATGCTCTTTCTTGATGCCTGCTTAACTGTCTTTCTCAGATACTGCTAGAGAGGGTTGAGACTAATAAATCAACTCTGATTTGATGAGCTATTTTCTTCAATATTGTGACCATTTTAGGCTGTGCCTTTAAGAAAGGGACAGTGCTGGAACACTCTGGCTGAATGTTTTGAAAAACAAAGATAGGTCTAAATGAATTTCATTGGTAGATTTGTAGATTGAAGCTTTAAGTTTTAGTTCAGTTGGAATTTTTTGTCAGTTCCTCTCTGTTCTCCCTTTCCAGCCTGTCTGCTTCTGAGCAACTAGCTGGAGTTTTGACCTTGAATACCAGATTTGATAGGATTTCAGCTTTGGGTGGCCTGCTAGTGGCCTAGCTGTGTCATTTTGGGCCTAGTGTAGACCAGTGCGGGCAGTAGCAGGGAGATATGGAGGAGCTCTTGGGGCTCTTATTTACGTCGGATTGGAAGGAAGGTTGTATGAAGATTTGGCCTAAGGAGGTTTTGGAAAACTGTGGCCTATGGTTTTATTTGTATTTTATATGCTTTACACTGTAGCATGTAGTATTATGAATAGGACTTCCATTTAAACTTCCAATAACATTCTGTTTCCTATCCAATCCTGTGTGAAGTTTTACTTTAACTACTTTGAGAAGAGCTAAAGAGACTGTCTTGCTCTTTAAACCAAACCACCCCCCAGACCCCCAATCCTGACACAAATCTGCATATAGATATCTCCACAACCCTGAAAATGGAAAAACTTTGTATGATAACTGTAAGCATGAAGATGCAGAGACATGCCAAAATCAGGAAGTGAACCTTCAGGTGCATACATCACACTTATTTTATGATTTTTAGATTTAAAGATTTTTATATTTTACATTCTTGACCCATTTATTCAACATATAGGATGCATTCTCTCTGGGGGAAATCAGGCTTATTTGAAGAAAGAAGATTTTGCTGCAGAAATTGAGATATGTATGATTGTTGCAGGGAAATATTGGATAGATACAGGACAATCTTAATGCTACTATTTTTACCATGGACATTTTTGTGTACTAGAGGACACTGTGTTGGTATCCTGGGACTTTTACTTGCATAGATGAAGAATACATTAATAACAATAAATAATAGTCATTATCTTTAAATTTGGCTTAGGCATTTTTTGTGGTATAGCCATGACAAGTGGGAAAATATGCTCTGTTACATCACTTAGGAGTATATTCTCAGCCCATGTAAAATATCTTGTGTCAAAAATATTTGAATAAATGTTCTCTAACCTCACTTTTATATATTTGTGTACATACAGATTGTTGACCCTTTTCCATGTGATTATCCAGCTTTAGTTGGCATAATTTATGCAGGAAACCTTCAAAAGATAAAGATTCACAGTGTATAACAACTATTTGGCTAGTTCTGCTCTTTGTAAACAAGAATCAGGATTTATAAAAATGAAAAGGTCACTGCACTACTCATTCACAGTGAAAAAACAAATACAAAATTAGGAATTATTTAGGAGATGAAGAACAGAACAGAAAACATCACCAGACCACTCTGTAATACTTTCACTGTGTCTTGAAAATTCTATATAACCCTAGTGCAAACTTCTCAAATTATTGTAGCAGAATAGAAAATAGCACCAAGAAGGATGATCATAGATACTGGGGTACTGAGTAATCTTTCACCCAAGCTGCCTGGAGCCTCACAGGCAGTTTTCCCTTGTGTTCCTGTGGGTTTATTCTGGCATCATTGAATTCATGTCCCTGCCTGTGCTGACCCAAATGCTGCTGTTACACAGGTTCTCATCGGAAGTGTCTGCCACTAACATAAGAAACATCCCTGCTTGCACCCTTTCATTCTTATTTTGCTGATTTTAGTTTATGCTAAGGAAAACCAACTATGGTGCACACTGAAGGCAGCTACAGTCATTTAAATGCCTGATAAATACACAAAAATACATGCTCATGAAGACTTATATGCTCCAACCAGTGCTAAAAGCATGACATGCAGGAACACTAATAGGGTTTTTAAGCCAATACCCATGGAAAGTATATATTATTGGGGAAAGTATGGGGAAACTAGGGGAAAAGCAATCAGTGGCACTAGAGGAAAAGCAATGGGTACTAAAGAATGTGAATCTTGGTGAAAGTTATGAGGAGGCAGATGCTGTAACTGTAGCCAGGTGCGTTCCTTTGCACTCACAGAATTAGTGGAACTAGGAAGGACTTCAAAGATAGCAGGATGGTAATCAGTGGATACAGATGTCTGTGTTTCAAATATTTCATAAGATATGTGATAAAGGAAAAACATAAATATATTTGAAATATAGACTTTCATGTGTAAAGCATATAGCAGAAAGGTGAGTTACAGTCTCAATGACTTGGTAAATCCAGGAGATGCTGTAGTATTGTGGCTCTGAGATGTCACTGTGCTTCCTGTGTCTGACATGCCTGGCCATGGTCAAAGATGTGATGTCCTTCATTTGAATCCTAAGTGAATAGTGCATTCTTAAAGGACTACAGATAATATTTTAATTCCAGATTCTTGAGTGAGTATCCTCAGGTTGAATTGTGAGTTTTCTGAGAATTTAAGACAGTAGCACAGTAATAGACACATTTTTATATTTATTCTTTTTATTATTCTTTTTCTCTTAGGGAGTGTTCTCTGTGTGAAGTCTTCAGCTTGTCAAAACCAGCAGTATCAACAACATGAGCAATACTGGGACAGACCCACCAGGATATGTTCACTCCTCTTCAGATCACACAGAAACTTAGCATGCAGCTAATATTGTATCATGCAAGGAAGCAGAAATAAGTCCCCAACCTGTTCTCAAATTTGCAAAGTAATTTAAAGTTAACAGTTTCATTTAAAAATTATGGTATCTGTTATTGTCAAAATAAGTTGGACATCCATGAGAGTCTGCATTGTCTCTCTGGTTGCTTAGAATAAATACTCAATGTTTAAGTAATAGAGAGCTTGTACACCTCAGACACCATGAGTACTACAAGGCATGTCAGAAGGAGCTCAGTAATATGCATATATCAACACATCAGCAGCAGTCTTTTTGTGTTCCACAATTCATCTGAAAAGAGAGATAAAAGATATTCAGATAGATGTGAGTGAAAACAGTAAAAACTCAAATTACTTTCACAGAATTTCTCTCATTCCATTTGTGCTTGACTAAGCAGAAAGATCTGCAATTGTGCAGATTTTATTTTAGTCACATTTTACAAATGTAGCATGATCTATATATTCCAATGAGATGCCACATGCCACTCTGGGGGGTACCTTTAAAACTGTCCAGTCCCTGGCAGGGACAGTACTTATTAGCAACAGTGCCTGCTGTGGTAGCAGGAGGCCATAATAAAGCCAGTGCAAAAGGCAGGCAGAGGAAGACACTGGTAATCTCACTCTATCACTGTATGTCAAATTACGGGTTAAATTGTGACATGCCCAGGACAACTGCAACAAAATGGTGTCTCCTAAGGATCCTACTCTCTAATTGTTTTGAGGAAACATTGGGAAAATGAGATGGAAAACTTTGAAAGTGAATGGGCTGCCTAGGGTTATTCAAACAGCATGATGGTGTTGTGTGAATACAGAGATGTCCCCTCTGAATCTCAGATGGCCTTTGACATTGTCTGCTTCATTATGCATCTCTAGTTGCAGACTATATCATAACAGTATGGGCAGTTTCTGTGGGCAGTCTATGGGTTTTGTTATATAATGGTGTCTTTGGGTCAGTTCCTATACTATGCAACATACTTCATTTTGAAGGTCCTACTAGTCCCTTGCTACATTTTTGAACACCAGCATAGATTTAGGAAGGGCAGGTCCTGCCTGACCAACCTGATCTCCTTCCATGATCAGGTGACCCACCTGGTGCATGTGGAGGCCTACTTGGACCTCAGCAAGGCCTTTGACACCGTCCCCCAGAGAAAATGGAATGAAGGTGCATGCCTCATGACTTAGAGGCAACAGGAAAAAGGATTATGTGTTACTAATGGAAAAGGCTTTATTTCATGTTCAGGATATAAGCACTCTTGAAAGGCAAAATGGAACAAGAGCCAAAAAGTCAAAAGTAACAAGGAACCTCCCTAACATCCCTTACAGCAACGCTAAAGGAGAACGTGTTAGAAATGCACTGTTTAGTAGAAACAATGGACTGCAACAGAGGGATGTGAGATGAAATTAATAGAAACAAAGCAATATCAGTCTGCAAAAAATTTTCACCAAGTAGATAATATGGAAAATATTGAGTCTGGGGCTTCTGGAATAACTAACTGGGGCAAATGATTCTTACAAAAATAAACAAACAAATAAAAAATAAGAAAACAAGCAAACAAACAAGCAAACAAGCAACAACAAAAAAAAACAACAAAAAAGAGGATGATGCGGAAAGTGCACCGGGCAGAATGATGCATGTTAAGTGATCCTCAGTTCCAAAGAGTTGTAAACTTACAATTGTTCTGCTGCTGTAGGATATAGCTAGTGCAGAGGTTTATCTCCAGGGTCAATGACTGTTTTATTATGCTTGATCCCCAGGAAAGAAAAAACAAACAAATAAAACCAACAAAAAAAACCCAACAATGAAGTTATAAAAACAGCCACTATGAAGACAAATATGATAATCCAAAGGCTGTTTTATCTTT
Source organism: Melanerpes formicivorus (assembly GCF_026170545.1). Lineage (NCBI taxonomy): Eukaryota > Metazoa > Chordata > Aves > Piciformes > Picidae > Melanerpes > Melanerpes formicivorus. The sequence goes on from NW_027142354.1 coordinate 35,344,388, forward strand.
GTATAAAGCAAAGATTCATTGAAACCATGGTGTCATTTTGATAAAATGCGGGAGTATCTCAGGGATAAAAGGTTTGATTTTTATTATTTTGTGCTCCTAGCATGAACTTCAAGAGAAATGAATCACAGTACATGCTTTATCCACAAAGAAAACACTTAAAGCTCAGTTAGAACAAAATGCTTGCAGGATCCCAGACCACAGATGCTCAGAGCTTCTAAAGAAATGCATCTTCATTCTCCTCATTTCGGTACCCTTTTATAAAACCAGATCTTCATTTCTACATGCTGGATATTTCCTAATTCTCCCTATTTTAGGCAGCAAAAGGGAAGAGATGCCTTAAGTACAAGTGTTAAACCAAAGCATCTCTAAATATGTTGAGGAGCTGTCAAAATAAGTTCAATGTTTTATGACATCTACATGATCTCCAAAGCTCCTGAAATAGTGATATTTTTACATTTAAGCTTTATTACAAAGACTTCCATCTATCTTGTAATTTTCAGGTTACATCAACTTTTGGCAGTATAGTGGCAACTTACGTGATTGGATCAGAAAATGCAGTTTCCTGTGGAATTCTGTTGTTCTTCAGCTAATAAAAGAACAATCTTAATGTACCCTTGAGCAGGAAACTAGAAGCTTATGTAGATGACAGGTGACAATGCATCAAGTTTATAACCGTGTGTAATGCTAAATCTTGACTGATGTGTGGGGTTAGAATTGTACAGCAGTTTGACTGTTGTCTCAAACTATCAAGTAAATGGCTGAGTTTGCCCAGATAGGAGATATAAAAAGCATTGTAGTAACCATAGTCTGGGCTCCTGGACTGAAGTCCATTCATGGCTGGGACTGCTGAGGTACATTGGGAAAATATATTTAGCAGTTCTGTTCATCCAAATGGACTCCAGGTCTCATCTCAGAAATTACTCCACAGTGACAATAAAAATTTGATAAATGGCAGATGTTTGTAAGACACACACCCATTTTGAACTAAAACACCAATGAGGATTAAGAAACACAAAAGACCTGCTGTTTTACTACTTATTGAATGTCCTGGGATTATTTTGGAATAGATCTAAATAGGAAGAAAGAAATATGCTTCATTGTTTGCGTGGGCTATTACTTCTACATATAAACTTCTAAGTCAAAATCATTTGGGGAGGTAACTATTTATAATCGGTCATGTTATGGGTGAGTAACTTAAGTAATAAGCAGAATTTGGTTTAATTGATCAAAGCCAAATTTAAATTTATGGCACACAAGGGCAACTTTTGAAATGGCAAAGGGGTTCACCAAGTAGGATTGAAACACCTTTGAAAACTTGCAGTTTTATGCTGTATGAGATACATCATGAACTAAGTATTACCCTGACCTCAATCCATTAAGACAAGCTCATTCTGTTACAATGATGTTGACTTCAGCTGACTTGTTCTGAAGGTAAATTTAAGCTGATAACTTTGAAGAAAATACAGTAATATCTAGAAGACTGCCAAAGATATTAATCTTTGTTTCCTGAACTGAAGTTTTCAAATCCACTTATATTTAGTTTGTCAAATTCTGATAGAACAGCAGTATTATGTTATGTACATTCAGTATTATGTTATGAAATAGCAGCCTGCTCTATGTCTTAATGGGCTACAACTTAGTATAGGATATTTATGATATCAAAACCCAGAACAGAACTCAGGTGATTTACATATGTGCCAGAAATTTGAGGGGAAAAAATATAACTAAGTTTTCGATGTGAACTTTTTTATATGTATTCCTCTAATTTTGGGCCTATTTTAGTTTCTGTGGGTGGTTGTTTCTGTAGCTCCTTGAATTTCATCTTTCAAACTACAAACAAGATAGCTTATAATGCAACTTCTATTCATGCATCTAAATCTAGTTTTTCCCCAAATGAAGTTCTCCTAGTACTTTTGGATATATATAATGCCCACAATATTCAGCATACCTCCCTCTAATATCTTGAGAATAATTTGCCATCATTAAGTGTTGGGAGAACAAAGGGATAAGAAAATAATGACAAATCCTGTTAGACTTTGATATCTATGAATATAGCAAAAGCATTTTGACAGGCCAAGATGCCTCCTATGAAAGGCAATTTTCTTGTAACTCCTATAATAATAACAATCTGTATTATTAGAGGTGTATTCTGCTGACAAGAGGCTATATATATTTATAAATTACAATAAGCCCTGTTTTAGGACAATGGAGTTGAAGTTCTTGTGGGATGATTTGACACATTCCTGGATAAAAGGATGGAGTGAAAAATAGTACTAAGGCTAAGTAGATGTTTCTTCCCACTACCCAAACTGTAAGTGAATCCCTTTATTTTGCATTATGCTTTTCTACTATTTCCATCAAATTTGCACAGCTGATATTTCAATGCCTTCAGAAATGCATGCCTGACAGCTGAGAGAAGATAGCAATGAAAGTTATAGTTTTGTCTTTGTTCTGACAGTACATCTAGGTATCAATATAAACCAGGATGACTGTCTACAGAAAAGCAAACTTGTATTTGCATTTGATAGACTGTATTGAGAAGGCTGAAAGCTGGTTTAATCCATCTAACATTCTTGTCCACTTAATACAATACCAACCAGCACTTTGTTTCCTGAGACAAACATTCAAAAGTGTTTCCAAGGATGTTTTTGCCATATATTGTCATTAATGTTGGTGCTGTGCAGACAGAACTGGAATCAGTTTATTAATGTTAGACACACTAATCTGTCATAGCACAAGAAGCAGCAATGTACAGAGAAAGAGCTATCATGCTCATTCTCAAGAGGACATTAAAGGTTTATTACAGTTATGCCAGGAAAGAATCTCTCCCATGATGCATGGGTGTTACAGGGACATGAAAATGTTGCTCCAGGCACAAAAGGCAGCATAGTTGTAGAAGCAATTTACTTTTACCTCCAGCTGCAAGAAACATTTGTTTCTGAAATAGTTTTAATAAAGGAGAAAATCCAAGACTACCAGATCAGTGTTTTTTCCTTTAAAAACCAATCTCCTACTATCATTCCTCTGTTTTGCATGCCATGTCTTATCCTTTTGAGAATAAAAACAGACACAAATGTAGCTCCAAACAAGTATTACTCTAAAAAAGCATATACATTGTGTTTTTATTTTCTCTAGGGTGAGCCTTGAGACATCTGTCAAGCTGAATTCACCTCAGTGACTTTACCTGGCTCTGACTTTTTACATTAAATCTTACTATTTACAGAAAATGTGTGCTGTAGGTATACTTTTGTATGGATGTTGAGCAAGAAATGGAAAATATCTCACAGAAAATAATAAAGACTTGTGCTAAAAAAATATAAGATTAATCCCTTTTATAACTCTTTTTATGTTGTAAAGTCCTTATATACTAATTCAAGAATTATTCCCCCCCCCCCCGAAAACCACACAGAGTGTCTGAGAAGTGAAACACTTTACCAGAGATGAGACATCCATGATATCAACAACACAATTTTCAAAATGATAAAGATGCTTAATGCAATTGCATTTGGTACTTTTATTTTCTTATTGCCAAGGTTAATTTTCTTACTGAAGATCTATTTTCAAGTGCCTGATTTGAAATATTTCCTCAAATTAAAAAGGTTTGACTTTATTTATTAATAAGGTCTCTTTGTCAAAACAGAAAAATAAAAAGACACAAAGGTATATTGAATATTTCTAATGGGAATTCTCAAAACCAGAAACCTGCTTTAGTCTGCATTTTGCTGCATGTTCCTAGAACCTTTCAAGGTTTTAGGTTAGGGACATGGAGTGATATTAGCAACAGCTGCCTGTGCAGGTTTAGAGGCTGTCCAGGCAGCAGAAAATGTCATATTAAACAAAGTTGAGCCCTCCATCCCCTGGTAGGTAGGCTCTGTTGCACAGAATCATAGAATTAACTAGGTAGGAAAAGACCTCTGAGATCATCAGGTCCAATCTATTACCTAACACCATCCAATCAACTAAACCATGGCACTAAGTGCTTCATCCAGTCTTTTTTTAAAACACTTCCAGGGACGGTGACTCCACCACATCCCTGGGAAGCTCAATCCAATGAGCAATCATTCTTTCTGTGAAGAATTTTTTCCTAACATCCAGCCTAAACTTCCCCTGGCTCAGCTTGAGACTGTGTCTACCACTGGTTGCCTGGTAGAAGAGACCAACCCCAACCTGGCTACAGCCTCCTTTCAGGTAGTTGTGGGGAGCAATAAGGTCACAGAATCACAGAATCAACCATGTTGGAAGAGACCACCAAGATCATCAAGTCTAACCAATCACCCTACACTAACTAATCAATGAGACCATGGCACTAAGTGCCTCATCCAGTCTTTTCTTAAACACCTCCAGGGACATTGACCCCACCACCTCCCTGGGCAGCCCATTTCAATGGGCAATCACTCTTTATGTGAAGAACTTCTTTCTAAGATCAAGCCTAAACTTCCCCCTACACAGCTTGAGACTCTTGTTCTGTTGCTGGTTGCTTGGGAGAAGAGACTAACCCCCACCTTTGTTGGATGATAGGTTGGACTCAGTGATCTCAAAGGTCTTTTCCAACCTGGTTAATTACATTCTGGCTACAACCATCCTTCACACAGTTGTAGACAGCAATAAGGTCTCCACTGAGCCTCTTCTTCTCCAGTCTAAACAACTCCAACTCTTTCAGCCGCTCCCCATAGGGCTTGTGCTCAGAGCATTTGCTCCATGTCTCCCCTGGGAAAACAGCATTTAAACACCCTGCAACTAAAATGGCCTTCCTGGCGGGTATGCTGCTCCCTAGAGTAGCACTGCCATGCCTGACAGCCCTGACTTTCGAGTAGACTGTGTTCATCAAGTCTCTGAGACAAACTTACCATCATCTTCTCTCAGGAGGAGTGTTATGGGGTGCTCCAAACACCTCTTCCCCCATTTCCATCAGCAGAGGTTTGAATGGGGAAAGACAAATTCACAAAATTGCTTTCCAAGGTGCGAAATTGCCTTCCCTTTCCCTTGGGGACAGGTAAACAGTGCTTATTCTTCCCACCAGGGTGGATTGTCCCTCACAAGTTATTTACCAGTTGGGTTTGGGATCTATGATTAACAGGATGCTTCACACACAGTATACATTGGCCATGGACACATTGTCTAGAAACACCTTAAACAGAGTGATGAGAAAGACATCGGGACTCTTGCCTTCATCTTGCTCTCTCTCATTTTCTGCTCTCATCTTGGACTCGCTCTGCATTTGTGGCAAAATTGGAGAAACCGGCACTCGGACCTGGCTTCTCTCCGGACCTGCCTGCCCTGGGGTCCTGCTCCCTGCCTGCTGTGGAGTGACCCTGCCTACCATGAACTGCGGCATTCTTGCACTGTTCAGACAGTGCTGTTGCTCATGAGTTTCCCCTTGTAGCAGCTGTATCTATGGACACTTTGATTCTGGTGGGTCTCTTTCCTTCAGATTTGTGCCACATTATTCACAAATTGGATTATAAATCCTGCAGTTCTGGGGCCTGTCACTGAAGAGAGACCTAGGGACTGTCGCCAAATTCCTGCTCCGTCCTATGTGAGAATAGCTTGGCGTTCTCATTGGCTTTCCCTAACCTCCTGGCTTGCATCTGATTTTATAAGTGGGGTGAAGCTATTTTATGGCTTAGCCTTTTCCATTTTCTGAAGTCTCTATATTGTACTAAAGTTGCCTATAAGCATCCTGATTGAATTCATGACTGAACAGAACCTGTAAATAATCTAGTAAGTTTTGTAACTAATTTTTGGGAGGCATGTTCAGGAAAAATAAAGATAACTGTATTTTTAAGTTCCCACCTTGTTAATTTAACCCCAATTAAATAAAGGAGACACACCTGACACAGTAAAGACTAGGAAAACTCTGCGGAAAGCAAAAGCTAATAGGATTATTAATAAACAAAGAAAAGACAAGGCAGGATTTTCATAGCAGATTGTATCTTACACCATTCTTAGGAATGCTTGCTGCATGACAGAAGTGGGCATTGATGGAATTTGTGAGACTTGGAGGATATTATGTAGTTTGTGAACTTCCTTGTTCTGGGGTGGGGTGTTTAGGTTTTTCTTTCCAGTTTCAATTTTGTGCAGGCATTTGGTGAGGGTACCTGTAGGAATTTGATTGGGTATTTTTTTTTTCCCCCCATTTTTTTTTTGGTGTAATGAAATATCCCTGCAATAAAGTAGCAAATCATTGTATATCTCAACTAAAATTCTGCCTCCCTTTTGTTATTCCACATCAGTGGCAGGGAGGGGGAGATTATATTAACCCATTACACCAATCGTGGGTCAGATAGCCAGCAAGTTTAAAGTGGGTCGATCCTGCAAACTTCTACAGTGATTTTTATGAACTCTAAATCCAGCCTATTGACTTCTGACTAGCTGACATAGCATATAAACATCCTAAAGTGACTGGAATGTAAAAAAGGAGTAAAACCCTCTTACATCAATTGCTTTTGCTCATACCTTTATGTACGAATATTTCCTCCAGGGTTACATCTAAATCTTTTAAAATAATAAACTATTCAACACTTATTATTCTCTGCATGAAAAGTGATTTTAGTCTACTCTGAATGTACTGGTTTATAATGCACCATTTCATAACCTTTAACAGCAGGAAAATGGAAAGGAAATTAACTCATGTCAGTCATGTTATTTTCTTCTAAGTTTCATGCCTATACTGAAAGAGAAAACAGTCAAGTTGTTCCAGTACCTTGCATATTCTTTTTAATTTCTTTTTAATTTGTTAGCTTTCTTTTCTTTTCCTTTTTTTTTTTTTGTTTTGTTTTGTTTTCTTTCTAAGTTTTGTCCATGAATGTGAAGGACAAATGCATTAAACTGAGCGAGACACAATTCATAAAGACATTTAACATGGAGAATTAGATTTTCTGTGAACTCTGCCCATGGCTTGCTGTTCTCATTCCTCTCAAGAGACTGGTATGTTTTTATTGTGAGGTCTTGATCTGTACAAGCCAGGGCTTTAGCATATGCAAGGTCACTGTGCTGATATCAATGTATTTGCTGGGAGGGGAAGCAAATACTCTCTGCAGATAGGCTCTAAATTAATGGTTCTGCCCAGAGCTGTGACTGAAGAGCTGATTTTATAGTGAGAGGTGTCTCTTCCTTCATTTTCATATCCTCATCTCCTTTTTCCCCCATGCTTGTCTCTGAGGCTGGTTTATTCAATGTGAAATATCTGGTAGACTCTAATATTTGGGAGGGTCACAGAAAGAAGGAGAGGGTGCAACTAATCAGTGCAAAGGAGGCAAAAACCCAGCTGTGTGTTACCCTAACATAGCTTACTGGGATTTGTAATCTTTTGCATAAGTGCTATAAAAACCAGACATGATTCAAGAGTTTGGGGAGTCACTCAAAAATTCGCGGTCATGGATTCTAACATCTGCTCTGAGGCAGGTAGCTGCCATTAACTTCGGCCTAAATTACTAATTGTAGATGTAAGACTTTGGAAAACTCAACAGGAAATTTTGGTTAGATTGCATTTCACAAAATACTAGTTTTGTGAGTCTTGCATAGGGATATTGTAAGGCTAATAATAACAAAGACATAGTCTGTCATTTCCCTGAATGTAACTGGAAATGGGAGTTGTGTAAGATTTTGTCTTTAGCTCTGGGGAAATATTAGCACTTCCAGGATGCAGAAGCAAAGATATAATTTATTAAGTACCTTAATTAACTAGGTAAAAACTAATAATATCTGTGCCAATTAAGAAAATTCCATTATCTTCTAAAGAGTGATAAAAGCTAGAAAATCAACTCAATATGAGGAGAAACTTCTTTATAGTGAGGGTGACGGAGCACTGGAACAGGCTACCCAGAGAGGTTGTGGAGTATCCTTCTCTGGAGAATTTCAAAATCTGCCTGGATGCATTCCTGTGTGGACTACCCTAAGTGATCCTGCTTTGGCAGGGGGGTTGGAGCTGATGATCTCTGGAGGTCCCTTCCAACCTCTGATATACTGTGATAATATCTGCCCATGTCTGGACTCTCTGTTCTCAGCAGTTTCCCTGCTGTCTGCACAACCTTTTTTTCCTTTTTTTTTTTTTGGTCACTCATATTTGCATGCAAATCTTCTAGCTTGTTTTCCACTGTATTTTTGTCTCTTTCAGGTAGCCAGTTCTATAATTCCTGCTTTGCTGCAGTAATTCCAGTGACAGCAACTGAAATGCATATGCATAAAAGCCACCCCTGCTCTGTCCTTTGCAGGCAGTAGCTAAGAGCTAAAATGTCCGTCTGGGTCACTCAACGTTTCAGGGATGGATCATCACAGTTCATTCTTTTTTTTTTTTTTTTTTTTTTTTTAACTGTCATCCTTCTTTCTTAATATCTGCCTAAAGGTTAAAAATAAAACACAAAATTGTGTGGTTTCCTGAAGGGTGTTACTTCCTGAGCCATTTCTTAATATCCTATAGCAGAAGCAGGGGTCTAGCAGCACACATACCATTTCTCATCAAGATGGAGAGACTAGAAGTCAGATCAAGCAATTTTTGAGCTATAAGAGTCCCTTCTTTCCTTCCCAAGGGAATGTGCAAGTTGTCAGAAATGAAGCTAATTTAGGCTTCCTATGTGTGCATGCACCCTTTTATCTAGTTTGCTTCAAATTTTACAGATATCTCTAGCCTTTAATTAACCGTAGCCCTGTGAAACATCAAATGTATTTGCTTAATGTGGAGGAAGCTGGTAGCATAGCATTTATCTGGTTTCTGTTTAAAAGCTTGTTTAAACATTGTGGACATTCTTTCATCTTCCCATTTATTCATATGTGAATAGTGAATTTTAATAATTAATGTTGAGCATCTTCTGCAAAGGTGTTACTTCAGTTCAAACTCTGTACCAAGAATTACCTTCTCATTCTGCACATCACAAAAATCTGGTTGATGGTGAAAGTAGTAAGAGTACTGTACTAGAAAAGTATTGAAATGTGGACACATTGCTGGCCTAAGAGAGTCTGCATTTTGCAGATAATATTTTACCTTATGATAGTTCCTGTTTCAAAACTAAAGTGCTGGAGGAAAACGTTCTTATTAAAATGCTAACTGAGTGTCTCCTCTGAAGTAATGATAACATCATCAAATTTCAGAGCCGTTGGGGCAGCTAAAGCTAGAGAATTGATTGACTCTCCTGCAAAGTGGCTCTAATTTAACTAATTAGATGTTGAATGGGTGTTAAAGTTCAGCCTGAGTGATTCATTGCTTTTTCAGCAAATGTACCTTTCTCATTTAAAGTTTCTGAAAGTTAAAATACACCATAGCCATAGGTAAAAATAGGAAATATCTTTGTGTTTGGATACCTATTTGTAAAATACTGCATCTGGCTTTTCACCTATACAGCCTGTTCCATGCCTGTTCCATGTAGAAATCTCATTAAATACTCAGATTTACCCAAACAATTTCCCTAAAGTTTTCAAGATAATAGATAAATGTTACATGCTACATGCTAGAAATAGGACCTTCAGTACAATGGCATCTGTCTCTAGAATGTTATGGTGGCTCAGGCCAAGCAGAGCTCAGCCATTGGGCCGAGGTATCATGAGAATTCCTTTCTTAAGCAGTTCTCTCCCATGGTTTCTTGTCCCTGTGCTGCAGCTGCTTTGCTAACTGTGGTAGTTTGGCCCTGGTCTGGAGGTCAGATGCCCACCAAAGCTGCTCTGTCACTCCCCCTCTTAAATGGACAGAGGAGAAGTGAAAAAATATAACAAAAGCCAGTAATAAGATAGAAGCAATTTTAATAATAGCAATAATAAACAAAGGCAATAGACCACATGGACACAAAAGCAGAGAGAGAGATGTTAGTCTCTACTTCCCATCAGCAGGGTGATGGTTGGTCTTGGGAAGCAGGGCCCTCTAAGCTTGGTGGTTCCTTAGGAGGATAGACACCATGGACAAATCCCCTTGTTCCTTCTTTCACTTCATTCTTATATCTGAGCTGGCATCATATGACATGGAATATCCCTTTGGTCAGTCTGTGTCTGCTGGGTCATCTATGTCCCCTCCCAAGACTTTGCCCACCCCTCAGCATACTCTTGGGGGAAGGAAATGTTGAAAGGACACAGCCTGGATACTTGTTCAACAGCAGCCAAAACACTGCTGTGTTACCAACTACTGCTGCAAAACACAGCACTAGAAAGATGCTGTGAGGAGAACACTATTAACACAGATATTGAAGATGGGGAAAAAACCACAATCTCAGAGTATTGATGTAAATTAAAATTAACCAGTTTTCTCTTGCACAAAGTTATTTTTCACCTGGGTCTGTTCCATAATTCAGGTAATTGGGCAGTTACATGAACTGCTGTGCTGGAACGATGGAATGGGCAGTGTGGGGCCTCCCAGGCACCTGCATCTGACACAGACAGGCTTGCCAAGGACTCTTGCTGCTGCAGGCACCTAATGAGGCAGAACACTGTCAGTCCTCCTTTTTAAATGGTTACTGAATTACACCTGGTACCAGAAGCAAAACAAACGATGAAAATAGCTTGGGTGAAAAAAAACAGAACAACTAAAACCCTCAGCAAAGCTTAAACTCTAGCAATGCAGTATAACCAGAGCTTCATATTGTATTTTTGAGCAGTGGCTGCCAGTTGAGTGGAAAAAAATCAGAGGTGTCCTTATTTCTGACAAGGATTATAGCTCTAAGGACACAACGGTTTTGAACTAACTCTGAGAACACAGATGAACTGTGAACTTGTAACACCACATTCTGAGAAATACAGCAATGTTTGTGGAGTGCATGTGTACTTAAAAGGTTATTAGGCAAAGCGTGAAATAAATTTAATCCTAGAAGAGTTTAATGCTGTCACAAATAGAAATGCAATCTTACTGCTATGGGAAGGAGCAGCAATGAAGTGCCCAAAGCAGACAACAGCACTCCTAACATCTGAGAGCCCAAAAACCATAGGCACAGCAGTGGGAATCATGGAGTTTAGTCACCAACATCTACTAAGCAAAAGATGCCTCTTTCCAGATGGTCATTGAGGAGATACCCTAACCCCAAAAATATGACAGGGAAATCAAAACACCACAAAGGGAGACCTGAGAGAGGAAGGTCAATGCTGGAGCCTATGAAAAGGAGTGGGGGGGAACAGTTCATGCCAAGGCACTGGGAACACATAGGAAGAGACACCTGAGTGAAGATGGAGAACATTGCTTGGCACATAATCTCACCAGCAGTGTGTGCATAGTAGGCATTAAAACATGGGTAGCAAAGCTTCTAGCTCTGATGAAATCATCTCCAGAGTTGGACCTGGCTTGATTATTGTCTTGAAAAGAAGTGGATCACTGTTCTAAGCTGTACAAATGTGCATTAGCCAAACAGCTGCTGGAAACAGTGGAATTCACACTAAGAAAAAGCAGAGCCTCTTGAAGTTAAAAAGGTAAAGCTAAAAGTAACAATAGGGAGGTTGTGCAAGAGTAAAGAGTGTTGAATTATTTTTTTTTACTGAAGTCAAGCTAAAATTAAGTATGCCCCTACTCTACTATAGACCTGTTTTGGGTTAACACAGCCTGCTCTCCCCCAACAGAAATAGGGGGAAAGTAGTACAAAAAATCCCACCCCAAATTCTGGGTTGAGATAAAAAGCTTTACTGGAAATGAGATAATACAATGCACAATTACCTTAGCCTATTTGCAGAAAAGTGCAGCAAAATGCAGGAACAGCAGCAGAAGCCAGCAACCTACTCCCCCACACCCTGTCCTGCAGCCAGGCCAGTGGAAAAGACCAACACCCCAAAACTGGAAACCAGAAGCATCAACTGGAACAGGAAGCCTCTCATCTTACAATTTGAACTTCAAGTGCCACAACACTTTGCTCCAGCCAGGACTTTCATTTTGGAACTGTGATACTGAATATCATCAGCAGATTCAACTCTATGTGTAACATGACCATCTGAGTGGAAAAGCAGGGGGCAAAATCAAGTACGAAGAAGTCTTCCAGGAGAAAGTGTATTCATCAGGGTCCAACGTAGAGCTGAGAGTGCACAGAGACTCCTGTCACCGCTGTGGGGTGTATCACAGACAGTAATGGAAGGAAACTAGTTTCCACAAGCTGTGGATGTAGCCTCTTTTATTGCCTGGATATTTGGTGAGGACTGGGAGAAAGTGGAGTGAAAGAAAGAATGATGATTTGGAGAAACAGAGCAGACAGTCCTTGAAGCAATTACACATTTAATATTTTTCTCAGAATTTTTACAGCAGAATTTTCACCACAAAGGGAGAATTTTAAGGCATTAATGTAATGCCACACAGTACTCTAGAGCGCACACACTATTTATTTGTACTTTTGCTGTGTTGAACCATGGCAGAGTATTTAACAATTCTATTTTGGCTGACCAGTTGGAAGAAAATTCTTCTGGGCCAAAGACCATCACAGTGCCAGAAAGATCTTTATATTAGTTATATGAACGCTACCACACTGCCTGTGCAGTCTGTTTCCTTTCTGAAATATACAGTGACATGTTTCTCTCTCCTTGATTGTTTTCAGTATGAATTAAGACCAAAAGCCTGTTTTGCTTCATCCATCTCATTCATAAATTTAAGTGATGAAAAAAAAAATGTATGACAGAAGCATCAATGCAATACATGCTTTTCAAAAACTGGCTGCTGAGCTTTTGTTCTCTGCCTCTCGCCTGTTTGGATTGTTGGCTATGAAGCACTGATTTGTTATCCTCTCCTCCAGGAATACATTAAAAAATTATAATAGAAGTGACTAAAATGTGTACTGCTGAATTTTGTGGGAAAAAAAAAATAAAAAATTATTAGTACTCCAGTAAATACAAGCATGAAGACCTTTCTATACAAATATTTATGTTGTTGATAATTAATTTACTCATATGTTAAAAATTAATTCCAATATCTCAAACATAAGCTTTAAAATGTTGTGCTAAGCAGGTCCAAGCACAGCAGCCTCTTGGCAGAGGCAAGGGTGCTGCAGCTCCATGCCCCATATCTAGCCAGCAACAAGGACTGACCACATACTCCTGGTAAGCACCTGCACTAGGATGCAGGTGTACAACACATGCATGTGTACACATTGATCAACACAGACAGGCACACAGTGAACTGAAATGAACACAAAAAGCACCAATGCCCTTACCTTCCTCCCTTCTTTGGCAGGTCAGGATGAAATTCTGCTACTGAAAATATATACACATATATGCATTATGGGTTGCTCACTAACCCTGAAGCTGTATTTCCCCTTGACACTTTTATGTCTTATAAGAAATATTAATAGGCATAAACATCAATATTTGGGATGGAATCTGACCCTATATTGAAGAGGACTGGACAATAGCAGGGATAATCATACAGATTATAATGAAATGGAGGGAAAAAAAACTACAGGCATAGTAAAGACTACATTTTTAAAAATGAGAAATGCTCTTTGGGAAAAGATGTCTGTCATTTACTGTAGACTCAAAGCTGACCATATTTCATAGTTTCATAGTTTCATTCAGGGTTGGAAGGGACCACAAGGATCATCTAGTTCCAACCCCCCTGCCATGGACAGGGACACCCCACACTAGAACAGGCTGGACAGAGCCTCATCCAGCCTGCTCTTAAACACCCCCAGGGAAGGGGCCTCGACCACCTCCCTGGACAACACATTCCAGGGTTTCACCACTCTCCTGGGGAAGAACTTCCTCCTCACATCTAGCCTGAATCTCCCCACCTCCAGCTTTATTCCATTCCCCCTAGTCCTATCACTACCTGAGATCTTGAGAAGTCCTTCCCCAGCCTTCCTGTAGGCCTCCTTCAGATACTGGAAGGCCACAATGAGGTCACCTCGGAGCCTTCTCTTCTGCAGACTGAACAGCCCCAACTCCTTCAGTCTGTCCTCATAGGAGAGGTGCTCCAGCCCTCTGATCATCCTTGTGGCCCTTCTCTGGACACGTTCCAGCACCTCCATGTCCCTCTTGTGATAGGGGCTCCAGAACTGGACACAGTACTCCAGGTGGGGTCTCACCAGGGCTGAGTAGAGGGGGAGAATCACCTCCCTTTCCCTGCTGGCCACACTTCTCCTGATGCAGCCCAGGATCTGATTGGCTTTGCGGGCTGCAAGTGCACATTGAGAGCTCATGTTGAGCATTTTGTCCACCAGCACCCCCAAGTCTCTCTCCTCAGGGCTACTTATTCACATATATGATATTTTAATTACTGTTATTACAGAAAATTCTCCACGTCAGCAGAAAAAATTAATTATATAATGGTTTCAGAAATGAATGCATTCCACTGTGTTTTAAGCTATTTGCCTGGGTAATGATCGTATTTCTAATCAGGGCATCTTTCACACACCTATTCCAGTTTTGTACCATGATGGCTTGAGAATCTGAAGAAACAGTCACATCCACATCTTCATTTTAAAACACCAGTACGTACCATTGTTCAGATGTCTGTTCTCAGGCTCCCTGAAAAACGTAGCAAGAATTCAGCTGGAGCTTGTTTTATCTCTTACACAAATAAGGATCGTTTAAATAACTGAGACAAACAAAGAAATATGCCAATTAGTAGATGGCTATGCCTTATCCTTTACAGAATCACATAATGCTAAGGGCTGGAGAGGACCTTGAAAGATCACCTAGTCCAACACCTGTGCCGGAGAAGGATCAACTATACCAGATCACACAGGAATGCATCCAGGCAGGTTATGAATATCTTCAGAGAGGATGACCCCACAACCTCCCTGGGTAGCCTGTTCCAGTGTTCTGTCACCCTCACAGTGAAAAAATGTTTTCTCATGTTTCCATGGAACTTCCTATGCCTCAACTTCCACCCATTGTCCTGTTATTTGGCATCACTGAGCAGAGCCTGACTCCATCCTCTTGGCAGTCACCCTTTACATATTTATAAACATTAATGAGGTCACCCCTCAGTCTCCTCCTCTCCAAACTAAAGAGCCCCAGCTCCCTCAGTCTCTCCTCTAAGGAAGAAGTCCCACTCCCTTAATAATTTTTGTGGCTCTGTGCTGGACTCTTTCAAGCAGTTCACTGAGGACCTTCCTGAACTGAGGGGAACAAAACTGGACACAATATTCCAGATGCAGTCTCACCAGGGCAAAGTAGAGGGGTAGGGGAGTGGCTTGAGAGCGGCCAGGTGGAGAGGGACCTGGGGCTACTGGTTGACAGTAGGCTAAACATGAACCAGCAGTGTGCCCAGGTGGCCAAGAAGGCCAGTGGCATCCTGACCTCTATCAGGAATGGTGTGATCAGCAGGATCAGGGAAGTCATTGTGCCCCTGTACTCAGCAGTGGTTAGGCCACACCTTGAGTCCTGTGTCAGTTCTAGGCCCCTCAGTTTAGAAAAGATGTTGACTTGCTGGAATGTGTCCAGAGAAGGGCAACAAAGTTGGTGAGAGGTTTGGAGCACAAGCCCTATGAGGAGAGGCTGAGAGAGCTGGGGTTGCTTAACCTGGAGAAGAGGAGACTCAGGAGAGACCTTATTGCTCTCTACAACTACCTGAAGAGAGGTTGTAGCCAAGTGGGGGTTGGTCTCTTCTCTCAGGCAACCTGTGACAGAACAAGAGGACACAGTCTCAAGCTGCACCAGGGGAGTTTTAGGCTGGATGTTAGGAAGAAGTTCTTCATAGAAAGTTATTGGCCACTGGAATGGGCTGCCCAGGGAGGTGGTGGAGTCACCATCACTGGAGGTGTTCAGGTGCTTGGTGCCATGGTTTAGTTGATTAGATAGTGTTGGATGATAGGTTGGACTCGATGATCTCAAGGCTCTCTTCCAACCTGGTTAATTCTGTATTATGCATTCTGTATTCTCTCTCGACTTACTGACCACACCCCAGAATGGCATTGGCTGCCTTCTCCACAAGAGCACATTGCTGGCTCATGTTCAACCTTCCATCCGCTAGGACCCCCTGGTGCTTTTCACCTTCACTGCTCTCCAACAGGTCATTCCACAACCTATACTGATACACGGGGTTGTTCTTTCCCAGGTGCAAGACCCTACACTTGCCCTTGTAAAATTTCATTCAGAGTCTCCCTGCCCAACTCTCCAACCTAAGTCTCACTGAATGGCAGCACAACTTTTGGGTGTTTCAGCCACTCCACCCAGTGCTGTCTCATCAGCAAGCTTGCTGATAGTGCTCTCTGTTCCCTCATCCAGATTACTGATGAATGTATGGAACAATGCTGGTCCCAGTACTGACCAGTACAGATGAGGTAGAATCTCCTTTTAATACAAGAACCATAGGAAATGCTACAGTTTTTAGAATGCTCTCTCAAAGGTAATTGCAGTTAAATATGAGTATCTGTTCAGAGTTTCTAATCTCCTCGTATTGTTAATGTTTCTAAACATCTGAACTTAACCTCCTTTGGAAGATAGATGTCTGTTAGTGTACTTACACTAACTAGGTGAGAAGAACCCTCACTAAGTTTTGCATACTGACATTGATATTCCATCTAGGTTGTGTTCAAAGGGGGTTGAAAGTAGATGATCTTTAAGGTCCCTTTCAACCCAAATCATTCTATGATTCTGTGAAGTGGGCCTGAAAAGATAATTTAAAAAAATAATTTCTTTAAAGCTCTATTACATTTACAAGTCACTAAAACTGAGATATCCATGAAGGCTGGATGAGACAGAGCTGTCGCTCTCTTCTTACGTATATTCTCTCCCTATCTCTTACATAGCTTAGCTGCATTTCTTACGTTTGTCTGTGGATGTGGAATGCGACTAGAATAGCAGCCACTATTCAAACCAGCCTGAGCATGACAAGTATGCTTCTGAGGAGTAGAAAAACAAAAGACAGTTATGCAGCAAACAAGGTTTGATTTTGTTTGAGGCTGTGGGTTGGTACATTTTCAAGTTGACATTTCGCCTGGCTGAAGTTCTCGCATCCTTGTTCTGCTGGCACAGTTGGCTCCCTCTGAGAAAAATAAACAAAAGTACAGTACTGTAGAAAGACATCACCTTATTCTTTTCAGCTGAGAATTGAGGACTTAAAAATCCTGCATGAGGGTAACAGAGTACCTTGCCCCTCTTACACAGCTGCATAAAAGTATAATTAACACACTGTATTAGAACAGAACATTTTTCTCACAGCCTATCCTGGTTTTGGAGATATTTCCACATTTCTGCAAAACTTGAATGAACACAAACATAAGCATGTATTTTGTGGTCAAGCATTCTAGTTCCACTGTACTTTGAAAATGTGCATTTGTTAATTATAACTGCAAAATCTGAGATGTGATACCAATAGCCAAGAAAATAGTGTTAACTATGGGCATTAAAAACCAACCAAACAAACAAAAAACACAACAGAATGGGTCAGAAATTGCTGATTTAACCATAAAATGAAACTATACATCTAAAATTATTTATACATTTTAGTTATTTCAGGACAAAACTGGGGTGACATTTTACAGATATTAGGAATTATTGGAAAATTGGATAAGGCATAGAAGAGCAAGATAATGAATGCTGCTGCATACAGGAATGAGCAAAGCTGTAATATTCAGGCAGAAATAGGAAAGATTATGTTATAGGTAAATACACCATTCAGCAGTGATATGAGCTGGTTGTAATGCCCTCACAGAAAGGAACCTCACTGCCAAAGACATTTCAAAATAAAAACTCAAACCCTGGTGATTATTTATTTAGACATAAAGGAACAACTTTATTTTTGGTGCAACGCTGTTAGTATTCTTTTTCATACTAAACTCTAAATTTTCTGGTTGCATAATGCAAGCATTTTGTCACATATCCTATAATACTGGAAATCTGTCAGTGACTACAATGATGGCCCTACTGATGGCCTTCAAGTTTGCTTAGTTGGAGTTTCTTCTGTCAAGACTGAAAACAACACTTCCTTGATTAATATTGTCATATTGGAAAAAAAATTGACACCTTGGAAAAAAAAAAAATAAAAATGATACTTACATCTAAAAAATGTGATCTATATGTGCAAACAATAGAAAGACACTGATGAAATGACAAAATCTGTAGGGTTCACGAACTAGTAATATTCTTGTGCCCATGGTAATGAGATATAAACTCTTTGTTACTTTGATTTGTATGTTGACATGCTTGAAAAATTACGTAAGATTGAATAGTTTATCACAGGCCAATGGCATCCTGGCCTTTATCAGGAATAGTGTGGCCAGCAGGAGCAGGGAGGTCATTCTGCCCCCGTACACTGCACTGGTTAGGCCATACCTTGAGTACTGTGTCCAGTTCTGGGCACATGTCCAGAGAAGGGCAGCAAAGCTGTGGAGGGCTTTGGAGCACAAGCCCTATGAGGAGAGGCTGAGGGAACTGGGGTTGCTTAGCCTGGAGAAGAGGAGGCTCAGGGGAAACCTTATTGCTGTCTACAACTACCTGATGAGAGGCTGTAGTTAGGTGGGGGTTGGTCTCTTCTCCCAGGCAACCTGTGACAGAACAAGAGGACACAGTCTCAAGCTGCAGCAGGGGAGGTACAGGCTGGCTGTTAAGAAGAATTCTTCATAGAAAGAGCGATTGGCCATTGGAATGGGCTGCCCAGAGAGGTGGTAGAGTCATCGTCACCGGAGGTGTTTAGGAAGAGACTGCATAGGGCGCTTGGTGCCATGGTTCATTTGATTAGATAGTATTGGATGGTAGGTTGGACTCGATGATCTCAAAGGTCTTTTCCAACCTGCTTAGTCCTATTCTAATTCTATTCTATTCTATATGTATTTATGTTAATTTCAGATTTCTTTGCTTTGCAGTTGATAGCATAGAGTTAAAAACAAGGAAGTAAAATTACAGCAGTGAGTGTTAACACAAAGGTGCTGAAAAGGTTGATGCCTGCTTTTAGTATTTCAGGCACCAGTATGAATTCTGAGAGTTTAAAATTTCATTTTAAAATTGACTTATGTGCAATGGTTTTCAGGCTTTGGCAAAAGAAAAACCTCCTTACAAAGACTGATGGTGAGAATTACTGGGTATAAAGAAGAAAAAGCTGAAAAATTTTCTGTCAAATGGGGAAATAATTTCTGGTATCAAAACCCAGCTGACTAGCAAAGTTACTAATTATCCAAAACTTCAGCAAAATTAAACCTTGTAATTGACTGCTTGGTACCAGTTTTCATGTGACAAGTCTGGCTTTTCAGCTGAAGGGTACTTTTTTAGTAAATAGAACAAGAATGAAAGAATACCAAGGAGCACAAGAACAAAGTACAAAAGAAATTGATTAGCATAATCAAATGGAAACACACCAAATCACTTTCTGCCTGCTGAGGCTTTGTCCCACAGTATTTTCAGTCTTTCTTGTAAACATTCAACAATAACAATTGATTATAGGGTTTTAATTTTCACATTGCACAACATTAACCCAAGCAAAGTAGAAAAATGCTGTAATTAGGGTGTGTGGGTTTTTTCACTCCATAAATATTCAGAAGACAATGTGTGGTAGCAAAATTCAGGAGGTTTTGGTGGTGGGTTTAGTCATGAATCTGGCACTATTTTAAACTTGTTTATAGAAAAGATTAATGCAGCTTTGAGCAGGACCATTGATGGGTAAGTGCATTGGTTTGATAGGCGAAGTCAGAGAAACTGCAAGTGTGTAAAAATTAAGCAGAACAATGCTGTAAGGAACAACAAAACAGAAGAAATTATCATGTTATAATAAATTCATCCATACATTCCCCCTCCCCCCCAGGTTTAAAAATGTAACACAGTAATTTATTTCCTTGGCTTTGACCTTGGAATTTCCATAGACATCCACAATAACTTCTAATGGTGCATATTGGGATTCACAGAGACCGTTAGATCTAGTACACTAGAAGCTAGTTTTTCATCTGCATGGAGGATATTTCCCATCACAACAGATAGAAAAAGGGAGGAAAGTGATGACATTTCTAAATCTTCATGTTGCTAATCTAAAGAACAAGGCCTTGAAAGATGGTTATTGCTGAGAATTTCATAGTAGAAAGCATGTATGTAGCATGAGAATTGGTCTTAGGGCTAACAGAATATGCAATATAGAATATACAATGTAGAATAAGACATATTTGTTTTTCCTCATTTTTCTCTCTGCAAATTTGCAGACAGTTAGACCTCTAGATACTTATTTTAGTTTCATAACTAAATATATTCTTCTCTCCTTGGAACATAGGGTAGTTTTCAATCAATCAAGGTGCTGTACCTTCTTTGATTAATCAAATTGTGTTTGTTAAAGTCAGAATATAGCTAATTGAACTGATTTAAAAGTGTTAATGATTTGAATGCTTTTGGAATCTATTCAAACAGAGCAAACAATTTTTATTTCTCTCATGTTAATTAAGTGTTATGGCTAAAACCTATGCCACAGCTCTCTTCAGACACGTGGCATTCCTGCAGTTTTTGTTGAGAAATGTAGATGCTCCCGTTCCTTGCTGGGTCAAGAAAAATGACAGTGAGAGTGAAGGGGAAAAGGCCTCTGTCCTTCTAAATCCTAAGGTAGTGGGGAGAGTTTGTACCTTAGGATACTGTAAGGTACAATTGCAAACCAGTATATCTGAAATCTGCTGTCAATTTTTATTTTATATTTTTTGCCCAGCACTGTATTAGATTTCAGCTTGGCAAGCTTTGAGTAATTATACACTGTCTAAACACTTTAATCTGTCACTCAGTTTAAATAGCAATCTAAAATCACAACAGAAGTGGTTCTAGAGAGATCTTGTCTCTTTTTTCCCTACTTTGCTTTGTGAGTAATTATTAAAGCTAGCTGACAGAGAAATACAATCACATAATGGTGCTCATATTTTTATGTCACATTTTTCATTAATGAAGAGAGCAACAGAGCCTAACATTTTTGAGTACCTGCCCAACACTCATAACCAATTTCCCTTTTTCATGTAATTTTGTAATGGCCCCATTGTTTCAAGAGAGTCAGTTAGCTATCTGTTTCTTAAACTTGAAGGGATCCTTATTCAAAGAGGATATTAGTGATTGAGAGAGTCCTTCAAACATATAAGGACTGGGAACATGTAGAGGATAAAGGATGTGGGAAAAAGAAGATATGGGACGAGACTCTCCAGTAGAAAGTCCACAAAACATCCACCAAAAGTGAAACACTCATATAGCTTTCTTAGTAAGAATTTGCTATCTCCCTCCAATTTTAGAATTCCCTGTATTACTGATGCTTATACAAGACAGAATGTTCGCACATACTTCTCCTTCTTCTCTCACCTCTCATCACACAGCCATGCTACTGAGGGGTACCCAGGAAAGAACAATGTTGAAGGCACTGCTGAAGGAGCCTTGCTTCAGTGCAGTAATAGTAAAGGTCCTCATGCCAATACATCTCTGGGAAAGGAAAGGCTTACAGTACAGAGGGGTGAGAAGGAACGCATGCTTTCAACAAATCAGGATTCACGATAGAAATAAAAATGAGTTTTACGCCTCTTCCAAATGTGAAAGCTCCTTGCAGCACGGGATTCTGGGGCAGGCAGCACTGGGACAGGGGAAACACTGAACAGTAGAAGTGATGCAAGAAGTACCAAGAAAGAAAAATGAAACCTGCCAAGATCAAAAGTCACACAAAATAGTTTCTCCAAAACTGTTTTGGGGCATGGTGACTGCCATGAAGGGAGAAATTATGGGCAGAATCCAGCGGCATGAGATTTAACACATCCAAGTGCCGGGTTCTGCACATTGGCCACAACAACCCCATGCAGTGCTACAGGCTGGGGTCAGAGTGGCTGGAGAGCAGCCAGGCAGAGAGGGACCTGGGGGTACTGGTCGATGGCAGGCTGAACATGAGCCTGCAGTGTGCCCAGGCAGCCAAGAGGGCCAATGGCATCCTGGCCTGCATCAGGAACAGTGTGGCCAGCAGGAGCAGGGAGGTCATTCTCCCCCTGTACACTGCACTGGTTAGGCCACACCTCGAGTCCTGTGTCCAGTTCTGGGCCCCTCAGTTTAGGAAGGATGTTGACTTGCTGGAACGAGTCCAGAGATGAGCAACAAAGTTGGTGAGGGGTTTGGAACACAAGCCCTATGAGGAAAGACTGAGGGAGCTGGGGTTGCTCAGCCTGGAGAAGAGGAGACTTAGGGGCGACCTTATCACTCTCTACAACTACCTGAAGGGAGGTTGTAGACAGGTGGATGTTGGTCTCTTCTCCCAGGCAGCCAGCACCAGAACAAGAGGACACAGTCTCAGGCTTCGCCAGGAGAGGTTTAGGTTGGATATTAGGAAGAAGTTCTATAGAGAAAGAGTGATTGCCCATTGGAATGGGCTGCCCAGGGAGGTGGTGGAGTCGCCGTCATTGGAGGTGTTCAGGAGGAGACTTGATGGGGTGCTTGGTGCCATGGGTTAGCTGTTTGGGTGGGTTGGATTGGTTGATGGGTTGGACGCGATGATCTTGAAGGTCTCTTCCAACCTGGTTTGGTTTATTCTATTCTATTCTAAATTAATTTAACAAACTCATGTTCTTAAATCCAGATTCTGTCATGGCTGCATGTTGTCAGAGCAGTCAGTGCCTGTTTGCAAAGGTTATGTTTTCTCAGTAGGAGCTGTTTAAATGTAACAGAATCAAGCTTTCTGTGCAGTTTTAAACCCATTAGTCAGTGATCAAGGATCTAGAATATTTGGAGACTTCATCAACAAAGTGTGATAGATCATTTGACTCTGTTCAGGAAAGATTGTAACCAGTATCTCTGGGCCAGACCCTGAATAGACAGCAGAGCTATTGTGAGAAGGATTCTTTCCCTGATGGCATTTGCTGATCTACAGGGCAGTGGATGCTGTTCAACCCTTTCTTCCCCCAGATGTTTGCCCCTGCATGCCCTAGTCTGCCAAGTCTCAGACCGTCTGAGTGGGATTCAGACTTTTGATCATGTTCCCCTGCTGCAATGCCAGGCTTTTGTATTTTCATAGCATCATTATAAAGCTCCTCACCTGCCCGAGAGACACTGTTCATCTGGCCGGTGACCAGCTTCATCTGAGGTATACATGAGATAGGTCATGGGGAAAGATGGACTGTTGCAGTGATCTGGAAACAGCTGTGGAGCTCAGTCTCTGTCACAACCGATCTGTGAGGATACCTAAATAAAGAACAAAGATTGTTTCTTCATAGTGATTAACATTTGAGAGCTGCCTTTTGCCTGACATCAATCTTATCACAATACTTTTAAATTAATCTGTAGTTCCAGTGAAGACAGAGAGCATGTCATTACCTTCTGGCATAGTTTCCCTTTTCTAATCACCTATGTGTCTGGCAGCTTTCAGCAAGTTTAGACTTCACATTCATGGAAAGGCCACAATGTGGGATTACTATATTGTGAACTACACTGGTTTCCATCTCAGAGGATGCTTTGCTGAGAGTGTGGGCTGCAGCTCGAGGTGAAACCTGCTAGTGGCCATGCCAGCCAACTAGGGCATGCTCAGGATGTCTACTAGGACTTGTAGGACCAGACCACATGTATCATCAAAGAATTTGAAATGCTGTTACAGAGTAGGATAAAAATGGTCACCACAAACCTTGCTTTGTGCTCTCATTGTATCTTGAGAAGAATACAACTGAAATACAACCAGAAAGTTCAAGCTTTGTTACAGCAGCTGCCCAAAGTTTCTGTCTATATTTTATGAACCACATAAACCAAACTCCTGAAGCCACCTGCAGGCTGATATGCTCCAGAACTTCATACATCACCTTGTGCTAGTTGATAATTGCCTCCCTAGTACTTTAAGTTAGTTTCAGCTGGCCTGGACTGCTGTTATCAGGAAGCAACTGTTGCTTTTACAGATCCAGGTTTTCCTGGATCTAAAGGGAGAAATGGAAACTATACCAGTATTATTCCTTTCAGGCAGATTAAGCCTATTGGAGACTGAGATGTGGAAGCAGAGGAATAATGGAATATACATATTATATATATATAAAATAAGAAATACTAAGTAATGTAATGTAATGTAATGTAATGTATAATTAATATACATTAGCCTGAATGGATCTTGACTGGTGAGCAGGACTGAGAACCTTGACTGGACAAAGTTCTCCTGCCTATACACAGCCTAAAGACCCTCTGCTTGTGACTTGCATCTAACTTGGAAGCTGGCTATGGGTCTCTAACAACCCAAATTACTTTGTGATCCCATGTCATGCAGAAGAAATCTACACCAGAAGCTTATGAAATAGAGGTATTTTGAGTACCTCCCCTTCTGCCGCTGGTATTTGGGGCTTCATAGTGTGTGATGCTGGGGTTCTACTAAAGTCAAAGGCACTACTTTTAAAGCAGTTTCAGCTACATAGACAGCAATGAAGACATGTCTATTCCTCCTAATTAGGCAAATTCAGTGGGATTCATCACAGCAAATGCTCAAATATCCTTTTTGTAGCAGTCATTCACTACAATAAAAAGACATAGAGATGGAGAAATGCAACAGTGCTCAGACATGACTGTTTTTTCATGCTTTTATTATTTTTTTACATCTGTTTAATCAAGGGGAATTCAGTGATATTACTAGCTCATGAAGACTTATTGCACCTAATTAAATTTTTCTATAACAAGTAAAACTTCTGAGGAATTAAAGAAATAAATACATGCAAGTTTGTTTGTATATAAATTTAATATGTCCCTAACCTATCTATAAATCTATCTATCTATCTATCTATCTATCTATCTATCTATCTACACAAACACATGTATTTACTCACAGAAAATGAAAGTAGATACATAGCAGCACTGAAAAGACAGCAATTGTCAATAATTACAATACTTCCAGTACTTGCCTGATGTATTCACAGTCACTAGACATGAGGAAGTTATTCTGTCAAGCACTTTCTCACATTTTGTGATTGTCATTAAGCCAGACTGGAAGACACAGTGTAATCAAAATTGAAAGAATCTACTGAATACTACAAGCTGGGCAGAAGTGTTTATAATTTAGGCCAAGAATTTCCAAGAAATCTTTAAGTGGTTTCTGAACACAAATAACTAGGCTAAATTATTTATATTCCTTTTAAAAGTTTCACCTGAGTCCTTTCCTGATTTATTGACTCTAAGCATGCTGATTATAGTTTTATCAATTTAACTGAGGGCATTATATTTACAAGAAGGATATAATCATGTGTGAGCTTCTCAGAGAATTTTAAACTGATGTAGCTCTTCTAACATGTTTTCTGCTGACAAGATAGTGTAATTAGTTTGTCCCTTTCAACTGCTTTCACAACATCCTACAGGATATATGGGTTAATTTCTTCGATGTTGCTATAGAAAAAGTATTATCTTGCAATGTCTCCAGCTGAAATATTATACCACAAACCCTTTTCAAAGGCTGAATTTCACAAGCATCCCCAGAGAGCTGCAGATAAAGAGAGCCATATTTGAAGATGTTAGCAAGAAGGAAATGAAATAGCAGATACACAGTACAGTTGGAACTCATGTAAAATTAGTGATCAGTATGTGTCCCCCTGGAAGAAGCCTGATTGAATGTGGCTTTCCATAAAATGAGTGTAGAAAAAGAATTAACAGGCATAATAGAGTATGCCCAGAGCACAAAATTCAACCTCTGCAGAAGATGAATCACTTAACAGGAAGTTATGCTTTACTTTGTCAATTTAAGAGGAGGATAGATAGGGGACAGACAAAATACCATCCATTTTAAGATATAAAAGCACTGCAAGGCAAAATAATAATAATGATAATAATAATAATTAAAAAAACACCCCAACAACATCAAAACAAAACAAACCCCCACATGATGAAGTTTCTTTTCTGAAAATTGTGATAGCTTTTTAGAGGAGTTCCTCAAGAAAAAAAAAATAATGAAATCACAGAATTGTTATCCTCGTAGAAATACTATTGGAGATAAGCAATAAAGTTTGAGCTAGAGTAGGTATGAGTTTCAGACTGCGGAAGATTGGCTGGAAAAAGGGTTGTCTGAAATCTTAGGACTGTTTTCATAATGGCACAAACATTGACACTAGGGTAACACTGGAAATAATTAGATCATTCAAATGTGGAACACATAATACACTGTAGGGGGATTTCTGACCCTTTATTTTTACCCGTCACATATGTTTCTGAAAGTAATTGCTTTTGGGGTTTGTTTTTTTGTTTATTGTCTTGCATTTTGTTGTTGTTTTGGTTTGTTTGTTTTTCTTTAGGACTTTCCTGTGAAGGGATTACAATATACACACTCTGGGAAAAAAAATATTTTGCCCTCTGAGAATGTTCACACAGCTATCTTCAAAGCTCTTCATAGTCCTGGGCCCAATGACACAGAGAAAATGATACTGCATCATTGTGGTGGTAGATAGCACAACATGAAAAACGGAGCAATTACAAGGGAGAAACACTACAAGTAGTAAGTAGAGTGAAGAGTTTGCAAGTGTCTCATAGTTTAAAACAGGTTTTCAAAGAGTCTTAGGTCAATCACATCAAATAACATACATATTTCAATAATATCAAACTGTAAGACTGAGTATACTTCAGTTAAGCTGAAAACATGGTTTTTTTTCAGCCTAACAATAGCCATCCCTTGCTCATGCAGGAATGGTAGAAGGGTATCTTCTCTCTCATACTCTGCAGCAGTCTGAGGGCATATGTACACTTCAAAGTCCCCCATGTGATCACCTGAGCAAAATAATGGTACATATTCTCTGCAAACCACTGAAATAAATAGCCTACAATAAAAGTAGGTGAATAGTGCTTCATAAATAACCTTCAGGAGTAGCAATTGCACATGTATGAGGTGCTGACAGGCTCCCAGGGGCTAAAATTCTGAAGAAATCATAGGGAAGAGCATGAGTGAGCACAGCCTGTGGGAGAGGATGAGTTTGTTTGTGGCCCAAAGCCGGAGACACCATCCCTCTGACATCACAGCCCTGGCAGACAGCAGCAAGGGGAAGCTTCCAGCTTGGAGCCACAGGTCAAGAGTTTCCCTCCGGAAAATATTTACTTAAAGTGTGTCCTGGCAATATCCCAGATATGTGCCCAGTGTCTGTAAAACAACAGGACATTCCTAAGCAGGGGACTCTATGTATGTGTGTGTATTTATAGATACATATGTTAGTATATATTCACATGCACACCCGAATACTTTACACACTTTGTAGTTAATTCACTTCCTAATAGAGAGAAAATACAGTTACATTAGAACAGTGTCTCCACTTTTCTAGGCATAACTTTCCTTTTCCTTCATGGACTCTCAAATCTCAGAGACTAAACTTAGCTCCAGCATATTGCCCATCCCAGATATCAGTCCTATATAATTTTGGATAAGCACTTAACTGCACCCAGGAAGAAGTCTGAAATGTGTCCTTGCAGGCTGCTCTTCATAGTTTGTTTGTTTGTTTGTTGTGGATTTTTTACATTATTACTTGATGTATTATGATGCTGCATCTGTGCAAACCTGTCCTGAGATTTGGAACATCAGGAAATGTGGTTCAGTGGATAGGAGATAGAGATGTACTTTAGGGGCTAGTCGTTTTATCATATAGTTGTTCAGTTCAGTGCATAGGCATCACCACTAGTTATGTGCTGTTGTGTTTTTTAATGTTGCCCTTCAATGTCTTTGACAAATAGGAAATATTGAATACAACAAGAAAAGAAAGTTTTTCATAAAGAAACCATAGTTCTTCTGTACTGTGGTAGGAGCTCTTTTCCCACATTGGTGCTTGGGAGGATTTTTTTCCAGAGGCAATACAAATTAAAGGATAACAGCTGGACCTGCTGCTAGTGCTGTCCTGGGCAGATCTCAATCAATTCAGTAGACCCGTTGCATTCTGCCTGTTGGTGTCAACAAGGATCTGTGCAAAATGAATGAAGAGAATGTGGCCTCATGTTTATCATAATCCAATAAAAGCAAGAAGATGGGAGGTGAAAACTGAATTGCTTAGCTGCATTACTATGCCTTTTGGCCCTCTCAGATGGACTGAATGTAAAACATTACCTCAGCAAGAAACATCTACAATATCTAATAAAATATTTACTAAATTACCAAAATGCTCTGAATGTGAGTTCTAAAGTGTATTTCAGTTTAGCTGTGTCCTGGGCAAACTGACAGTAAGACAAGTCTTTCTAAAATAGTAATTTTTGTGTACTAAGATTTCTAGCCTGAGGGTTAAAATGCAGTGCTACTGCAAAACCACTAAAACCAAGAAGCAGTTTAAAGGAATTCACTCCGCTTGATCTGCCTCAGTGTGATTCAGAATAACATGACAAACATTGCTGCATTTCCTGCATTGCTACCAATCCCCAAACATGGATTTTTTCCCCCTGCTGATCTCCTTTGTTGCACTGAGAGGTTCAGTTTTTAATCACAAAATCACAGAAACATTCAGGTTGGAAAAGACCCTCAGGATCACCAAGTTCCACTGATAACCCTACTCTACAAGATTCACCCATAAACCTTATCCCCAAGCACCACATCCAAACCATCTTTAAACAGATCCAGTGTTGGTGACTCAACCACCTCTCTGGGTAGCCCACTCCAATGCCTGACCACTCTTTCTGTTGTACACCCTGTTGAGGACTGCTTTGGAGAAATATAATGAGTAAATACACACACATAGAAGTCAGGGGTTAGTGACTAGTATGTTTAGCAACCAACTGGAAGATCTTGTGGAGCAAGACTGCACCATTCAGAGATCTGTGGAGGAGCATCCACTCTACACCAAGGAATTCAGAACACATTCATGCTTCCAAAGTACAATCCTTTTGGAAGTTATACATGTAGAAGGTCCAAGGTACCGCTTGTTTAGGGTTAAACCAGCAGCAACATATCCTACATGCTACCAAAGGCATGCATGGGAGGGTGTGCATACATGAGTGAATGGGCTCAGATATATCACTGAACCTTTGCCAAAATAAATATGTTGATCTGCTCAAAGTAAAACCTTTAATATTCTCTCTACCTTGAACATGTAAGTTACAGAAATGCTTTCCAATGATTGTATTGTCTCACCGCGTGGTCAATAGTTTGACAATATTACAAAACGTACTTAAACACTTACCTCTGTTATACATGCAAAGTCCATCTTCATGCAGAGTCCATCTTCACTGTCTAGCTCACTGCTGTCCATCTAGAGTTTAGATTTATAACTCTCATGCACAGAGATGACAAATTGAGAGTGTCATCACCAAGAACATATTTTGTGTTTCTATTGTAAGAAAATCTTTGTTTAAAAAGGCTTGATGACTAATTCAGCTGAAAATCTGCCAGAACAGAGGGGAGAGATTCTTCCTCCTTTTATGTGGAAGTCCTCAAGTGAAAAGGATGTAAAGAATGTAATACCAATGGACAAAGAAAAGGATAAGGAGACAATTTTTAACAGTGGAATAAACTCTTATCCAACCCTGCTGGCACAACTATGGCTCATCTCCATAATTCAGAAAAAGTGGCAAAAATTCAGGACTGGCATTCTTGAAGCTTCACAAAAACACTGAAATTTCACAAACTGAATTTAGTCATCAGACAATTTCAAATACTTCCCGGGTGAAATAGTCTTTTGGAAAACTCTGCTCATTTTGTTTGCTATGCTGGTTTGAGCTTTAACTGGAGTTTAGAAGCTCAAATGGTAACAGATTGAGATTCCTTCCCCCTCCCTTTCCTGGTAAGGCAAAACAAAAAAAATCAGACTGGGGAGAGGAGAGGTAAAATTCACAAAATAAATGGTCTGGAATCAATTTGGAAGTAAAACAGGTAAATTTTTTAACAATGTATATATATATATATATATATATAGCAATAACAGGGAGGGTTTACAAAGGTAAGGGATAAGGATGAATAGGAAAATATATAAAATCAAGCCTGGATGGCCTTAAATTCTCTGGATGTAAGTGGATTCAGTTCTTCAGATAGCGTGAATGCAGCTTGGAAAGTGGACCCCAACGACATGAGCAGTGCAGGAAGCAGCAGATGATCTCTCTTGAGCAGGTGAAGCAGGGAAAGAGAGAGAAGTAAAAGTTGTTCACCCTTTGTATAGGCTTGCTGGACAGAAAGGGAGAGTGGAATAGACCACCTTTTACCCAAGGGACCCCTCCTCCTGGGAGGGAAAAAACCCAAGTCTCTCTCTGCCCACCTGGATCAAGTTTCTTTTGTCCACCTGGGAGCTGGGTTCTCTCAGCACCCCATCAAGGATGGGTGCAACCCAGCACATTTGCTTACAGAGATAATCAAACAGAATTTCAGGCCTTGTTGTGCCAGGCTGTAGTTCACCAGCATAAAGAACTAAACCATTCTTGGTGGAGAAAAAATAGATTAATAAATTAGTAAATGAAACAGCAGTGACTTATGCTGGATTCTTCTCTGAAAACCAAGTCCTAGGGATTGCAAAGCAATTCCCATAGAATTGTACACTATGGGTAGCTGGAGTGTGAGGCAAAGCCTCAGATACAATTCATCCTCTTTAAAATATTGAAACAGACATATATTGTGTCCAGTTCTGGGCCCCTCAATTTAAGAAAGACACTGGGACTTGAACGTATCCAGAGAAGGGCAACAAGGCTCGGGAGAGGCCTCGAGCACAAGCCCTACGAGGAGAGGCTGAGGGAGCTGGGATTGTTTAGTCTGGAGAAGAGGAGGCTCAGGAGAGACCTTATTGCTCTCTACAGCTACCTGAAAGGAGGTTGTAGCCAGGAGGGGGTTGGTGTCTTGTCCCAGGCAACCAGCACCAGAACAAGAGGACACAGTCTCAATCTGTGTCAGGGGAAGTTTAGGCTGGAGGTGAGGAGAAATTCATCACAGAGAGAGTTGTTAGCCACTGGAATGTGCTGCCCAGGGAGGTGGTGGAGTTGCCATCCCTGGTGGTGTTCAAAAAGGGATTGGATGTGGCGCTTAAGCCATGGTTTAGTAGTCATGAACTCTTGGGTAATAGGTTGGACTAGATGATCTTTGCGTTCTTTTCCAACCTTATTGATTCTATGATTCTAGGTATATAATAATGTGTGGGGGTAGCTGTGCAGGTGCCTGCGCTTGCACTTGTCCTGTCCTGCTGGTTGGTCTCACTGGTGTAGAGCTGAGAAAGTCATGAGGGTGCTGCCACTTCAGTTGGATGTGTTCCAGGGTCACAACAATGTCGGTGCTTGCATTATCTGGTCTCTGCTATGCTCCCAGGCACTGACTAGATGTTGGGAACCACATTGACTTGTTGCAGGTTTGGGCAGAGGACAGGGACTGGAGGAGGCAGAAAAATGTGGTTGCAACAGTGGCTGCTCTTTCTCCATATGCTGTGATGTTTTGCTTCCTTGTTGCTACCTGTACATTAAAAGAGCTCTGTGTTTCTCCTTCATGTGATAATTAACAGAAACACTCAGATTAGATCTAACACTCTGTGGTGTTGCCCTCATGGGCAATGCTGAAAGAGGTAGTCAGTTTTGTTTAACATCTTTATAAATAATATGTAGTATTCACAAACTGTTCAGGCTGATGTCACAGTTTTCATTACCATTCAGTATTTGGTCCCATGGCCAATTCATAAGCAATTTGCTAGCACTCATGGTCAACACACACAATACTGTAAAGTGTTGACAGAAAACACAGGGATTTAAGACAGTCAAGATGGTGAAGCTTAATTCAATGCAGAAAACCAGAGCAGACATTATAAACAACAACAAAACTGCCACCATCAGCTTAGCAGCAGCATGTATTTGGTTTAAAGTACTTCACAGAATGTGACAAGGATTTATTTCAAGTGCATTATCAAGGCCAGAACAGGCACCAGTCAAGGTAAACCTTGCTTTCAGATATGGGCTGGCAACACACAAGCAACAAATTTTCTAATAAAGTACAAAGCACATCCTGTGCAGGCAAAGCAGGTACCAGTTCCATTTTTTCCTGTGTGTTTGACTCCAGAATGACTTACATAAATCTTTCATGGAATGTTTCATGAGATCCTATATCAAATGTGTGCCAAAACTGATCTAAACTCTGTACTGGTATTCTTTCTCCTCCACATAGCATTTCTATCTAGAAAATGAATTAAATTAGTTTATTATGCTTTCATTTTTAAAAAATTAAAGTTATTTTTATGTTGATATACACCCAGATAAAATGTATCCTTTTTACTGAGGCTGCAGATACTACACCCTGACTAAGGACATAGTTGATGCCATTTGTATTCAGACTTTCACTATTTACGATGTTCATGGGTTTCTTCCTCTTCATATATTTAGACATTATTTCATTAGTGGTTGCAATCAAATCAACCAGATGGCACCTGCCAAATTAACATTTGTTACTTACTTTGGATGACAAAACTCATAATAGATTCACAGTGTAATTTTTTGTTGACATATTAATTTCTGCAGTAAAGCTTGTACTAAAGGTAGAATTATGACCTGTTATCGCCATGTTTGCTGAATAGGAACAGCAATGCTTTGAAGATGTTCAATGCCTGTTTCTCACTACATTTTATAGTGACACCTTACTGTATTGTTCAGCACTAATAAGGTATGCCATTGTTGAGGATTAAGGCGTGCTGAGCAAAAGTTTGTGTGCGGTATGTTTGACACCATGCAAGTCAATGGACAGCCTACCTTGTGACAAACATGCCCAGAGAACGGGAATAGAATAGGATAGGATAGGATAGGATAGGATAGGATAGGATAGGATAGGATAGGATAGGATAGGATAGGATAGGATAGGATAGGATAGACCACACCAGGTTGGAAGAGACCAATGAAGCTGGGGAGAGGCCTCGAGCACAAGCCCTATGAGGAGAGGTTGAGGGAGCTGGGATTGTTCAGCCTAGAGAAGAGGAGGCTCAGGGGAGACTTTATTGCTCTCTACAACTACCTGAAGGGAGGCTGTAGCCAGGAGGGAGTTGGTCTCTTCTCCCAGGCAACTTGCACCAAAACAAGAGGACAGAGTCCCAAGCTGTGCCAGGGGAAGTTTAGGCTCAAGGTGAGGAGAAAGTTCTTCACTAAGATAGTTGTTAGCTGTTGGAATGTGCTGCCCAGGGAGGTAGTGGAGTCACCATCCCTGGAGGTGTTCAAGAGGGGATTGGACGTGGCACTTGGTGCCATGGTTTAGTAGTCATGAGATGTTGGGTGACAGGATGGGCTTGATCTTTGAGGTCTCTTCCAACCTTGGTGATTCTGTGATTCTGTGAAATAGCTCTAGGATAGAAAACAGCTCTTGAGTGTTTAGAAAACAAGAATATAATTCTTAGTGTAGTTGACCTAGATATATATAGGGCTAGAGTCCCACTCCAAGTCATGTTGGATCCAGAATAATAGCAAAAGAATTATATTTTTAATTTGGTTTTTTTTCCCCACTTTTTTACTCATGGTGAAAGTAGTAGTTTTTTTCTTGCAATTCTCTGTAATCATCAAAACCCAACAGTGTTTAAAAAAATAAATCAAATTTCATATTTTTATTTAGAATAGAATAGAATAGAATAGAATAGAATAGAATAGAATAGAATAGAATAGACCAGGTTGGTAGAGACCTTCAAGATCATTGCGTCCAACCCATCATCCAACACCATCTAATCAACTAAGCCATGGCACCAAGCACTCCATCAAGTCTCCTCTTAAACACCTCCAGTGATGGTGACTCCACCACCCCCCTGGGCAGCACATTCCAATGGCCAATCACTCACTCTATGAAGAATTTCTTCCTAACTTCCAGCCTAAACCTTCCCTGGTGCAGCTTGAGACTGTCCTCTTGTTCTGTCACAGGTTGCCTGGGAGAAGAGACCAGCCTGTGTACAACCTCTCTTCAGGTAGTTGTAGAGAGCAATAAGGTCTCCCCTGAGCCTCCTCTTCTCTAGGCTAAACAACCCCAGCTCCCTCAGCCTCCCTTCATAGGGCTTGTTTTCCAAACCCCTCAGCAGCTTTGTTGCCCTTCTCTGGACATGTTCCAGCAAGTCAACATCTTTCCTAAACTGAGGAAGGCATTTCAGAATGCATGTTTAATTTATGGGTTTGCCTGTATTCTGCTTTTCATAAGATGTAAGATTACATTCCTCTTCCCTTTCTTTATTTTTTTCTTTTGTGGAAGAGGCATAATGGAAAAAGGAAAAAAAAAATTAAAATGGGAAAACTAAAATGAAGCTAAAATGTTGACAGATATTTTGGATAAATTGTATCAAAACTGCAAAAACACAACAACAAAAAATTCCAACAAATAATGATAATCATGGAATTTACTGTTTCCATCCAGAGAGTTGTATCTGTTTGGAACAGAATACTCTTCTCATGAATATTTCAAAATACTAAATTTCCATCTTTGTTAGGCTGAAAATTAGAAAAGAAGACAATAGCAAAATCTAAAGTAAACAACACTGACATCTAATTTCCCATCTGTCACATTTTCTGCCTATAACATTGTTTACTTTCTGCCAGTAAGTTTGATTTAAAGTATTACGAAGTTTCTTGCTATGCCCATTAGGTATAACAGCTTGGTACAGAGTTTGACATTTCTTTAATTTTTATTCTTGTTCAGCTTCAATTAAAGCACAAGCTGAAGAAGGCAACTGAAATATAAAAAAACACAACACTCTGAGATTCACAGCTTGCTTTTTCCTTTTGACATTATATAAATTAGCCTATTCTTAAGTAGTACAAAAGTTCTTGAATCTTGTTACCTCACTGTATTTCATTCAAGCTGTATATATTCACTGTCCGCCAGTAATTTGCATTTCTCTTTTCTCATAGCATTTTTAATTTTGGCTTTAAATAACAACATACCGATGGACTTTCAGATAGGTTTTATAGCCAGGAGATCTCTATGTGCAGCAGACCTGGATGGTCTTTAGCACAGACTTCTGATGTGTAAGTGGGTGATGAAGAAGGACTGGCAGCTTCTTCTGCGATAGCAATTGGCCGCTATAACATCAGCCACATTTATATGACTGAGATAAAATCAGCAGATAAATGAGAAGGCATTTTCATGTTGAGGGTAGGTTCTCTGGCTATTATAAGAAAGCGAAAATCCATTGAATCAAAATGGCAATCTGCAGAGCTGGAATGAGACTTTTGGGCACACCGTTTTCCTTCCCAGTTTCTCCCTTCTACCTTGGAAGAAATTTATTTGGAATTCTCCCCGAGGGCAGCAGCTGCCAATAGCTCTTGCAATCCAGCAATGATTTGCCATGCTGTCAGCCTGCAGGAAGAACAGCTGTGGGGCCATTAGGTGGTGGACTCACAGGCAGAGGTATTTGTCTCCCAAATACTGCAGAGATGCCATATGCAAAATTTTGTATAGTTAGGATTTGTACACATAAACAAGATTTGGATAAAAATAAATGTTTATCAGGGATTTAGCTAACTAGGTAAACTGTTAGAAGCTAGAGTTACACAGAAATGAAAACTGATGGGCACGGATATATTGCCAGTAACTCTGGATGCAAAAGTTAGCAAATCACTTTTTTCCAAGTCATTCATATTCAAATATTCTGAAATAGATTTTCACAAAGCATCCTGCATTGGAACCAAATGGCTGGTTCATGTAAAGCTTAATGAAGGTCAGAGTGAAAAGAATGGGACATAAACTCATTGTTTTTTCTTGTCACAGCCTACAAAATCACTCTCTGTATTGCTGAATATGCATAGCTTAATGATTTCCCAGTCATGCAACATGCTATAAGATGTAAAGAGCTAACTGTAAGAGCCTTTCTGAAGCGATATTAAATAATTAATTTATTTTCCAAAACCTAATCTTTGACATTTATCTGACTAGAATACATGTAAACCAAACCCAAAATCTTTCAGATATAAACACTGGAATTTGAACAGTAAGTGATGACTTGTGTTAAACACAAACAAACAATATTGTTTAGATATTGTGTAATATTATTTTCAAATATTTTATATGCTTCCAGAATAAAATGTAAAATTCTATAGAATACAGAATTAACCAGGTTGGAAGAGACCTCAGAGATCATTGAGTCCAACCTATCACCAAACACTATGTAGTCAACTAAACCATGGCACTAAGTCACTTCTCTTCTTAAACATCTCCAGTGATGGTGACTCCATCACCTCCCCAGGCAGTCCATTCCAGTGGCCAATCACTCTTTCTGTGAAGAACTTCTTCCTAACATTCAGACTAAACCTCCCCTGGCACAGCTTGGGACTGTGTCCTGTCGTTCTGTCACAGGTTGTTTGGGAGAAGAGACCAACCCCCACATGGCTACAGCCTCTCTTCAGGTAGTTGTAGAGAGCAATAAGGTCTCCCCTGAGCCTCCTCTTCTCTAAGCTAAGCAACCCCAGCTCTCTCAGCCTCTCCTCATAGGACTTGTGCTCCAAACCCCTCACCAGCTTTGTTGCCCTTCTCTGGACACATTCCAGCAACTCAACATCTTTTCTAAACTGAGGGGCCCAGAACTGGACACAGGACTCAAGGTGTGGCCTAACCAGTGCTGAGTACAGGGGCACAATGACTTCCCTGATCCTGCTGGCCACACCATTCCTGATAGAGGCCAGGATGCCACTGGCCTTCTTGGCCACCTGGGCACACTGCTGGTTCATGTTTAGCCTACTGTCAACCAGTATCCCCAGGTCTCTCTCTACCTGGCTGCTCTCCAGCCACTCTGACCCCAGCCTGTAGCACTGCATGGGGTTGTTGTGGCCAACATGTAGAACCTGGCACTTAGATGTGTTAAATCTCATGCCGTTGGACTCTGCCCATTTATCCAGCCTGCCAAGGTCCCTCTGCAGAGCTCTCCTACTCTCTAACAGATCAATACATGCCCCCAGCTTGGTGTCATCTGCAAACTTACTGATGATGGACTCAATATCCTCATCCAGATCATCAATAAAAATATTGAATAGGATTGGGCCCAGCACTGATGCCTGGGGAACACCACTAGTGTGCTGGATGTTGCACCATTCACCATCACTCTCTGGGCTCAGCCCTCCAGCCAGTTCCTAACCCAGCACAGAATGCTGCAGTCCAAGCCAGAGTTAATATTTCTGTCATGTAAGTCATTGTATTATCATTTGTAATAAAATGATACACTATTGTTTCTTGAAGTTTATATCACATGTATGCATTCAAAACTACCTACATTAAAACCATAACTTTTGTGATAAATTGTGTAATGTAGTAACATTCATGCAAAAAGCATCAGTTTAATAGGTCCAGAAAAAAAATATTGTATTATTTTTCTTTTATCCCAATCAAAAATGTGGAAATTAGAGGTAACAGTTCTATAGAAAACAACTAACTGAATTGTCCTAAATGGATCATCTGAATCATACTCCCTCTGCTCAACAGACCTGTGTGCATTTATAAATTTTTCTTCTATTTCAAACTATCAGTGGATTTTAAACATCACTTTTCTCAGAAGACAAAAATCTACTTAAAATGTTTAAATTTTCTTCAGTTTAGTACTTAACAATAACAATGGGAATTTCAGATTCTTTAAGGGCAAAGCTCATATGCTGTCCTTGTTTTGCACACAAGCTTCTGCTTTTAGTATGTATTTATTTTATTCTAAAAGTTTCTGCAGTGTAGCTGTAATGTTCATGCTGGGCAAGATAAGTTTTATAATAGAGCTGAAAAGGGAGAATGAATGTCAGTGTTTATCCAGGACTCATTAACGGGCAAAATACCTTGTAAACTTTCACTCCACAGTGTTTTGCACTATGGATGACAGAGTCTAACGAGGACACATACTGTTGACCATGATCAGCCACAACGTTTTTTATCAGCTATGTTCAAATATTTATTTGCTAAAATGTGTTAAGCCAAATTTAAATGTCAATAAGTAGAATCTACTCTAGATTTAATCATAATGAAGGTCAATCTAGAAACTACAATCTGCAGATAGATTTCCTGGTGTTAGATCCCTTTGGCCATGTAGAATACCACTTACTTGGAAAACAGTCTGATTTCTATTTCAGATGTAGGAACTTAAGGCAATTAACCTTCTTTCCTTTATTTTCTACCCTTAAAGAAGCAAACTCAGCCTGGCATATCAATAGCTTTCATGAGCCTCCCTCATCCCCCCATTCCCTTTTCCCCTGAGATATTAGG
Organism: Melanerpes formicivorus; assembly: GCF_026170545.1. Taxonomy (NCBI): domain Eukaryota; kingdom Metazoa; phylum Chordata; class Aves; order Piciformes; family Picidae; genus Melanerpes; species Melanerpes formicivorus. Next base: position 35,382,261 of record NW_027142354.1, read on the forward strand.
ATTTGAAAAGAATAACTCATCCCGAAGCTTCATAAATTCATTAGTGTCCAAACCAGCAAATTATAAGCATATACATGAGAAAGCAGCAGGAGTGACAGTTTCTTAGTAAGAATACTGTTGGCACAAGTATGGCTAAAACATTGGATCAAAGAAAAATTTGACAGAATCCTTTCTCATGATCATGCAAATCAGCTGTGACCCTAATGCATTGTCTCTTTATATATTTAGAGGAATACATAGCAGTTTCCTTCGATTCTTTTTTTCTTAATAATTACAGTGGATACTGATCTAAACATAGAAGAGTATGGAGAGAGCATATCCAAAATTAAATTCTATAATTACAAACCAAAGGTGTTCCCTCTTGAGTATTAACTTTGAAAGTGTTATCATGCACAACAGAATGATCAGATGTGAGGTGCAGGGACTCCTAAGGATTTATTGTTTGAAGATAACATAATAAGGAAAGAAAAAAATGTCTCTGGCTAAGTTTTGAAGGGCACAAAAATCTTGTTACACACTGTAAGAGAATTTGGCATAAAACTTCACCTTCAGTGTTGCAACATTTTATTATATTGTAACTTGGTTTTACTATAGTGTGTTTATATAGAGCAATATAGCATTCATTTTATAGGCTTTTATGCTAACCATTTCTAATGGCACTATGGAAGACTCCTATGTTTTCACTTTTTTTTTTTTTTTGTTTGTTTTCCTGCTGTTCTCAGAACTTGATGAGAAAACATTTTGCTGTAGTCTTCATCAAATCACCAAAAACATCCCTGACTTTTATGTCATAACATTTTGCCTCCACAGTACAGCAATAACTTAGTCTTTGGAAAGACTGAAAAGATACAGATAACACTGTTTCAGGCCTTTAGTTTCTTTTATGTTGCTTTGTACTAACCAGAGGCTTCTCTGCTGAGGGCAGAAGCTGCAAAAGGGGTGGTAACCATGATCCAACTGGCATCTAGGTCCACATGCAGGTTCTTTAAACTCTGCTTCCCCTGCTCTGTAGTCCTAAATTAGTTCCCTGCCTGATCTTCCATGCAGTAAGCCTCAGAAATAGCACTCATTGCATAACCACCACAGCCTAGTTACATTAAATAACTTTACTGCAGCAGAGGCTGATGACAGCCAGCACAATTGTTGATGGATATCCTGCAATAAATTCCCAGGAAGGTTTTCCCTTTGTGTCCAGAGAAGGGCAACAAAGTTGGTGAGGGGCTTGGATCACAAGCCCTATGAGGAGAGGCTGAGGGAGATGGGGTTGATTAGCCTGGAGAGGAGGAGGCTCAAGGGAGACCTTATTGCTCTCTACAACGACCTGAAGGGAGGCTGTAGACAGGCGGGGGCTTGTGTCTTCTCCCAGGCAATCAGTACCAGAACAACAGGACGCAGTCTCAAGCTGCACCAGGGAAGGTTTAGGCTGGAATTTAGGAAGAAGTTCTACAGAGAGAGAGTGATTGGCCATTGGAATGTGCTGCCTGGGGAGGTGGTGGAGTCACCATCATTGGAGGCATTTAGGAGGAGACTTGATAGGGTGCTTGGTTGCATGGTTTAGTTGATTAGATGGTGTTGGATGACAGGTTGGACATGATGATCTTGAAGGTCTCTTTCAACCTGGTCTATTCTATTCTATTCTATTCTATTCTATTCTATTCTATTCTATTCTATTCTATTCTATTCTATTCTATAATATTATAGTGCATGATGCAAGATGTCTCTGTACACAGGCATTGCAAATTAATTGTAAGGTAAGTAAGAATTTGTAAAGAGATGTACCATATCCCATTAGACAAGTGATACAATTGGAAGAAATAAAATCCCAAGTTTCCACATGCTGATCTTAACCCACAGAAAAGCTTATACGCCTGACACTTTGTGCATATTTTACATTTAATTTGTTTTTAAAATAAAAATGTGCCTCCTTTTAACATTAAAACCTTCCAGGCTCTAGATCATCACAGACAGAAAAATACCTTTCATACTAACCTACAATAAATTCAGTTAAAATCATCCCATGCTTCAGAAAAAAAAAAATGTAAAAGAGTGTTACTTTAACAAACTTATTCTTTTTAGCAACAGGGGCAGAACTACAGCTGGGAAAGAGACAAACAAGTTGCTTTATGTCCTGATTTTTGTCTTGATTTATCTATCCATAATAAATTTGAAAATTTTCTCTCTACCTGAAACCTAAAGTATCTACCTCAAATCCAGCTCCTATGACAGTCAGATGTTTAGCACCATACATTGCATTGCCCTGGGATTTTGCAGTCCTTCTGAGCCAAATGCTTTTATCACCAGGTCACCACCAGGGTATGGCCACCAGGGATACTCTGCTCCTCTCTGCTAACAGAAATTGTTCTTGGCTTCAGGGCTCCAATAAGTGTTAAAGTATAGTGTGTTCACTCCATGATCCACCTAGGTTACAAAGTCTGTGGATTTGATGGTGCTACCTTTATTTATGCTGTAAAATATTTCTCAGTGTAGAAAGACTATATAGCTGTATTGTTAAATGGAGACTAGAATAACTGCTTAATGGATGGATTTCCACAGGAGTCATGGAGGGAGAATTAAGTGTCCAACTCTTCTATTTTTAGATTATTTCAAAATGATAGACAATACAAATGTGGCAGATTTGTATTCCTTAATTCTAGGATCTTTGAAAGTATGTAACACATTCTATTTCCTTAGCACCTGACTCTTTCTTCTGCTTATCTGTCTTTATGTGCAGCTGAAGTCATATAATGTAAGAATGTGTACAGCTCATCACTATAGCAGGGGCTGACTGCTGCAGCTCTGCCATGATTATGTCAAAAACAGGGACTAGTACCTCTACTGACTTATGTCAATCACTGCAGCAAAGATGTTGGCTACAGGGGCTTGTGCTACCTGACAGTCAACCTAGGAAAACTTTGTGCTGTTACCATGGTTTCCAGAAATTACAGGCCTTTTTCTTTATTACACATTTGTGATACAGAAAAGGCTGTAAGCTCTGCAGGTCAAAGACTGGCTTTGGGGTCCATGGTTGAGCATAATATCTGATGAAATGAATTTAACATATTACAAACTATCCTATCAGATCAAAATACAATTTTAGAGAGGGTGAAACAACAGTCTGAATAACTAGAGACCAGAGCTACATGGGAAAAAGACACAAGTTCTTGCACCCAGGGCATCTAGACTGAATTTACTGTTTATCAGACTTGTCTTTAGGATTAGCAAAGGACGGATTGATCCAAATGGTATTTGGATCAGAATCATTAAGGTTGGAAAAGAACTCTAAGATCATCAAGTCCAACCATCTACCCAACACCCCCATGACCATGTCCCAGAGTGCCACATCTACTTCTTTTTTTGAACACCTCTGGGGATGGTGACTCCCTCACCTTCCCAGGTAGTCTGTTCCAATGCCCCAGCACTCTTTCAGTAACGAAATTCTTTGTAATATCCAACCTAAACTTCCTCTGACACAGCTTGAGACCTCTTGTCCTGTCATTAGTTACTTGAAAGAAGAGGCCAGCACCTGCCTCACAAAAACCTCCTTTCAGGTAGCTGTAGAGAGAAATCTTCTCTCAGCTTCCTCTTCTTTGGGCTAAACAATCCCAGGTCCCTCAGCCTCTCCTCAGAAGACATGCTCTCCAAACCCCTCACCAGCTTCACTGTCCTTCACTGAGAACAGAAAATGTGAGCTGCCTAAGGAGGTTGATTCTCAGTCTCTTCAAAACAATTCTTATAGGGAAAAAAAAAAAAAAAAAAGAAACAATGGTTTACTAGACAGATCTTGGAACCAAAGGAACTTAGCTGCTCTCTTTCAATGAGATACAAAACCTAAAAAAAAATCTGTCTGTAAGGAACCAAAAAGAGGTATTATTTGAGCAGTGGCAGTTTGAGCTGTATTTCAATATGCAAATGGTATTTTGTAAAAATCTGTAGACAGGCAGTCCATGGGCAAGCAGAAATCACTGTTTAAAGAAACGCTGAAGATCACAAAAACTTGGTATACAGCATTCAATACTTCTGTGGTACAAGTAAATATGAACTAGTCACACACTAATACAGCTACAGCTTGATTCTAAATCCTTTGCTTTCAAGTAACATTGTTCAGAAGTGACGTGTGCCACATTTTATCAAACCATTCCAGATGACAGTAGCTTAAAGATATTATTTCACCTCTGACAAGACATGATTTGTACTGACAGACCTGAGATACCCTCATATGATTCCATGTTTATCTCAAGGATCATTTTACTGTGTGTTTTAAATCACTTGAGGCTAGTATTTGTTTTACATGCTTGTTTAAATCTTATGCTTGGGTTTTGTTATTTTTTAATGAGAAAGGAAATAAATAGGAAAACCCCATTTCAAATGTCTGCACATGCCAAGAGGAGAGAGTTGGTGAGGACAGTTGGAAAAAATGACATCACTTGTCAGTGCCACAGATACAAGAGTGGGAAAAAACTATATGGTGAGATGAAACCAGAATCAGAACCAAATCCTTCCGGTGTTGCTTGCCACAACTAAGCCTGCCCATGGAACTGCATATATGCTATTAGCTGCTCGCCACCCAGAACAGAGGCATTCCTGGACTACATATGCATTTGCTATGATGGACTGCTCTCCAGGCAAGCACTTGCATGTCAGGCTCAGGAATGCAGCGTCAGGTCTGTGCTCCTGGTACAACAAAGTGAAACAGCTATAATTACTTTTGACATTTCTAGTATTCACTGCTGTTACATACAGGGCTTACAAAGTCTAATTGTGTAGTCTTTCTAGAGCAATCCTTGCATCATCCTGTGTAGCTTTGTAAACACAGTAAATGATATTATCAATAGAAATATTTACTGCCCAAAAGTTAAACTTTTTTTTTTTTTTTTTTTTTTTTTTAGATTTCAGTTATAATTTGTGACTGGTTTCTGTAATAAAAGTTTTGATTCATCTGGAGGGGAGATTTAACTAATAAAATGCTATGTCTTTTATCTATACCTAAAGAGTGGCCTAGACTCTTTATGTGTGATTGATATTATCTAATTCAGGTATGTGCCTGAAGATGAGATGATTTTTATCTCAAAGTTGCCTATTTATCTACCAAAAATCTGTAGTCTGGACAACTAGCTCTGATATTGACCTCCATATGTAGAAGTCTGAAGTTAGGCCAAATGATTTCTCTCCTTGGGTTCCGAACAGATTGAAAATTACATACACAAAAATGCAATATACTGAATAGTCCAATCATAAAAAGAAAGTAGTTAATAGGAAGATACAAACGTATGTCAGCTCTGCAGTAAGTTTGTTTCATTTCTCTTCTGCAGAAAATCTTGCAATTAGTAACTATCACAAGCCAGGATAGAGCTTTCCCAGTTCCTCCCAGGTAAATATCTCTTACAGATTAAATGTCTGAAATGGGACCATGGCACTGCGCTCAGTGTTTATGCTTTGCCACAGGGTTTTATAATTTGCCTGTAGTCAGTGATAAGCTCAGAGTAATTTGCATAAATTATTCTAAAGTAATGCCATTACAGTCAAGATAAAACAGACCCCAGAAACTCTACATTCTGTTATTTCTTCAAACATGAATACTAAACTAAATTGTTATTGTTATTCAAAATTTTCTGTGTTTTTCATTTGTCATATGATTCCATGCATCTCCCTGCTGACTGTAAGGAGGTTGGATTAGATGACCTGCCAAGGTCCTTTCCCACCCAGTCTGTGATTTGGTGATGTCCTTGGATGTATGAGTGAAAATGTGCCCGACGCGTCACTACATTCTTTTCTATCCCAGAAACGCCATGAAAGTGAAATATAGCTTAATCTTTCAATCCTCATGAAACAGTAATTTCGATCAGAGCTACCAAGAACTGCTCATAAGCATCTTTAATCAAGGAAAGAATGGAACTTTCTTTCCATCTACTAGTATAACTGAAAATAGCAAGTAGACATAAACAGGCAAATTTTACTAAGATACACTTGGTTAACTGGTATCATTTAGTCACTGTATAAATTCTCATTTCAAATTCTCATTTCAAATTTAGATTTAATGAATATTGATGGCAATTTAGTAAGTATTAAATGGTAAGTATTGCAACTGCTCGGAAAAAAGTAATGAAGCACATGAACTGTGTATATATTAGTAGGTAATAATGAACAAAACACTATATCAAAACCTCATCCCTGTTGAAGCTCATCAAAGTTTTGCCACTGACATAAGCAGAGGAGTAAGGGGTTGTGTCACATTTTTACCTTAGATATTAAGAGAGTAACATTTATGAAAATATTCCAAAGATTGCTCTACTTAAGCTATGATTAATGGGAGTTTCAAAAGAATTTGTAACATTTTCTCTTTAAAGCATACTGAAAATAAGACATTTTTTATGGACCTCATACCTAGAATTAAAGAATCGAAGAATTGACACGGTTGGAAGGGACCTCAGGGATCATCTAGTTCCAGCCCCCCTGCCATGGGCAGGGACACCTCACACTAGATCAGGTTGCTTAGAGCACCATCCAGCCTGGCCTTGAAAACCTCCAGGGACAGGGCTTCTACCACATCCCTGGGCAACCTGTTCCGGTGTCTCACCATCCTCATGGGGAAGAATTTCTTCCTAACATCCAATCTGAATCTATCCATTTCTAATTTTGCTCCTTTCCCCCTAGTCTTATCATTACCCAATATTCTAAAAAGATCCTCACCAGCTTTCTTGTAGTCCCTCTCAAGATACTGGATGGCCACAATAAGGTATCCTTGGATCCTTCTCTTCTCCAGACTGAATAGTCTCAATTCTCTTAGTCTGTCTCCATAGGAGAGATGTTGCAGCCCTCTGATCATCCTTGTGGCCCTTCTTTGGACACATTCCATCACTTTCATATCCTTCTTATAACAGGAGCTCCAGAACTGGATGCAGTACTCTAGGTGGGTGTCTCAGTCCAGAGAGGGAAAGAGACTCAGTTCTTTTAGAATATTCCCGTGATGTGAAATTAGAGGCACAAATGAGGCCAAAATATCAACAGCTAGACTATTTATTACATAAATTAAGTGGAAATAAGAAGGGCAGAGGGAGAAAATAGAGAGGGAGAGAGAGAAGAGAGAGAGAAGAGGAAAGGAATTATATTACCGCACCCCTCACCCCCGCAAGACAGTTTGAGTTTGTGGAGGAAAGGTGCTGCAGGAGATGTTGGGTTTGTAGAGGAACGGTGCTGAGGCTTTGGCTGGAGAAGAGCTGTGGTACTCTGGGCAGCCTGGGTCTGTAGAGCTTCCAGGCTCCACGGCTTCTTTTCTCTGGAGCAGCATTGTCCCAGGCTTTTCCTTCTCAGCGGCATGGTCCTTCTCCTGTGTTTTCCTACATCTCCATTTTTCTCCTGCATTTTCCTTCTCTTTTAATCATCCAGTCCAGGGGACACAGTCCCCCACATTTTTCTTCTTCAAACCAGTAGTTGCTCAAGTCTTTTAAACAGTTTTTAGTCCTTAGGTATGTGTCCAAGTATTGTCCCTCAGGAATTCAGGGGCCAGGAAATCATCCTTAGGTCTTGTCCTGAAGGCTTGATGGCTGGTCCTTGGTCCACTGTTGTAGGCCAGCTGCAGTCCAGTGTTATCATGATGCAATCGCAAGGTGATTTGCATCCAGGATTGGTAGACAGGATTCCTACATGATCATTGCACCTTCCTTCCAGTGGCTCTGCCCAACATATATCAGCTATTGTCTGGGCAAGCAGCAAGTGATTTTATCTTTGTTGAGTCACACCAGGAGAGCCAACTTTTAGTCTCTCACAGTGGGGTCTCAGCAGAGCAGAGTAGTGGGGCAGAATAGTTTTGGCCACAGAATTGCTTGTGGGCGGAATGTGAAGCTGGTTTCATTGCCCACTGCTCTTTGCTAAAATGATATTGAGCTGTTTCTGAACACCCAGGCATACATTCATTTACATTTACCCATACCTAGCAGGACAACTTTCTAGAGGTTCTAGCAGAAGAGGAAACACTATGTTTCTGTGTTCCAGTCACTGCGTTTTTTCACTTGTGCCTCTGTAGGTGCTGGTTAGTACAGCTGAGTGGGAGACAAACTTGGGTGACCTGAGATCCAGTAGTGCTTCTCCTCTTTCTATTCATCTAGCAGATCACACAGAAGGTGCTGAAGAAGTCACTATCCTCATTTACACTCAGGAAATTGAGTGGGTGAGAACATCTCATGATGACGTACTGTGTAGGAGTGAAGGACCCTTGTCTTCCCTCCATAGTGCTCTGCGGTTACCAGCACAGAGCTCAGTAACACAATTGTTCTTCTAGTGCATAATGAAAGCAAATCACTATGAACTGACTTGATTAATCTCAGAATTTTAAAAGAAACAAATACTTACATAAATGCAAATATTATACACACCTGAACACATAGATCACATTGCATTATACAGGGATCCAACAAAACCAGAAGCATGTTTCTTACTTAAACTAACTTTTTAATTCTCTGATACAAACTAATGAAAAATTAACCAGTTAAGCATGTGAGGGAGAAGTGAAAACATGCCTGCTACCCTGCACTTTCTGTGGGGAAGCTGCATGGTCACTTTACATAACTTAGCAAGCACTTTGGGATAATGCTTTGTATTGGTAGATGAAACCGATGCTTTACACAGATCTTACAGGGAAGTATGATTATAAGGACAAAAGAAATAACCTAGGATTTTAATGGGATGTCATCATTTGAGAGACCAAATTCTCCCACCACAGGCAAAAATAACAACTCAGACAAACGGATTGCAAAAGATGGTGGAAAGTTTAAATGGGTAAACAAAACCAACAAGAATGAAAGTTTTACAGAGAACCACAGGCACCATAACAAAAGAGAGAGATCCCAGAACATAACCAAGAACGTCCCATCCCTACCTGAGGGTACACCCACGTACCCCCCCTACCCCCCAGGGCTCTTTCTCCCCCCCCAACCCAGCCTTGGGCCTGGGCAGGCCCAAGGGAGGCGGCTCATGCCATTTTACCTAGGCAGCAGCAGGGAATAGGGGAGCAGGGCATTATGGGAATGAAATACCTGGTTTCCTGTGACTGCCCCCCTGGGCTGGGCCCACCCCTTGGGACATCCCAGCTGTGGTCTTTGCAGTGGCATCTGGGCCAGCACCCAGCCTAAACCACCACATGGGAGGAAGAATATTCGGTCTTATTTTAGTCAGGCAATACCTGTGTATCTCTTAAACAGGTAAGGCATTTAAGATTATGATGTCTCTTATGCTTGCAATATTTTACAAGATATGGACATTTGTTTTATTATGTTTATAAATATCCATGTTCAGGCAATAAAAAGGAGACTTTATGTAACTTGCCTTTATTTATTCAGAATATATGTGAAAGAGAATTAAAATCAAAATCTTACCTCTGGACAACCCTGTGTTTTCCTCAATAATTGTGCATCTGAAAGAGCAGATTCATATTGTTTCTTCTAAATCTTCCCATAATACAAGCAAGCAATACTCTAATTCTTCACATAATAGAATTCTGCACAGTAAGACCAATATTGCAGATCCCACCTCATCAATCTCTTCACACTTGAACATGTCCAGAGAAGGACAACAAGGCTGGTGAGAGGCCTCGAGCACAAGCCATATGAGGAGAGACTGAGGGAGCTGGGATTGTTTAGCCTGGAGAAGAAGAGGCTCAGGGCAGACCTCATTGCCCTCTACAACTACCTGAAAGGTGATTGTAGCCAGGAAGGGGTTGGTCTCTTCTCCCAGGCAACCACCACCAGAACAAGGAGACACAGTCTCAAGCTGCGCCAGAGGAAGTTTAGGCTCAAGGTGAGGAGAAAGTTCTTCATTGAGTGAGTCATTAGCTGTTGGAATGTGCTGCCCAGGGAGGTGGTGGAGTCACCATCCCTGGACGTGCTCAAGAGGTGATTGGGCATGGCACCTGAAGCCATAGTTTAGTAGTCATGAACTCTTGGGTGACAGGTTGGACTTGATGATCTTTGTAGTGTTTTCCAACCTTATTGATTCTATGATTCTGTGATTGTTAAAATACAGACAAACAAATAAACAAAACAGCAGCCCCCCCCCTTTTTTTTTCCCATTTCCCTTTCGTAGAGGATGAAATTTCAGGTTTTGCTTCTTATTTTTGGAACTTTACATAGTCTTGAAAGTCAGTGGTCCTGTCTTTTGAAACCCTTTACATTAATATTTGCTACTTCTAATTACCAGGTTATGTAACTGCCTTAGAATTTAATAGGTAGTGGTTTATACTGTGTGGGTAACATCTGTCATGGTAAGATGAACATTTAGACAGCTCTAGAAATCAAACTATGCTGACATTTTCCTCATTAAACCATGGAAAGTTCTGCACAGCTCAGACTTCCATAAAACATCAGGTAGTTAGTTAATCCATTAAGCAATCATAAAAAGGAATAGAAAAGGTCCATCAGTTCTAACACAGTGATACATGCTTACATAGGATAAGTGCTCATGTAAATGTAATTGACTCTTATGAAGTCTCACCATGGAGATGGGATCTTATATAGTCAAATGGCAAAAAAACTGTTTAGAGGCTTCATTTTGGAAGTCAGTTATGGACAAAAAGGTATGACCTCAAGGACTAATAATGACCCATACTAGTACGGGCATGTCTCTCCCAGGCAACCAGTACCAGAACAAGAGGACACAGTCTCAAACTGCGCCAAGGGAGGTTTAGACTGGATGCTAGGAAGAAATTCTTCACAGAGAGCGTGGTTGCTCATTTAATGGGCTGCCCGGGGAGGTGGTGGAGTTGCCATCATTGGAGGTGTTCAGGAGGAGACTTGATAGGGCGCTTGGTTGCATGGTTTAGTTGATTAGATGGTGTTGGATGATGGGTTGAAGGGGATGGAATGATGACCTTGAAGGTCTCTTCCAACCTGGTCTATTCTATTCTATTCTATTCTAAATATTCTGTGTATTCATGTTTTAAAGTGCAAAGAAAGTTGTTATCCCAATTCACTAGGTTAGGGCTGTCACAGTTTACATGGCAGCTGAAATTCTGCTTACTTAAAAAGAAATTCAATCTTTGTACTTTTGCCACTTCTTTTCTGAAGCTAGCAGTTGTGCTCCATCTGAATGGAGAATAAAGGGATGTGTGTGCCTTCTCCATTACACGCACATTTCTAAAAGACAAATATTTTCTGGAGGTTTACTTATTTCTTTCATTTGGTTTTTCTGAGATGGTTAGATTTACTACATGATAACAAGAGTCCTTAGAACACAGTTTTTTTTGTCATATACTATGAATCACAGTAGTAGAATAGAATAGAATAGAATAGAATAGAATAGAATAGAATAGAATAGAATAGACCAGGTTGGAAGAGACCTTCAAGGTCATCACATCCAGCCTATCATCCAACCCCACCTAATCAACTAAACCATGTAACCAAGCACCCTATCAAGTCTCCTCCTAAACACCTCCAATGATGGTGACTCCACCACCTCCTCAGGCAGCACATTCCAATGGGCAATCACTCTCTCTGTGTAGAATTTCTTCCTAGCATCCAGTCTGAACCTCCCCTGGTGCAGCTTGAGACTGTGTCCTCTTGTTCTGGTACTGGTTGCCTGGGAGAAGAGACCAACCTCCACCTGTCTACAACCTCCCTTCAGGTATTCATGCATGATGTCACTTCTTTTGAATCAGTAGACCTCTACTGTTTACTGATTTGTCCTCGTAATTAAAAATATAGGTACAATTAATAGAAACGCCAGAATGGAAGTCCAGCTTTTTTATTAATAACTTTGTAAATAAAACTGTCAGAAAGCCAGATCACAGAGCTTTCCATGAATAAACTAAAGTGATGTTGCAAATTTAATATTCATGCCAAAGTCAAGAACAATAACTGTCCTCTTATTGATTACTTAGGTGACCATGAAATTATCATTGCAATCCTGAAACTGAAGAAGGACATACATTCAAATGACTGAGGAAATTGTGTCTCAGGGCAGTAAAAAAGGTGCCAAGTTAAAAAGAAACAAAAAATCTGAGTTATTATTTTTCTCTAGGGATTGATTAACTGTGTCAAAGGCAGTCAGCCAGTAATCTCTTAGTCTCTTCACTTCAGTGGGAGGTAATGAAATTTAATTAGTGAGAAGAGACAGCTTTCACACTAAAGAGAGTAGTGAAAAGAAAACAGGCACATCAATGTGCACAGAGAATAATGCTACAGTACATAACAATCCCTATTAAAACTAAATTAATAGCCAAAGCTGTTTGGCCTCTGCTCTTCATTTTAGGGCTCTCTCATTTTAAATAAAAATCTGAGAAAGGAGCTAAAGCTATATTTTTGTTATTAGTGGTATGAAGCTTAGTTCTGCTGGAGCTGAAGGTAGGGTTCTTCACAGTTTATGAATTCTTCCAAATTCAGATTTATATATTCACAGAGCTGGTGAGTTGGGGCTTTTCCCCCATTAGAAACAGTAGTTTGGATTTCTATTTTCTCTTGCTTATTTTATAGACTCATGTGCCCTGAAGTTCCAATAAATTGGCATTTAGATTAACCCAGTTTTTATGTGCTTGGGTCCCTTTGAGAACCCACAGGCATGGTTTGGTAAAGCATGCATTGTTAAAGCATCTACAAATGTTCACAGGGTTGGACAGTGCTCAAGCACTACAAGCCCAACCCGAGGGTCTTGAATTCCTTGCAACATTTGATTTGCTCAGAAGTAAAACCCTAATTGAAAAGAGTTCCTGGAAGTGCTCTTTGCAAGCAAGAGCTTGGAAATGTAACTGAAACATTCCTGAGGGACTGACACATGCCAGCTGTCCAGCAAGTCTGAAATATGTCCCTGAATGACACATAAAGCTGCCCTGGGGGTGAGGGTGGTTCTCCATCTCAGCTCAGCCAAGAATTCTTGGACAGCTCAGACAGGAAGGGATAGACCACAGGTCCTAAAGATATCATCTGCTGGTTGGACCTTATCTCAGTGCTCACTCCAAGGTGCAGACCAGCCTCACTGATGATGCATGAGGGCAAGGTGAACAAATAAATACATAGCTCATTAATAGAATTAACTTTTGGAAAAAAACCTCCACACATTGAAGTATTGCTTGTGCACTGAAATAATTTTATTTTTCCATTGTTCTTCAAAAAATTTACCAGGATCATGAAAGCTCTCTGCCTTTTGGAAGGACACACACTTCAGAGATTTGTATGTGTGGTGTCTTAGAAGCAACACTAATTTGTTCCAAGTAACTATTAAAGGTTTTATAAATCACAGAGTGGAAATAACCATCTTTTATTTCCTTCCTCTACTCCAGGGCAGAAGAGGCTTCCAGGAATTTACCAATTTCCCTTGAAACTTCTGTCTAGATATCTTCCCCAGGACGAGGCATTGCAGGTATTTGTGACACTGCTGTTCAAGAAACCGCAATCCCCGCTTTCCAATACACTGGGTAATGCAGAGGCAGGTCCAATACCATGCATCCAACAGCTGAAGGACTCTCTGACTCTTTGGTTCCTCAGGCAGATCCAGGAGCCTGATTCAGCAAGGCCATAGCGCCTTGATATGGCTTGGTAGCCTGGAAGATCTTCTAACCTTGAGCTTGTTTTCTTCTTATCAGATTTTACTGCAGAACAGAAATTCCAGACTTGGAAGAGAGCTATTTTGGAAAAGGTAGCCTTTTTTTACTATCTGATGATGGTGGTTTTCAGTTTGGTTTTTTGTTTACCAGACTTGATGAGGGGTAAAGAACTGGATTGACAGCTGCATCCAAAGAGTGGCTGTCAATGGGTCCATGTCCAAGTGGAGGCCAGTGACAAGTGGAGTCCCTCAGGGATCAGTACTGGGACCAGCCTTGTTTAACATCTTTGTTGGAGACATGGACAGTTGGCAAGTTTACCAACAAAAACAATCTGTGTGGTGTGGCTGACAGGCTGGAGGGAAGGGAGGCCATCCAGAAGGATCATGATAGGCTGGAGTGGTGGGCCTAAGCCAAACTCATGCGGTTCAACAAGACCAAGTGTAGGGTCCTACATATGGGTTGGAGCAATCCCAAGCACTGATATAGGTTTGGCAGTGACTAGCTTGAGGGCATCCCTGAAAATGCAGGGTGTTTCAGTTCTGGTATCTCCAGAATGTATGAACCAGATTGAATACTGTGATTATACATGTAAGAGAGAATATGTCATCCTGGGTGGTTTCATGAACCTGAAAGAATCTGGAGGGACTTTTTAGGGTTTCAGGTAATGATGGAAATGGGGGGAATGGAAAACAAATAGAAATGGGTAGATTCAGATTGGATATTAGGAAAAAGTTCTTCACCATGAGAGTGGTGAGGCACTGGAACAGGTTTCCCAGGGAGATAGCAGAAACCCCATCCCTGGAGGTTTTTAAGGCCAGGCTGGATGTGACTCTGAGGAACCTGATCTAGTGTGAATTGTCCCTGGCCATGGCAGGGGTATTGGAACTAGATGATCCTAGAGGTCCCTTCCAACCCAAACAATTCTATGATTCTGTGATTCTAATGCACACCGTTCTTCTTCTGGAGAGGCTACATGAGAATAGATAGCATAGTACTGATGTTAGTTACATCACTCTATAAGCAGCAAAAAAGCACTTAGATATTCCAGTGCAGAATGCCACCTAAGAACTTATAAAAAAATAAGACATTATGAGAATTGCAGAAATCTTTCCAATAAAATTACATTAAAATATTTTCAAGCTTTAGATTCCAAAGTGAGAGACGTATCAAAATGAATGTAAATCACTGATTTGATAAAGAAATTTATGTGATTATTTGTAAGAGCCACTACTTACAATATGACCAACAATATTATTAGGAGAATTCATATAATCACAGAATCATAGAATCACCAAGGTAGGAAGAGACCTCAAAGATCATTAAGTCCAACCTGTCACCACAGACGTCATGACTAGACCATGGCACCAAGTGCCACATCCAATCCCCTCTTGAATGCCTCCAGGGATGGTGACTCCACCACCTCCCTGGGCAGCCCATTCCAATGACTAATGACTCTCTCAGCAAATAACTTTCTCCTCACTTCGAGCCTAAACTTCCCTTGGTGCAGCTTGAGACTGTGTCCTCTTGTTCTGGTGCTGGTTGCCTGGAAGAAGAGACCAACCCCTCCTGGCTACAACCACCCTTCAGGTGTTTGTAGAGATCAATAAGGTCACCCCTGAACCTTCTCTTCTCCAGGCTAAACATTCCCAGCTCCATCTGCCTCTCCTCATAGGCCTTGTGCTCAAAGCCTCTCCCCAGCCTCATTGCCCTTCTCTGGACACGTTTAAGAAACTCAGTGTCCTTCTTAAACTGAGGGGCCCAGAACTGGACACAGTACTCAAGGTGTGGCCTAACCAGTGTGGAGTACAGGGGCAGAATGATTTCCCTGTTCCTGCTCATCACACTATAATGCAGGAAACTTGTATGTAGGTCTATAAAAGATTCATCCTAACTTAGGACAATGGAAACCTATCAGAAACATTTCATTGTTAATGAATAGAGTGAATAGAGGCTACCTTTTTTCTTTTTCCTTTTTTTATTTTTTTTTTTTTCAAGTGGCAGAGATTTTATGCCATTATAAGGAAAGTTTTACTAAAATGCAATCCACCCTCTGATGCTGAGTCTTTAATGTACTTTAAAAAAAACTAAGTATATGAATAGTCATGTTGAAATGATGCCTACACACTTGCACAATGTTCATGCCATAATGTTTCTAATTTTGTTTCTGTACACTTTAATGCTGCAGTAACTCCTCACTTACATAGTTTCCCATCAATGTGCAGTGTTTTCAGCAAAACTACAGAGCAGTGTACTCAATGAGTGCCTGTGTACTTTAATACTCTGGGTTATATATATCCTCAGCTGATGTATATGAACAGTTCCCCACTGACTTAAATTGCATTACATTTACACTGACTGATAAGCCTCTTCAAGAAATTGCACTGTAACAATAAGGCCAGGGTAGACGATGCTGTGCAGGAAGGAGTATAAAATATACTCCACAAGAAATCAAATGAGAATGTGGTGAAGTGTTTTGCTTGTTTTCTTTCTGGACTGAGTCTACTATATATTTCACAAACTTTTTCCTGTAGAGTTGAGGTGATTGTTGTATTTGGAAAACAAATGTTCACTTAACAGCTGAGCTTTGTAACACTAGAAAAATAAGGTGAAATTGAATTTAATCTTACTGAATATGCTGAAGCTGATACTCAAGGAAGTATCTCTACTCTCAGTAGAAAGTGAAAGAAGGTGAAAACAGAAGGTGAAAACAGAAGGTGAGCAGAGTGTACAGAACACATTCAATTCAAACATACCTCAGAATTCTAACCATCTTAAGACACCTGTCTATATGTGAACATACAGATCTGTGTCAGGAGTTCAGCAACGAGGGCAATTGTTTCAGGAAACTAGTAATAGGATGCTACATCGTAAAGTGTGAATGTAGAGGGTTTGAGATAACTGCACATTACAGCTCTGGAAAATGCTACACATACTGCTTTCTGAATTTTTTTATTTTATCTTTTTAAATCTTTTTTTTTAGTTTGTGGCCGTTTAGACTGAGTGCCTCCAAAAAGAAGCCACAGACTTGAGATCTCCAGTGTCTAGAGTGTCCAGCCCAGAGGGTGGGCACAGAAAATAGTGTATTTCTGTTCATAAATCCTGCACCCTTACGAATCTGGCTGCAAAGTTTGTCTCTTCCTCTTTCTTCCCTCCCTGCTCCTATGGGAGTGAGATGCTTTCTTGTCTAGTAATGATGGGGGAATATCTCAGGTCTCTTTGGCCTGAGTAATTTTTGTTTTTCCTTGCACAATCTTGGCCTGTTCAGGCCTAATGCCAGGGTAAAAAGGGGGTAGCAGTTCAGGCCTGGCCAGCCTGAAACCAGCCTAGAAATAGCAGGGGGAAGAAAGAGCCATGGGGTTTTTGGTGAACCCCAGGTGGGGCTAAGGAAAGTGTTGGGTTTTTGGTATGGTGTAAAGGAGCTTTGCTGTGCTTTGCTATGCTCACCACTATGTTCTGTAGTTTTTGTAGTATATTAATGGCTTTTCCATTTAAACTTTCCATTACTATCCAATCCATTTGTGTGAGCATTACTCTTTTGTCCCTTTTGGAGCCATAGAAAAGTCTGTCCTGCTCTAACCTAGGACAAAGATTTCAGTTTGTCATGACTACCTGCTGAGATTTGACATACTGTCCTCTCAGTGATGCTGTAAAATTCATAGACCTTTGAGGCCAGAAATTATTTTTAGGTCTCCTAGTCTTGTTCCATAGATGACCCAGCCTATTGAAATTCATTTTAATATTCACTTGGATATACAAGTACTGAATCTGGTAGCTACCGCAAATTTTCTTAGGCACTTTCCTTCTAGATTGCCTTTTGCAATGCAGTAGCTATTGGTAAGATTAGGTTAATGAAAAGAAGACAGTGATTAGTACAGTAAATCTGTTTGCTGTTTTCACACTTGCTAGGGGTGAAACTCCATTCAGAGTAACTAGAAATCTCACAGAGGAACAGTGAGGATTTTACAGTAGAAGAAAAGGATCTATTTGCCCTACTGCATTTTTGCATGCCAGCAAGCACAGGCTGGAAGAATGCTATTTGAAGTGATTATTGAACAGAAAAAAAGTGACAACTTGTAATGCCTGACTGTTTCCTTTTCCAAGGATATACACACACATGTTATGCTTGCCAGAAGTATATCTGAAAAAAAGGAGGAATAAAAAGGTTGTGATGATTTTGCAGCATTGAGGGAACAGAATTTTCTCCACAGACTGTGCTTTAAGAGTGTGTAGTGTCTGGAGTGTTCGCATAATTATTTCCTTCTGCTTGATTCCTTTTTCACTGTAAGAAATGAGATAATCATGATTGTATTGTAAATATTAGAAAGATGAATTTTCTAGAAGGAGTTGCTTAGGGAAATGGTCATCAGCTTTTATGCTGAAAGATTTCCTGTTTTCCTTCTATCTGCAGTTTTCTCCCTTCACATTTCATCTATGGATCAGTTTAGTGTCCAAAGTTCTGCTGAATAGCTCATGAGTGTCCAGAAAGACTTAACCATTTCACAGTGGATTGTGATTTTGTGAGATTTTCATAGATAGATATCTGGGATGTGACAAACAAATTCAGTAGTGTGTTTTAAGAATATGGGGTTTATGATGTTCTACATAAGCATAATAATTAGAATAACAAATTTGGCAATAGCAGTCATTATTTATGAGTAGAAACAGACAATGCATTCAAATTAAAATAGCAATTTATTCTTAGGAAATCAAGCAAGCCAGTAAATATCAAGTTATTAAGACTTTGATGACGTAAGAAATATGTGGACAATATGTCGAGGGTTGAGGGGAAGGCCCCAGCCTTCTCCCCCCCCTGTTAAGTGAAGGGAAGAAAATTGAAAATTGACCACAGCCTGATAAGCAAAAGGAATGGGCTGTATTTACAAGCGGTTTAGGAAATGCAGGTTATATACACAATTTACAGTATTTACAATATATACACTGAAATATACAGCAAAGTAACACAGGAACGAAACTCCCCTCCCCCTAATTGGAGGAGAGACCCCCCCTGTACCCCCTTCTCTCCCCTTTTTCCCCAGAGAGGGTTAGAAAGAGAGAGAAAAAGAGCAATTGTTAATTAAAGCAGAATATGTTAGTAGAGGCCTTATCTGTCCAAGGTCAGTCTGGCAGAGAGCCAGGAGCTGTAAGCTGTGAAAGGAGGAAAAAGTGCCAAACTGCCCAAAGTCTCTGATGGACTCAGAGTTTCAAGTTGCTTTCTACCAATCCACCAATTAAATTAGTTTAGACCTGTCCTTTGTTAATAAAACATTCAGTCACAATGTCCCTTTTCTTAAAGGCACAGCCTCAAACGGTCACAATGGCCTGTTGCAAAATGACAAGGGATAGTGGTATAAACTAAAGATGGCAGATTTAGACTAGATAAGGAATAAATTTTTTACAATTAAATTGGTGAAACACTGGAAGAGATGGCCCAGAAAGCTGGTGGATGCTCCACCCCTGGCAACATTCAATGTCAGGCTGGACAGGGGCACCGAGCAACCTGATCTTGTTCAAGTTGTCCCTGATCATTGCATGGGAGGTGGACTAGATGACCTTTAAAGGTCCCTTCCAAACTAAAGCAGTCTGGTTTTTTATGTTTGTAGTGAGGAATGGCAAATGGGTTAGAACCAGTTGAAACTATTAACAAGGAAATGGTGAAAAAATTTCCTAGCATTGATATATTATGAAGTCTTGTCTGATTACATGAAAAGAAAAGGGAAAAAAAAAGGGAAAGGGAAAGGGAAAGGAAAAGGGAAAAGGAAAAGGGAAAAGGAAAGGGAAAGGGAAAGGGAAAGGGAAAGGGAAAGGGAAAGGGAAAGGGAAAGGGAAAGGGAAAGGGAAAGGGAAAGGGAAAGGGAAAAGGAAAGGGAAAGGGAAAGGGAAAGGGAAAAGGAAAGGGAAGGGAAAGGGGAAGGGGAAGGGGAAGGGGAGGGAAGGGAAGGGGAAGGGGAAGGGGAAGGGGAAGGGGAAGGGAAAGGAAAGGAAAGGAAAGGAAAGGAAAGGAAAGGAAAGGAAAGGAAAGGAAAGGAAAGGAAAAGGAAAGGAAAGGAAAGGAAAGGAAAGGAAAGGAAAGGAAAGGAAAGGAAAGGAAAGGAAAGGAAAGGAAAGGAAAGGAAAGGAAAGGAAAGGAAAGGAAAGAAAGGAAAGGAAAGGAAAGGAAAGGAAAGGAAAGGAAAGGAAAGGAAAGAAAGGAAAGGAAAGGAAAGGAAAGGAAAGGAAAGGAAAGGAAAGGAAAGGAAAGGAAAGGAAAGGAAAGGAAAGGAAAGGAAAGGAAAGGAAAGGAAAGGAAAGGAAAGGAAAGGAAAGGAAAGGAAAGGAAAAAGGAAAGGAAAGAAAGGAAAGGAAAGGAAAGGAAAGGAAAGGAAAGGAAAAGAAAAGAAAAAAGAAAAGAAAAGAAAAGAAAAGAAAAGAAAAGAAAAGAAAAAGAAAAGAAAAGAAAAGAAAAGAAAAGAAAAGAAAAGAAAAGAAAAGAAAAGAAAAGAAAAGAAAAGAAAAGAAAAGAAAAGAAAAGAAAAGAAAAAAGAAAAGAAAAGAAAAGAAAAGAAAAGAAAAGAAAAGAAAAGAAAAGAAAAGAAAAGAAAAGAAAAGAAAAGAAAAGAAAAGAAAAGAAAAGAAAAGAAAAGAAAAGAAAAGAAAAGAAAAGAAAAGAAAAGAAAAGAAAAAAGAAAAGAAAAGAAAAGAGAAAAGAAAAGAAAAGAAAAGAAAAGAAAAGAGAAAGGAAAAGAAAAGAAAAGAGAAAGGAAAAGAAAAGAAAAAGAAATAAAGAAAAAGAGAAGAAAAAGAAAAGACAATACTAAACTCTTTAATATGTCCTGTGAACTCTCTAAGATGTTCTGTGTATGCTGTGTTGATTAATGCTTTTACTTCTGGTTCTTCTACTTTGTCTTACTTTCAGTGTGTGTTGATTGAGGTGAGGAGAAAGTTCTTCACCGAGAGAGTCATTCGTCATTGGAATGGGCTGCCCGGGGAGGTGGTGGAGTCACCGTCCCTGGAGGTGTTCAAGAGGAGATTGGATGTGTCACTTGGTGCCATGGTCTAGTCATGAAGTCTGTGGTTACAGGTTGGACTCGATCCTCGAGATCTCTTCCAACCTTGGCGATACTGTGATACTGTGATACTGTGATCATAAATGTCAGCCTTGATCTATCCTTGCATGTTCTTGCCTTTGTGCACTTTCAGCCTTTGGATAAATGAGTAAGACCTATTTGATGTCCATCTTTTTATTTTTTCCCTCTGCATTTCACAGTAAATTATTGCTTCTTGGTTTGAAATGAAGCAGCATGCAATTTGCACAACAGAAAGCTCAGTCTAAATAATAATATAGTTCAGAATCTCACTCAGGTATCATTCACTGTATCTTTGTATCATTTTAAAAAAGACAATATAAGACCTTGTTTTGCCTCTGCTAAAAAGAATAAAATAAACATATTTAAGACTAGAGAACAGGAAAAATAGTATATCTAGAATTTACGGTCTTCAGATACATTGTCTAGGTAGATAGAGCATTTCCTGACATTCAGAAGTAGTGGTGGGTTTTGTGCATTGATTCTGGTAACTTTTATTTCAACACGGGCAAGTGTGAAGTCCTGCATCTGGGAACAAACAACCCAGTGCACCAGTACAAGGTAGGGGCTAACCTGCTGGAAAACAGCTCTGTGGAGAAGGACCTGGGAGTGCTGATGAACAAGTTCACCATGAGCCAGCAATGTGCTCTTGTGGCAGAGAAGACCAGTGGTATTCTGGGGTGCATGAAGAAGGGAATTAAGAGAACTAAGAATTAAGAGAAGGTTCTTCTCCCCCTCTGCTCTGCCATGGTGATGCTGTACCTGAAGCATTGTGTTCAGTTCCATGCTTCTCAGTTCAAGGACAGGGAACTACTGGAGAAAGTTCAGTGGAGGGCCATGAAGATGATTAGAGGACTGGACCATTTCTCTTATGAGAAGAGGTTGAGAGACCTGGGGCTCTTTAGGCTTGAAAGAGAATATTGCGTGGGGATCTTATAAATGGTGGAGGTCATGATGATGGGGCTGTGCTCTTTTCAGTGGTGACCAGCGATAGGACAAGGGTCAGTAAGTACAAACTAGAACACAGGAGGTTTCACATGAACTTGAGAAGAAACTTCTTTACTTTGAAGGTGATGGAGCACTGGAATAGGATGCCCAGGAAGGCTGTGTATTCTCCTTCTCTAGACACTTTCAAAACCCACATGGATGCATTCCTGTGCAACCTGATTTAGAAAAACCTGCTTTAGCAGAGGAAATGGTCTAGATCATCTCCAGAAGTTCCTTCCAACCTCTACCATTCTATGATTCCATTTTTCATGCCATATTTGGGATGTTTGATTTTCAGATATTATCAGTTTCTCTGTAGGTCACATGCAGTAATTTTCAACCTGCATCTGTAATTTAGGGAAGCAAGAGGTTCGATATCAAGAATTAGATCAGTATTGGAAATGCACGTGGTTATTACTCAGTAAAATTCCTTAGCAGTCTGTTTCCCCAAATCCCAGGGGACTGAAATGGAGAACTAAATATCTGGTTAATTGAGAAGTGCTGAATTATCTGCAATATTCTATTAAATGTGAAACGATGTTATTAATAACATCAATTTCCAGACATACTACATATTTTAAGAGATGGCAAATATGATTACTGTTATTTGCTGTGGTGTGCAAAAAGCCTTACTATCTTGTCATGGCTCTCTTTCAACATAGTGGGGTTTTATTGTATTGCTTTACATGATGAAGCTTTGTAGCCTGAAACCCCAATTCTTGAATTCTTCAATAACACAAATAGTAATAGTAATGTCATAGGAACTACTATTTGCTTAGAGGCAGGAAATAGGACAGCGTATCTGCTTGATAAGAAAATATGAGAGGCATCTCAAAACACACAATGGATATAAAAGTATTTTAAAATCCTCATTATGGTAATTTCTGAATTATGACTATTTCCACACTGCTTGTGTAGAGCACCTCTTTTACTAGAAGTTCACAAAGATGGGAACGGGTGTCATTGTATTTCATGTGGAGATCTTAAAGATTAGCAAACATACTCCCACTGAGTAACTGAAGCTTATACAGATAATCACCTGAACTGTACATATGGCTCACATTTTGACAAAGTAAATATATACCAAAGTGAATTTGATAGCTTAGTAGTCACAGAATCTTTAGGCTAGTAAATATGCTCCTAATTGACTTTAGAGTATGATCTCTTGAAACTAAATGTCTAAAATTAATTTGCAATACTACCTAAGCTATCCAAATAATAAAGCTATGAATATAAATAAAGAGAGCAAATATCACACCTATGAGAACCACACACCCAGGAACAAAAGAATCTCATGAAAATCAATACAAGCTGAAATTTATACTTAAGATTTTAATATTTTAAGTAAGTCCATGAAAGCTATCATTATAAGATCAAGCTAAGAATAGATTTGAGAGCAGAACACTCAGGAATATTCAGTAATAGTTTATCAAAGAGAGGGACTTTTGGTTATGATCAGGCAGCACTGATAAAATATGTTTTGCTCCTTTTTTTGGGTCACAATTCATGAAAAAGATCAATTAATCTAATGCTTGCAAAGTGCTGTGGAGGAGGAAGCAACTGACGCACAATGCTATCATGCTAGTGATGCAGCTAATGAATTATCTCATCCAATAGTTCTTCAGGACAGGAGAAAACAGGTGAGAAAAAAGGTGAGAAATCACTTCATCTGAGCACTAGGAAATAAGGTAGGGATTCACAACCAGGGGACTCTCATGACATTTGTGACAAGTCTCACAGAGAATCTCTGACTTTTCCATCCCTTTAGAACCCCACATACATTCATGGATAGATGTAGAGTCCTATAGCTGCAGACATATGACATCAGTGCTATTCATGAATATGTGATAGCTGCAGTGCAAAACCATAGCCGTGAATTAGATTTCACAGTATGTTTAGCACAGGTCTAAGTCCAAGTTTGGGACCTAGCCACATTCAAAGTGTTAAACCCTTGAAATTGTCCCATGTAATGTGATTAGAGCAAAAGTGTGTCAGCCTAACTGCTCAAGAATTCACATCCAAAGAGTGGATATCAAAGGTGTTGCTACTTAGCTGCCCCTCCATGGGCACTGGCCCCTGCCGCATTGGTCCAAAGCACAGGGTTGAAGCCTGAATCTCAAAAGTAATGTTCGTGCATTTTCTATATGATATAGGTGTGCTTCCTGTTTACGAATTTTTCTTTTTGGTGTTTTAATGCCACCAGCAGAAAGAGTAATTTTATCTAGTTCGGGGATTTGTGTTTGGTTTTTTTTGTTTGATTTTTTTTTTTGTTTGTTTGTTTGCTTTTTGTTTGTTTGCTGCTTTGTTTTAATGATGACAAGGCAGCTTCTTACATATAAATATAGTTTTGTAAAACTGTGTACTATGAAAGGAAGTCTATTCTTATATCTGAGGAAGACACTTTTTATACATCTGCCTTCTGCTCATAGATTATCCATGATGTTCTGCACTCCAGTCTTGACTAAAAATGATCATCTAAAAATGCTAGACTATCATGCATATGTGTCTAATAATGTATGAATTCCTAGATGACAAGTCACTCCTCCTCTCCCCTAATTCCCAAATATAATGAGAAAAACGAAATAATAATTTTTTATGTGTCCTGATTGGCATATTATCCATAATGCAGGAATACGCCACTGTGATTCTGCACTGTGTGGATCCACATGTACTGAGTCCCATGGCTCCATGAAAAAATGACTGAAACTATTTGGGAAAATTCAAACTCAGGATAGTACTTTTTCTTTCTAGCAAAAGCACTGAAAAACCAATGCTAAAAGTCCTTGTCATAAGAGTATTTAATAGGTTAATTACAGTAGTAAACTCAGCTGGAGTATCAGATGGTGGACTTTCTGTTCTTTCTTTCTGCGTAGGCTTGAGGTGAGGATAAAGTTCTTCACAGAAAGAGTTGTTGGCCATTGGAATGTGCTGCCCAGGGAGGTGGTGAATTCACCATCCCCTGCAGGTGTTCAAAAAGGGATTAGACGTGGCATTTGAAGCCATAGTTTAGTTAGTCACGAGGTGTTGAGTGACAGGTTGGACTTCATGATCTCCAAGGTTTTTTCCAACTTTGTTGATGCTATGATTCTATGATTCTTTCTTACTATCAGCAGCTACAGTATTGTCATCACTTTCAGAGGCCAGTAATAATCTTACCTGAACCAGTAATCTTTAAAAGAACTGAGAAAAAATGGTAGGAGTTTCACTGGTGCCTCTCAGGGGATATATCAAATCTACCAGGAAGCTGTTGCATGACTCATGAAATGGAACCATCTGGAAACCATCTGCACTGTGTACAGAGTCCTAAGCAATACCACCTTTTTGTTTTTTTTTTGTCTCAAATACTGTATTATTAGAACAAGAGTTTCAGCATGTAGAAAACATTGCTATGACTGACTGACACTGCTATAACGCTGTGCTTAATCGGTCTGTCCAAAATCACCATCACATCTTAAGTAAGTTTGCTTTAACTACCAGTGATATAATTGCATATGAAAATAATTATATTTTCAACAAACAAGAAAAAACTTTCACATTGTGTTGAAAGAGTGAGTCACTTGACTTTCTGATTCTAAGGGGTACTTGAAAAACAGTTTTAATATTGTATACTTATTGCTCTCTACAACTACCTGAAGGGTGGTTGTAGCCAGGAGGGGGTTGGTCTCTTCTCTCAAGCAACTAGCACCAGAACAAGAGGACACAGTCTCAAGCTGCACCAGGGGAAGTTTAGGCTCAAGGTGAGGAGAAAGTTCTTCGCTGAGAGAGTCATTCACCATTAGAATGTGCTGCCCAGGGAGGTGGTGTAGTCACGTTCCCTGGAGGTATTCAAGAGGGGATTGGACATGGCACGTGGTGCCATGGTTTAGTCATGAGGTCTGTGGTGACAGGTTGGACTTGATGATCTTTGAAGTCTCTTCCAACCTTGGTGAGTCTGTGATTCTATTATTTTGTTTCTGAGTTAAGAACAGAAAGTGAACTTTGAACCATGACAATTTAAGGCTGTTACCTGCTCCTTAGAGAAATCATTTAATGATAATAGTTAGAATAGTTGATATATTTTCTTGTGTGTTAAGATAGTGCAATAAAATTGAACTTGTAGTGGTTAAACATTCCAAAAAAAGCAGGGAAGAATTATTGTTAAAGAAGGGTCTTTTTAGTATTTTTATTGGATTTTTAAAAATGCTTTTAGTAACAAAATGAGAGACTATTATTTTTTTGAGCACTTTTGTAATAATGTATCCCAGGTACTGTATATGAATAATATTCCTCATTATATATATGCAGGATTTTTTCCCCCATTTAAATACCCCTTTTATAAAATAAACTTCCTGCCTGTAGAAGACTTTATTAATAAAATAGGATATCTGGGAAGCACTGATTTTATTTAATGGAAATACAGTTTCCATTAAACTTCAGAATGCACATAGTTTTTTGATAGTCACTCACATTATGCCAAGGCATATGGTAGCTAAATCTTCCCAGATGTGCTTTATTATTAGTTCCTAATGTAAGGATCTCTATTAGGAAGACATGTGCGAATGTGTTGATTCATGCAACACAGAACAGAAGCAAATTAATGAATGTAATGAACTTATACTCCAGTTTGCATCAATCTATTGTGCAGAAGCTACCACTTTTAGTCAAGGGTTCCAACAGGAAATGTCTGACATGGTAACAGAATACTATGACACAAGGCACAAGACACACAAAATCTATAATTTATGTTCTTCAGTGTAGAGTTTAATGTTTGGTCTTTTTTTAAAAGAAATAAAAGTTTTGCAGATTGATAATAAAATTGTGAACATGTGCTTAGGACGTGAAGACCTTTGTAGGGCTCAAACCTACCTCTCCAGGTCTTCTGAGAACCCCGCTATGGCATTGCAAGATAGGAGAACACTTTTCTTCCATTCTGTATCTGTGCCAAGAATTAGAGACTTTCCTACATCAAAGGGAAAGAAAAGAACATGAAGAGCAAATGTAGAGGACACAGAAGCACCCATAGGAGGACTCGAGCACAGCCAGGCAAAAATTGATTACTTCTCACTACAAAAAGATGGCAAGACCTTTAGAACAGCAGAAGTGCATCTACACTAATGCTTGCAGAACGGGAAACAAGCAGGAGGGGCTCAAAGCCATTGGCTATCAGAAAAATACTCACATAGTAGCTGTCACAGAAATATGTTAGGATGTCTCACACAACTGGAGTGCCACAGTAAAAGGCTCAAAAATCTTGAGAAGGGATATCCAAGGAAGGAGAGGTGGCGGCATGGCCCTGTATACCAGGGAGTGTTGAATATTTACGGGTAAGAACCTGAAGGAAGAACAACAACATGGATATCATGGTGGGGGTCTGTTACACAGCACCCAACCAAGATGAAGAGACAGATAAAATATTCTTTAAGCATCTGACAGAGGCTCCACAATCGATGGCCCTTGTTCTTTTGCAGGAGTTCAGCTTCCCTGACATCAGCTGGAAGTAAAATACAGCAGAGAGGGAACAGTCCTGGAGGTTCCTAGAGTGTGTAGAGGAAAACCTCCTGACACAGATGGTGAGGGAGCCAACTAGAGAAGGCATCCTGCTGGACCTGTTGTTTGTGAATAGAGGATTTGTGGGTAATGTAATAGTTGGGGGCCATCCTGGGCACAGTAATCATGAAATTTGTAGAATTAAAGAGAAGGGTCAGCAGAACTGCCACCTGGGACTTCTGATGAGCAGACTTTGGCCTGATTCAGAGGCTGGTGGACAGTTTGTTGGGAGGCAGTCCTGAGGGGTCAAGGAGTCCAGGAAGACTAGACACTGTTCAACAGGGACCTCTTGAAGGCACAAAATCAGGCCATCCACATGTGCCAAAAGATGAGTCAGTGGGGAAAAAGGCTTTCCTGGATGAATAGAGAGGTTTGGTTGCTGCTTAGGCAGAAAATGAGAGTCTATGGTCATTGGAAGAAAGGGCAGGCCACTCAGGAGGACCACAAGATTATCATGACACTATGGAGGCAGAAAATTAGAAGGGCCAAAGCTCAACTAGAAATAAATTTAGCTTCAGCTGGACACCCAACCCCCTGAGCTGGAAGATAGGGATGGCGAG
Source organism: Melanerpes formicivorus (assembly GCF_026170545.1). Lineage (NCBI taxonomy): Eukaryota > Metazoa > Chordata > Aves > Piciformes > Picidae > Melanerpes > Melanerpes formicivorus. The sequence goes on from NW_027142354.1 coordinate 35,409,920, forward strand.
CAGAATGAAACCTCTGTAGTCCAAGAGGACAGTATTAGTGACCTACTGCATCACTTACACATAGAACATGGAGCTGGATGGCATACATGTAAGGGTATTGAAGGAGCTGGTAGAAGTGCTCACCAAGGCACTTTCCATCATTTACCAGCAGACCTGCCTAAATGGGGAGGGCCCAGATGACTGGAGATTCGAAAACATGACACCCATCTACAAGAAGGGCTGGAAGGAGGAACTGTGGAACTAGACCTGTCAGTCTGACCTTTGTGGTAGAGATGGTCATTAAGCAGGTCACCTTGAGTGCCATTATGTACCGGGCAGCCAGATGATCAGGCCCAGGCACAACTGACAGACAGTCACTAATGGTGTTCCTCACAGTCAAGCTCTCTTTAATATGTTGGTCAATGATCTGGATGAGTAAATTGAGTGCACCTTCAGTAAGTTTGCAGATAACACTAAATTGGGTGGAAAGGTTGATCTGCTTGAGGGTAGGAAGGCTCTGTAAAGGGATTTGGACAGGCTAGTTCAATTGGCTGAGGTCAGTTGTATGAGACTCAACAAGGCCAAATGCCAGGTCCTGCACTTAGGTCACAGTGCCATCAAGCAATGCCACAGTCTTGAGGAAGAGTGGCTGGAATGTTGCCTGTCAGAAAAGAACCTGGAGGTGCTGGTAGATACTTGGGTGAACATGAACTAGCAATGAGCTCAGGTGGTCAAGGACAACAGTGTCCTGGCATTCTGGGGAAGATGTGTCTTCTGTACTTTCCCTTTGTCACTTACTATTTTTCTAAGACATGCACAGCAGGATTTTTCAGTCTATCAGCCCAATCTACTGCAAAATGATAAACTTTGTTTTCTGTCTTCAAGTGGAGAATTCACTGTACATTAGCACTATCCTTTTCTTAGAAATTCTGAGGTTCATAATCTCACCAAAGCCCTTGGAACAACCCAATGGAGTCTGTCATGTTGTTGTGACTGGATGTAATACTGTTTACATCTGAGAGCTGGTATGCATAAAGGAGTTCCATTAAGGATGTATAAATTGCATTTGTTAGGACTGCATCTGATATTTGGTAATTTGTCTTTGCAACCGTAAATTTTTGTCCCCTTAGTTTTTATTTGTGATATGCCCCACTCAAATCAACTATAAATTATTCCAGTGTTGCTTTTCTGATACATAAAACTATATCTGCTCCTCTGAACATACCCTCCCCAGGGCTGTGGTGCTCAGTAGACACTGGTATCATGCTGCAGAGCTTGTCTAGTCCACATGGAGCTGAATCCCTCACAGCTCAAAGCAGAGGCACTCAGCTCCAGCCAAAATCTGGGCAAAATTTGCTCCTTCTGCTCTGCCCAATCTGGGAGTTTTTTCACTGCAGGGGCTCCTCGCTGGGAATAGCAAGCATCTGCAAAGGAGAGCTAGTTGCTGTAGAGACCACAGCCCTCATTCACATTCCCTCCCTCCTTTCCTCCCTCCCTTGGACGCTGTGCACATTGGTGTGGATACACTCAATTGTGCATGTGCACACAGGTGCATAAATAAGACCCATACACTCATTGTAGGCTCAATACACCTCTCCTTGATCATGTAATCCTTAAACACAGAAAAAGCCTTGAAACACTGCTTGGACTCCCTCTCTAGGCACCTCTGTGACAGGAACCACTGGGCTCACTGCACCATCCTCAGTGTGGAACCTCATGAGGATTTACCTGCCTGGTCCTGCCTAATTATCTTGCTTACAATGCAGCCTTCTTCCCAACACCTGCTGCCTTTGAGCATTTTCCCAATTTAGCCTCACTGTGGCAGTCAGGGCTAGACTGGCAGATGCTCAAACCAGGACACCCAAGAATCACAGAATCACAGAATGTTAGGGGCTGGAAGGGTCCTCAAAAAGTCTCCTAGTCCAACCCCCCTGCCAGAGCAGGATCACCTATACCAGATCACACAGGAATGCATCCAGATGGGTCTTGAACATCTCCAGAGAAGGAGACTCCACAATCCCCCTGGGCAGCCTGTTCCTGTGTTCCATCACCCTCACAAGGCAAAAAAAAAAAAAAAAAAAAAACAACAAACTCCTTATGTTTACATGGAACTTTCTATGCCTCAGCTTTCAACCATTGCCCCTTGTTCTGTCATTGGACATCTAACTCCATCCTCTTTGCACTCACCCTGTGCATATCTATAAACACTGATGAAATCACCCCTCGGTCTCTTCTTCAAGCTAAACTGACCCAGCTCAATCAGTCTCTCCTCTAAGGAATATGTTCCACTCCCTTAATCATTTTTGTGGTTCTATGGTGGACTCTTTCAAGTAGTTCCCTGTCCTTCTTGAACTGAGGGGCCCAGAACTGGACACAATACTCCAGATGTGGCCTCACCAGGGCAGAGCAGAGGGGGAGGGGAACCTCTCTTGACCTACTGACCACACCACTACTAATACACCCCAGAATGGCATTGAGCTTCTTGACCTCAAGAGCACATTGCCTGCTCATGGTCAACATTCCATCCACTAGGATCGTGTGCTTTTCCCCTTCATTGCTCTCCAGCACCCCTAAGATATTTATACGCATTGATGAGATCTCCTCTCAGTCTTCTCTTCTCAAGACTAAACAGCCCCAGGTTTCTCAGTCTTTCTTCATGGGGGAGGTACTCAAGTCTCATAATCATCCTCATGGCTCTCTGTTGGACTGTCCTCTCCAGCAGGTCTTTGTTGTTCTTGAACTGGGGAGCCCAAAACTGGACACAATACTCCAGGTGTAGTCTCACCAGGGCAGAATAGAGGGGTAGAAGAACCTTGCTAGACCTGCTGGACACAGTTTTCTTGATATATCCCATGATACCATTGGCTCTCTTTGCTACAAGGGCACATGGTTGTTCCATGGAGAACTTGCTGTCCACCAGCACTCTCAGGTCTTTCTCCATGGAGCTGCTTTCCAGCAGGGCATCCCCTAACCTATAATGGTGTCTGCTGTTATTCCTCCCCAGATGCAGGAGCCTGCACTTGTCTTTAGTGAACTTCATGAGGTTTGCATTCAACCAGCTCTCCAGCCTGTCCAGATCTCATTGGATGGCTGCACAGCCTGATGGGGTGTCAGCCAACTCCCCATCTTTGCAACTAATATCAGAGTGTTTGAAGTCACCCATGAACACCAGGGCACTTGATCTTGAGGCTACTTCAAGCTGCCCATAGAAGGCCTCATCAGCAAATTCTTCCTGGTTTGGTGGTCTGTAGTAAACACCTACAACTGTATCAACCATGTTCTTTGGTCCTTTACTCTTACCCACAAGCTTTTAATGATTTTATCATCTTCCCCTGGGTTAAGCTCAACATATTCTAGTTGCTTAGTCACATAGAGAGCAACTCCACCACCCTGCCTTGTCAGTCTGTCCTTCCTGAAAAGTACATAGCTGTCCATAACCACATTCCAGCTGTGCAAGGTATCCCACTATGTCTCTGTAATTGCAATGAGACTGCACCCAGATTTCTAGTTCATCCTTTTTATTTCCCATGCTTCTTGTGTTGGTATACAGACACTTCAACAGCTTAGCAGAGGGGTATCTGTTACTGTTGTGGGTGTCACATAATCCACCATCCCCTACGGCCCCTAGTATAGCAGTGAATCTGGTACCCTGCTTCACAGTTGTCTCAGGAATGTTCCTCAGTGAGCCTTTTTTAACCTTCTTTCCTCTTCAAAATTAAAGACATATCAATCATATCAATTATAGCAGCTGATAACCAGACAAGGCCACAGGTTCTACTTTCAAGAGTGCTGGGATACAAGATGGGGCTCCCTGTGACAGTTTTATGGGTCCTTTGATGGAAAGGACCCTCACAGATGACTGACACAGTAGTTTAGAGCCAAAAGAGTATGCAATACACTGTGCAATTTGGGCTGACATACCTAACTAGCTGTGGGACCAGAGCTGACATCACTCAATTGCTCTGTAACCATGACAACTGAATGAGGAACTGCCCACATATGAGATTGGAAAAGGTATAAAACCCTGAAGGTAACAGGGACATTTGGAGCTCCCCCACTGATTGAAACCTTCAGAGTGGCAAGCTGTCACTTGATCTTCAGTAGTAACTATCCCTTTTGCTTTGCCATGTCTTACTTTTTCCCTCTTTTTTCTGTACTTCTAACTTTTCTCGCTGACATATAAGTAAAATAAAATTCAGGTGCTTTTCCCAACCAGCTGCTAGGTTCTGTCTTGTTTTCATTCTGGGAACCCATAAAAGAACTATCTCTTCTACAAAAGCAGATTGAGTAAGCAACCTAAATTTCCGTAACATTTAGTTTTAAATCAGACTTTGCTGGGTTTCATTTATCTGCTTATTAACTTGAGCAATAATTCTCTTTTCTTGCTTTTACACTAGTTTTGCATTTGTCATGTATTACAAAATTATTTAAGCAAGCTCTTACACCTTATACCTCAACTGTCCCTTATAAATGACCTTTGGAATGATCCAGAGAACTATAGGCCTGCCAGTCTGACCTTTGTGCCAGGGAAAAGTATAGAGCAGTGTTGTTCTTCCTGATTTGGGAGCCATTGGGTAACAAATGAAGGCACAAACCCAATTGCAGTATAGCAATGAGATTCCAGAAATGCAGAAAGCAGAGAATCTCAGAAGTCCTCCAAGGAGTCCTTTATTGGAGTGTTGTAGAATCCCTTACATTACAGAGTCTCAGAGTCCGACTTACAGAAATCCCAGAAGCCCTTAACAGATGAAGCAGCTAGAAGAAGGTCCAAGCTTATCCCTAGCAGCATCCCTACACCAAAGCCCTAGCTGAATCCCTAAACAAAGATACCTATTGCTCAGAGTGGCTGTTTTTTATACTCTTTGTTGTCAATCCCTGAGCCAGTAAAATCCAACCACACACATAAACTAAAATCTTCTCCCAATAAGAAGTGCCAGCATGTCAAGGAGCTGGCTTCTGCAGCAGGTTCCAATCAAAAGGTGCCAACATGAGGATGTTCTTAGCACACATGGAATGTTATTGTTTTGCTATTTGCAGTGTTCTAAAGAATTGGTCAGCTAAGGAATCATACACTCTGCACTCATCCAGCAGCTGCCCTCAGAGTAGTGGCTGCAACAGAGTGGGTAATCCTGAAGGCCATCACGTGACACATACATGACAACCAGGCAATCAGACCCAGTCAGCATAGGTTTATGAAAGGCAGGTCCTGCCTGACTAATTTGATCTCCTTCTACAACGAGATGACCTGTATAGTAGATGAGGGAAGTTACACAGACATTGTCTACCTGGACTGTAGTAAATCCTTTGACACCGTCTCCCACAACATTCTCCTTCAGAAACTCATGACACAAGGCTTGAATAAGTGCACTCTGCACTGGATAAAAACTGGCTGGATGTCTGGGCCCAAAGAATGGTGGTGAATGGAATTAAATCTGGCTGGCGCCTGGTCACTAGTAGTGTCCCCCAGGGTTCAGTACTGGGACCTCTTCTCTTTAATATCTTTATTAATGATCTGGATGAGGGGATTGAGTGCACTCTTAGTAAATTTGCACATGACACCAAGCTGGGTGTGTGTGCTGCTAGAGGTTAGGGAAGGTTTACAGTGGGATTTGGACCAGTTAAACCAATGGGCCAAGGCTAATTCTATGAGGTTCAACAAGGCCAAGTGCCAGGTCCTGCGCTTGGGTCACAATAACCCCATTGTAAGCTACAGAACTGGGGTTGTGTGGTTGGAAAGTTGCAACTTGGAGAGGTACTTGGGGTTATTGGTTGAGAGTCAACTGAATATGAGTCAGCAGTGTGTCCAGATAGCCTAGAAGGCCAATGGCATCCTGGCTTATATTAGAAACACTGTGGCCAGCAGGAACAGGAAACTGATTAGCCCCCTGTACTCAGCACTGGTGAGGCCACACCTCAAGTATTGTGTTCAGTTCTGGGCCCTTCACTACAGGAAGGACATTGAGGTGCTGAAGCATGTCCAGAGGAAGGCTTGTGAAGGGCCTGGAGCACATGTCCTGTGAGTAGCATCTGAAGGAGCTAGGGTTGTTCATGAAGTCTGGAGAAGAGAAGGCTGAAGGGAGACCCTATCACTCTTTACAATTGCCTGAAGGGATGTTGGAGCAAGAAGGGGGACAGCCTCTTCTTCTTGGCAGCAAGAACAGGACTGGATGAAATGTTTGCAAGATGTGCCAGGGAATATTTAGGCTGAATACTAGGAAATACTTCTTCACTGAAAAGATTGTCAAACATTGGAATGGTCTGCGCAGGGCGGTGGTGGAGTTGCCATCTCTGGAGGTGTTCAAGTGGCATGTGGACCTTGTGCTTAGGGTCATGGTTTAGTGTTGACCGTTCAGTACTGGGTTGAAGGTTGGACTACATGACCTTGAAGGCCTCTTCCAACCAGGTATATTCTGTGATTCTGTGCCTTATTTATGACAGGGTGAACCTTTGTGTTTGCATTAATATTTTTCTGACAGTCATTACAAAACTTGTGCATTAACCAAGAAAAATACAATAGAATAAAAACCTCACAAACTTTACCCTAGACAATGCCTTTTAAAGTGCTAAAATTTTTGAAACCTCAGTGTGTAGATTTTTACTTTTTTTAAAATAAGGGTCCAAATAATAACCAGTGTTGTTGATGCTGAAGGTGTTAAGGGTTGTAACTTAAGGTCCATGCTAAGGGGAGCTAGTCTTGTAAATATATTTTTTTTCATTATAATTTTGGCAGATTGATCCACTTTAGCTCTTCAATTTTTTTCCCCATTTCTGCACCATTTTTCTCGAGCAAGAGAAAGAACATATTACTATGTCAATTCATGCCTGTAGCTGCATTCACTACATTAACTCCAAGCTCTATTTAAAAAAATGACAGAAGAGCAAGAAAAAAAGAGATTTCATTGACTGAATTACAAAGAAGGGTGGCCTCAAGAGCATGAACTTTGTTTGAGCAATAATGGGTGTGGTAGTGTGTAAAATTTAAACTTTTCTCTCTAGGTGAATGTCAACAGTAGTTTGCTCTTTTCACAAGTGGGTATTGAGGAAGCTTTTAAGAAGAATCATTTTCTCCTCCCAGAGTATTTCTGTAGTGTGGTTTATGCTTATGAGCAGACCTGCCTGCTTGAGTTCACTCAAGGTCATTTAAGTTGCAAGAAGTTAGGTTACCAAGACATCTCTTTGGGAACATATTCTTTCTCAGATTTTCCCCATCCATCTTATCCTTCAAAAAGCCAGTGCAGTAAATTAGAACAGATTAGGGAAAAATATCTCCTGATAAATTTTCATTTTGAAGGGCTAATTTGTAAAAACCCATCCCAAAATATGTTTGTTTTGATGAATCTTCTGATCACAAGTTCTAGGTCTTGCCTCTTTTCTGTTGAGTCTCTCCTGTCACAAGTTGAGTTGAATCTGCTTCTCTTCATACCATTCTCATATCACAAGAGCTTCAAAACTTTGCTAGCTCAAGCAAAGTATCATGGTGCTTGAAGTTCAGATTGTAGCATGAAAGGGTTCCCATTCTGGGTGCTGCTTTTGTTTTGTGGGTTTTGGGTGTTGGTATTTTCTGCTGGACTGATGTGATGGAAGGGGTGAGGAGTTAGCTTGCTGGCTTCTGCTGCTGCTGCTTTCTGCATTTTGCTGTGCTTTTCCTGCAGAGGCTAAGGTAATTGTGATCAGTATCAGTATCACTAAGGTTGGAAGAGACCTCAAAGATCATCGAGTCCAACCTGTCACCACAGACCTCATGACTAGAGTAGGGAGGACACTACTGCCCACTGCAGGCTTGTGACAGAGACTGACTCTGGTGAAATATTCAAGTTGGGTTTGCCAAAGCTGGATTGAATTTATATCATCCAGATATCCTTTCCAGTGTCTAAAGTCAAATCCACATGTCCTTCAGTGCTGGGGGGCAAGAGAATGGAAAACAGAAATGCTTGTATACTGCACTCTTGGAAACTCATCTTCTGTCTAAATTTGAGATTACTTTTGTCAGAAACAGAGATAGAGGCTTTTTTTTTTCCTTTTTTTCTTTTTTTCTTTTTTTTTTTTTAATATGATTCCCAGGCTGTTGAGACACAGTGGCCAGAGAACGAAGGCAGAACGAGCAAAAATAGTCATACCACTGATGAACAATCATCACAGCACTAGGATGACAGAGGGATGCACACTGGTACGTTTGGGATCAGTGCTGTTCAACATCTTCATCAGGGTGCATTGAGTGCACCCTCAGCATGTTTGTAGATGACACCAAGCTGAGTAGTACATCTGACATGCCAGAGGGACATGATCACAGAATCACAGAAACAGTCAGGTTGGAAAAGACCCTAAGGATCACCAAGTCCAACTGATAACCCTACTCTACAAGGTTCAGTCCTAAACCATATCCCCAAGAACCACAACCAAATGACCTTTAAACACATCCAGGGTTGGTGACTCAACCACCTCCTTGGCCATCACATTCCAATGCCTGACCACTGTTTCTGTGAAAAAAGTTTCCTAATGTCCAGTCTAAACCTACCCAGTCGCAGCTTGAGGCAATGCCCTCTTGTTCTATCATTAATTATCTGTGAGAAGTGACCAGCATCAGCCTCTCCACAATGTCCTGTCAGGTATTTGTAGAGAGCACTGAGGTGTCCCCTCAGCCTCCTCTCTTTCAAACTAAACAGCCCAGCTCCTACAGTTGCTCAACATAAGATTTATTCTCCAGGCCCTTCACCAGCTTTGTTGCCCTCCTGTGCACTCACTCCATCACCTCCACATCTCTCTTGTATTGAGGTGCCCAAAACTCAACACAATACTCAAGTTGTGGCCTCACCAGAGCTGCGCAAAAGAGGACAATCACCTCCCTACTCCTGCTGGACACAACATTTCTAATCCAAGCCAGGATGCCATTGGCTTTCTTGGACACCTGGGCACATTGCTTGATCTTATTCCGCTGCTTGTTGATTAGAACCCCCAGGTCCCTTTCTGCCAGACATCTTTCCAGCCACATTTCCCCAAGCCTGTAGCATTTCTTGGGGTTGTTGTGACACAAGTGCAGGACCTGGCATTTAGCCTTGATGAAGCTCATCCTGTTAACATTGGCCCATGGATCCAATCTCTCCAAGTCCCTCTGTGAGGACTCCCTACCCTGGTGCATATCAAGACTCCCACCCAACGTGGTGTCATCTATGAACTTACAGATGACACACTCTATGTCTTCATCGAGGTCATCAATAAAGCTGTTAAACAGAAGTGGTCACAACACTGAGCCCTGAGGAACATCACTTGTGACCAGCCACCAGTTGGATTTAACTCTACTGACCACCACTCTTTGGGCCCTTTCACCCAGCCAGTGCTTTATCCAGTGGGGTGTCTGCTCATCCAAGCCATAAGCAGCCAGTCTGTCCATGAGAATGCTGTGGGAAATTGTCAAAGGCTTTTCAAAAGTCTAGGTAGACAATATCCACAGCCTTTCCTTCATCCAATAGTTGGGTCATCTTGTCATAGAAGGAGATCAGGTTGGTCAGGCAGGACCTGCCCTTCATAAACCCCTGCTGATGGACCTGATCCCCTGGTTGTCCTCTATATGGCCCGTCATCCAGAGCTTGAGAAATGAGCCTGTGTGAATCTCATGTGGTTCATCAAAGCCAAGTGCAAGGTCCTACCCCTAGGGATATCACCAGTATCAATTCACTTGAGGGATGATGTGGTAGAAAGCAGCCCTATGGAGATCATGAGGGTACTAGTGAATGAAAAGATGGATATGATCCAATAATGTGCCCTTGTAGCCCATAAAACTAATCATATCCTGGGCTTCATCAAAAGGACATGGTTGAGGAAGCTGATTCTGCTGTGTCGTGGGTTTGGGATAAAGGCCCAGCCTTCTCCCCCCCCCAAAGTGAAGGAAAAATTGACCACAGCTAACCACAGCCGGATGAGCAAAGGAACGCTGTATTTACAAGCAGTTTTAGGGCAGGGTATATATACACAATTTACAGTATTTACAATATATACACAGAAATATACAGCAAAGTAACACAGGAATGAAATTCCCCTCCCCCTGCTGGAGGAGGGTTCCCCACCCTGTACCCCCTTCTCTCCTCTTTTTCCCCAGAGAGGGTTAGAAAGAGAAGAAAGGAGCAGTTGTTAATTAAAAGCAGTTATAAATTAGAGCAAAATGTTAGTAGGTTTGCAGGCCTCACGCTTATCAGTCCAAGGTCAGTCTGGCAGAGGGCCTAGAAGCCACAAGCTGCGAAAAGGGAGGAGGGAAAGTGCACTGAGGAAAGTCTCAGCTGGACTCAAAACTTAAAGCTGCACTCTACCAATCCACCAATGAAATTAGTTTAGACCTGTCCTTTGCTTATAACACATTCAGCCATAGTGTGCCTTTCTTAAAGGCACAGCCTCAAATGGTCACATACTGCTTTGATCTGTTCTGGTGAGACCATACTTGGAATATCACATTCAGCTCTGAAGCCCTCAGCACAAGAAAGACATGGACCTTTTGGACCTGATGGATATTTCAGATGGAAAGATCAAATATATTACTGATGAAACTCTTCACAGAGAAATTCTAACAAATGCTGTATTTTGTCACAGCTCAGTTAAGATGGGATTAAAAAAAAAAAAATACAGGAAAGGAAAGAAAAGCAAGAAAGACCCAGGAAGAAGAATTAAACCAACCAATTAGCTCTAGAAATTTGACATCAAATTCTACCACTAGAAAAACAACGACAAGATATGTGATACGAATTTAATTTCTATAAAGATGTATTTATAGTATCATAGTATCATAGTATCATTCAGGGTTGGAAGGGACCACAAGGATCATCTAGTTCCAACCCCCCTGCCATGGACAGGGACACCCCACACTAGATCAGCCTGGCCAGAGCCTCATCCAGCCTGCTCTTAAACACTCCCAGGGACGCAGCTGCAACCACCTCCCTGGACAACCCATTCCAGGGTTTCACCACTCTCATGGTGAAGAACCTCCTCCTCACATCTAGCCTGAATCTCCCCACCTCCAGCTTCATTCCATTCCCCCTAGTCCTATCACTACCTGAGATCCTGAGAAGTCCTTCCCCAGCCTTCCTGTAGGCCCCCTTCAGATACTGGAAGGCCACAATGAGGTCACCTCGGAGCCTTCTCTTCTCCAGACTGAACAGCCCCAACTCCTTCAGTCTGTCCTCATAGGAGAGGTGCTCCAGCCCTCTGATCATCCTCGTGGCCCTTCTCTGGACATGTTCCAGCACGTCCATATCCCTCTTGTAATAGGGGCTCCAGAACTGGACACAGTACTCCAGGTGGGGTCTCACCAGGGCTGAGTAGAGGGGGGAGGATCACCTCCCTCAACCTGCTAGCCACACTTCTCCTGATGCAGCCCAGGATCTGATTGGCTTTGTGGGCTGCAAGTGCACATTGAGAGCTCATGTTGAGCTTTTTGTCCACCAGCATCCCCAAGTCTCTCTCCTCAGGGCTACTTTCCAGCCAGTCACTGCCCAGCCTGTATTTGTGCCTGGGATTGCCTGACCCAGATGCAGGACCCTGCATTTGCTCTTATTGAACTTCATGAGGTTGGCTTGTGCCCACCTCTCCAGCCTGTCAAGGTCCCTCTGGATGGCCTCCCTTCTCTCCAGCGCGTCTGCTGCACCACACAGCTTGGTGCCATCAGCAAACTTGCTGAGGGTGCACTCAATGCCACTGTCCATGTCACCCACAAAGATGTTGAACAAGACAGGTCCCAGGACTGATCCCTGAGGGACTCCTCTTGTCGAAGGCTTGCTCAGGTCCAGGTAAATGACATCAGTTGCTTGCCCCTCATCTATTAATTTTGTCACCTGCTCATAGAAGGCAACCAGGTTGGTCAGGCAGGATTTGCCCTTGGCAAAGCCATGCTGACTGTTCCAAATCACCTCTTCACTATTCTTTTGAGCGAGTAGTGACTCCAGGAGGATCTGCTCCATGATCTTTCCAGGCACAGAGGTGAGACTGACTGGCCTGTAGTTCCCTGGTTCCTCCTTCTTACCCTTATTGTTGTTAGATGTAATATTCGATCAACATATCCCAGCTCTGATAATGCATTGCAGTGGAAATGCTTTGCAAGATTAATAATGAAGCCCCAACATTTTAGTTATGTGGGTTCCAAAGCTTATCCCTTCTATGAAAATCATGCATTCAGTTTCTTTGTTTTCTTGTCTAAGAATCTGTCTGTTTAGCAGAGGTAGTCTGATGGGATGGTGTAGCCCAGGAGACCTAGGTCATACTCCATAGTCTGACTCTCTTCTCGATGACCTTTGGGAAGTTTCTAAACCTTCCCTCTCTTAGCACCTATGTATTATCCTCCTCTGTAAAGAACCTCAGAAGCCATGAAGAAAAAACAGTTCTTAAATGCCTTTCTTTCCTTTCCCCTCTTTCTTGCCTACTCCAAGTAATTAACATAAAGCTCAAAAACCTAAAAGTAGCATCAGTGTTTCTGCAGATTGTTCCTGGAAAATAATTTAAATCTTTTTCAAACTCTTCCTTAGAAGAAAAATATTTCAATCACCTCTACTCATGAATGAAATTACCCTCTACCCCTCCTGCTTTCTTCTCACTGTCATGGGTTAGAACCTTTCTGGAGATACCCTTTTCACACTGTACTTTTGACTCCTGTGACTCAGCGACTTATTAGACACACCCTGAAACTTCCTCCCTAGGAAAGGAGCAAAGATTTACTTTTCCAATAGTTTTTTGTTCCCTGCAAATTTCTAAACCTGCAGATTGTGACCTTCATAGCTGAAGTGACTTAAAGTAACAGAATTATTTTTATAATAATGCTGAAACCTACGATGGTTTTTAGGGTGATACTAGTCAATTAAGTGTTATTTGAACTACTTTTTTTTTTTTTTTTTTTTTTTTAACATAAAACATATTTAACTGTGCATGGATATCAATAGTATGAAATAATATCTCCTGTATGGCAAATTCCCTTAAGTAAGAAAAAAATCAAAACAAGAAATTCAGAGACTCTACAATTAAATTAAGAAAAATGACAAGGTGGAAAATTACACATTTCTGGGACTGCAAATATATATTTTTTATCAAGAGGAGACTCAGGTTTTTTTTCCCTCTTACTAGAGATGATAAGAAGCTAGATTCTTAAAAGGTTTAGAAGAAATTGGTCCAGCAAAAATGTCTTCTGTGCAATTACTCTGTGCCTGAAATCTGATTGTCATCAATTGCTCTTCCTCATAGTTTCATATTATGTGCATTTTTCAAAGTCATAAGAACTGATCCAATTGCTCCTGTGCCACTTATGTAACTCACAATGCTGGACTCACCATTAAAAAAAAAAGTATGTTAGTGGCAAATATAAGATATAGGAAAGCAGGAAAAACACTGTCCTAGTTTTTAAGGAAAAAGGAGGACTTTTTTCCCACTACATGCTTACTCTCAGGCATGAAATAAATTCTATTTATGTTCTCCAGCACTTGTAAACTTCAAGTCAGAGTTTTCTTCTCTTTCCTCTGTCCTCTTTCTTTTTGTCTTCTTTTATACAACAGATGCTTTAATACATTTTGCTTGTGCATTTCAGCTGAAGTTTCTCATTTGAAATTGCAAATGCCTGACCAACAGCCTGACGAGTCGCTGGAACTATAGGATAATAACAGATTTTAGAGTCAGAAAATATTTCAGTACAAACAAAATTTTTTCATTACAATGGTTTTCTTGACAGACACATAACTGACAAACAGCAAATAATTTCATAAATAGTAGGACCCTTTAATTTAAATTAATTACACAGTCTAATCTTTATGTCTTGTATACCTTCAGGGACTTCATTAAACCCTTCAAAAAACCCTGCTCCTCTCACTTCCTATCTTCCTATTTTTAAACTAAGCAAATTAGATGTGATTTATATCTATATAGTTATTTTAACTTGAAGTCATTTTTATCTGTGTTGTGTTTACCTGTGGTTTTGTTTTGTAATCTATGTATAGTAATTTTCTTTCCATATGGAAGATATTTTGCTGGGCACTACTAGTGCTACTATCCACAGATACACAGATACAAACTCTTACAGTATATTTTTCAACTTGCTATTTAGCTGATTGTTTAGTTTTTCTGTGAGCCTGGTGTATCTAAGGCATCAGGGGAAGCCTGTTGCAATGAGGAAAACACTACTATATCTTCTCTTTCAGGAGAATTTAATTTTATCAACTGACTGCAAAGAATTCTATTCAAAGAATCACATAATTGCACTGGTTTAAGAGACATAGGTCCACAAAAGAAAAAAACAAGAGGTAAAAAAAGAAAAGTGTATTTATAGAAATCTATTGAAAGATGAAAGAATAATAAAAGAGTAGATAATAATAAACTCCAAATGAAAATTGAGATTTCCTCACACGCTGTTCACTCAAATGCATGTTTTCTTTTCTTCAACTACAATTTGGGAAAGGTTTTTGGCCTTCAAGTCTTGTATAGCCATGGTTTGTCCTGTCCTGCAAGGAGAATTAGACACATCTGACTGGTTCAACAAGACCAATTGCAGGGTCCTTCATCCAGGTTGGGGCAATCCCAGGCATTCACATAAACTGGTCAGCGACTGCTTTGAGAACAGTCCTGAAGAAAAGGACTTGGGGGTGCTGGTGAACAAGCAGCTCAATATGAGCCACCAGTGTACACTTGCAGCCCAGAAAGCCAAAATAAAGTCAAAAGACGTGTAGCCAGCAGGTCAAGAGAGGTGATTCTCCCCCTCTACACTATTCTTGTGAGACCCCACCTGGAGTACTGTGTCCAGTTCTGGAGACCCTATTATAGGAAAGATATGGACATGTTAGAGGGGCTCTTCTCTGTACATGCAAATCACCTTGGTGGTGATGGTTACATCAAGAACTGAGGAGTGTCTCAACAAAGGTAAGGTGTCCACACCTAACAGAATACAGGAAAGACTCCCTGGAAGTAACACCTGAAAGTCACATAGTCATTATAATGTGACTAGGGTGTGGGGCCAGTTTGAGCTGCAATAAATGAACTCTATAAAGATCCCAAGCTATGCCTACTCTGGGAGAGAAGAACTTCACTGAACACGCTACACGCTGCAGCCTGCTCAGAAGAGGAAAAACATCATGGACCACACTGAACTCACCAGGACTCTCAGACCTTGCTGCTCCTTTGGCCAAAGACAGTGAAGTGCCTTGGGGTGGTAATGTTTCTCCTGCTCTCGGTCTCTCTTTCTCCCTTTTCCCTCCCTCTCTCTGTCCCTTTTCTCCCTTCCTCTGTTTCATTTACTTTCTTCTTTAATAAATAGCCTCACTTTGATATTTGGCCTCATTTGTGCCTTAATTTCACTCACAAGAACATTCAAAAAAGATGATCAGGAGGAACTCTCCTATGAGGACAGGCTGAGAGAGTTGTAGTTGTTCAGTCTGGAGAAGAGAAGGTGTTTCAGTGGGTTCAGGAATCAGCATGCATATCACAGGTGTCATCCCAGCACAGCTTTCTTTTATTAAAAGGCAAAAGAAGGCACGAAACAGAAAGCAAGGCATGCAGCAGAACACAAGGCACAACAGAATGCAAGGCACAACCAGAAAGCAAGGCACTTGATGCCCAAGGCTCCAGAGATTTCAAAATGGTGGGGGTGAGCAGCACTCCATCTGAGCAGGTGTCCCTGTGACACATGCAGCTGCTCCCCCCCCACCAGAGATTCTGGTTTACATAGGGTTAAGCGTCCTGTAAGTAGGGGCCAGGTACATCTCAGGAGGCTGGACTGAGGAGAATGAAGCTTCTCCCTATTGCACAACGTATTACATAATACCCTGCACTATTTTTCCTAGTTCCAACCTTCTTATTGGCTAACTGGATACTTCTGGTCAAACACAAATTAACCCATTCCTACCACAGAAGGCTCCAAGGAAAACTTATTGTGGCTTTTCAATATCTGAAGGGGGCCTACAGTGTGCTATGGCACCAGAAAACTTCTGAGAATCAGGCAAATTGTCTGGAGAAGAGAATTCAGATGTAAGAAATACAAGCATCATATCTTTTCTTATTCTGGCATACTATTGTGATAATAATGCTATCATCTTGTCAGAGATCCTTTAAAAAGAGGAAGATAGTGAGGGGCATTAGACATAAAAGTGATAATGGACATGTTTTTAATGGAGAGAGAAGATGAGCCTCTGAGTCTGTTTCAAAGCATGTCACAGGCATTTTGTCTTTATGCAATAAAGTGATTTTGGCATTTGTTTCTAAGAAACAGTGCAACACTTTTTTTTCATTGATACTTAAAAAAAAACCACAACCAACCAAAAAAAAAAAAAAAAAATACAAAACCCACTCCTCAACTCTAGAGAGTTAAATTTCTGTTCAGATATATGTGTAAATCATGACTATCTTACAGTAGCTTTAACCTTTAATAACTTAGCCTCCAAATTTGGCAACTTGGGGACTATCTAACATCAATAAATTAATTACCTTTGATCTGGGAGTATTTAATGAGTGCTTCATGGAAGATGTATGAACCACTGAAAAAGTAGAGAAACTTGTAAATGTTTTGAATTCAAAATGAGACAGCTTATGACCTTTTGGCCATTTCCAGTCAAACGAAGTATACTTTTTTACATTTAAACCGCAGAAACTGCAATTTTAAAGCTATGTGACTTCTGAAGTTATACAACCATGGGGAAGCAGAGGAGGAATGAAAGTCTTTGCAACTACTTATAAACATCTAAGGCAAGACAAAGTTTTCTGCAATATTTGGCCAGTTATGTAGTTGAACATCTTGTTTTCAGTGGCTGTCCTGATACATTTACAGCTGAAAAAGTGAATATTTTGTGCAGAAGTTGAAGCTTTTTGTAGATGTGAATATCATGAGTTTTGCCTTTAGGCAAAAAAATCCTACATAGATTCAGCATTAAAAAAATATGACTATGACCTGAATCTCGTATGAATCATCCTTTTTAGCATTCTCATAAACATAAATTAAATGTCAAAACATAGCAGAAACCATTAGGAACAATTAAAAAGTAGTTAGCAAGTATATGGTTGAAGTTCACTGGATTGGAACAGCACTGCATTACAGCAGCTTTACAGTACCACCTATTCCCCTTGGTACAGTTACAGCAATATCAGGCTGGCGCAGGAGAACAGAGCCACAGTCTGCTTCTTCAGGGTACACATAGGTAAAAATTGGGGGTAGTTCTCAAATGTGTTTTAAACCCTGTAGGCTTCTAATTCATAGCTGGGTGACTAATTCAAATGGGGATGAATATTCCTTGGGATGCATTAAAAATTAGGACATGTTATCTTACCTCCAGTGCTTCACTTCATTACATGTTATACCCAAAGCATTTCTTTTGGCTATTCATGTCTCCCACTGATAGTATTTAAGCTTTTTCTGTTCTCTCTTATTATCTAAATCCCCTAACTACTGACTACTCACCACGCTACCCTATCTTTCTGTGCTACACACAGACATAGATGCAAAAGTAGTGGAGTGATAAATTGTGTCCACCATGCATTAATTATTTTAGGTAACTCATGAGTACCCCAGGCAGGGTGAACTACATAGCTTTCTTGTTTAATATCCAATGCATTCATATGCTTGCATGTATATCATGACCCATATTTATTACTGTTTATTTCACCTGAGGAACATAAACATAAACTTTATCCTCTATGTTAAATTTTGCTTAACGTAGACTTTGCATTAGTTTTGTGTGTAACTTCTTGGCTTGGTCTTTAAAAAAGAGAAAGCCTTTTTATTTTATCCTAGGGACCACTGAGCAGTGCTGCAGCAGCAGAGGGGTTTAATCATAGAATCATAGAATGATTAAGGTTGGAAAAGACCTCAGAGATCATCAAGTCCAACCTATCACCCAACACCTCATGACTAAGTAAACCATGGCCTCAAGTGCCACGTCCAATCCCCTCTTGAACACCTCCAGAATGGTGACTCCACCACCTCCCTGGGCAGCACATTCCAATGACCAATTACTATTCCCAGGAAGAGATTTCTCCTCACCTCCAGCCTAAACTTCCCATGATGCAGCTTGAGACTGTGTCCTCTTGTTCTGGTGCTGGTTGCCTGGGAGAAGAGACCAACCTCCACCTGGCTACAACCTCCCTTCAGGTATAAAGCAATAAGGTCTCCCCTGAGCCTCCTCTTCTCTAGGCTAAACAACCCCATCTCCCTCAGCCTCTCCTCATACGGCTTGAAGTTATATTTCCCAGCTCAGTTCTTGATATCAGACTGGATTAAATATGATTGTCTCCTTTAAAACCTCAGATTACCACTCTGGTTTCCATGTTACCATGATTAAAACAACAAAACAAATACAACGCTGGAGCAATCCAGTAGGATAAGAATGTACAGCATGGTTTTCAACTGAAGAAAATTGTAGAGGAATCCTAATTTCTGCAGCTGAATATGAAAATATTTTGAGGAGAGGAAATTATGGTTTCAAGTGGGACTCTCCAAAGCTCTTGGCAGAGATCTCATTAAAGATAAGGAGAAAATAAAATATTAAGAAGTGTAATGGTTGAATACTGAATTTTCCTGAAGGCTACAGCTGGGATATGAATAGACTAGAAAGGCAATATTTCACTTTCAATACAAAAAAGTTTCTCCTGCAGAAAAAAACCTTGGTCTGCCACTTCAGATAACAGAGGAATTTAGACACACTACAGAGCTTACAATCATCTTTATTGTCTGTAGATTTTTTTTTTCCAAAGAAGCAGGCTTTGTTATTTCCTAATCTTTCTGTTTTTCTCAGATAGTGATAAAAACCACATTATGAATGAAATAAGGAAGTGTGAAGGAAGTCTTTCATATCTAGGGGAAAATACATGTTTCTCCTGATATCACTAAGGCAAAACAGGCCTGAACAAAGAAGCTTATGATTCTGAAACCTGGATTTGCTTCTTTCAGTGTGACTGTTCCAAGACAATGAGGAGTTTTTGGGGTTGTGGGGTTTTTTTAATAGAATATTTCCTTTCAGCTATAATATGATTAATTGCTTAAGGAAAGGAAAAAGGTGTTTTTCTTCGAATAAAGTAGTGCTGAACATATTTGCTGTCTCAGTCTGAAAAACACAAAGCTCAAAAAAAAGCCTTTTCTCTGATTTCCAGTAATGGGCTGTTATCTGAAAGCTTTGTTCTCAGAACAGATATTGAAAGAATTGTTTCACCTTCCCTCCTTAGTCCTTTTGGTTCACTGACATACAATAAACATTCGTCTAATGAACAAATCTATCAGGATTTGTTAATGACAATGAGTATAAAGGATTGTTCTGTTCAATGGGCCAGGAAAAAAAAAAAAAACAACTCTCAATCTTGTAAAGTGATATTTGCTATCATGCTGTGGCCTCTGCAGAGCTTGCAGTCAGGTTCTGTTCTGTTTTCAGGGTGCCAGTGGGGAATAAATCTTGCATAGCCCACCTGGGACTGGTGAATTTCCTTATTTCTTCTTTTTCTCCCATGGTGGAGGAAGGTTTCATGTGACATGACTATCTAATAGGTGTTATGTAGTCTAGTCCTTAAGTTATTTCTTCTTCCTGGGAAGAAAATTACATATGTTCAAGACAAGCTGACCCACAGGTGTGTAGACAGAAAGAGTGTAAGAACAAGAAGACCAGAGTAATAATGCTCCTTGTGAAATTTTGCCAGGCATTTACATTTCATTTTCACTGGTAATGATAGCTGTGAATTGGCTATTCTACAGCTTATACTGTGGCTAAACTAACTGTAGTTGGAAGAACAGTGAAGCTACCAAGAGTAGGCTCAGCCAAATCTTTCTCAATGGATACCAGAAGACTTGTACAAATAGAATAAAATTGAATAGGACAGAATGGAATAGGATAGGATAGGATAGGATAGGATAGGATAGGATAGGATAGGATAGGATAGGATAGGATAGGATAGGAAGGAATTAGAATTATAATTAGACTAGACTAAACTAGAAGAGTATAATATTTCAGTTGGAAGTCACCTAAAGTCTTCATCTAGTCTAAATATGGATAATGGCACCACACCTTCTCAGAGCCAAATTCTTGCAAACACCAAGGAAGTCACAGCATATGAAGAGACTTGGCACACCACCAAAGCAGTAAGATTCAAGGAAAATCAAGTCTAATCTGGTCCTTTGAACAAATGTATAATTTCCAATGACAGAAAATTTCTCTTTCAAGTAGTGGCTCACTAGTAGTTCTTTGTCTTCCTAACTCCCATTTCTGTAGGATGGGGTGTTAATATCTTCCTGTATTGTTAAAATCCAGTAAAAGTTGCATTTGTATATGGAAAGCACTTTAAAGCAAATTAAATTAAACTGAATAAACAGCTCTCCAAGAATGTGTGGCTCAAATGACACATTGACGGCTTGCATTTTCAACCTTTTTTTATTGTTGTATATTCATTTTTCAATCTCTGTACTGATGCCTGTCCTCATTTCTATGTTTCCATCTAGCTATAAAATTTCTGCTATTTTTTTTTCCATTCCCCCACTCCTGTCATTACCTGACACCCTAAAAAGTCCCTCACCTGCCCCATTTTCCCTTCAAATCCCAGAGCACCTGTGCTCTATTGGAGTCTTCCCACCCCAGGTGTGGCCACTTTGCCCTCCCCACCCACTCCCCTTTTTAATCTGCCCCAGGAAAGGCAGAGGCCCTAAGATGAGCCCTTCTGGGCTGGAGGATCCTCCTCTTATCTCTGGTGAGTCGCCATGGTGCTCACTGGGTGATGGTGGTGGTGACAACGAAGGCCGGGGGGCCTGGTGGCCCCCCGGTTGTTAGGATCAAGATTGATGAGTACTCCAATATCATGCATGGGTGCTGGCTGGGCCTTCTTACTGGGGCTGAGCTCCTCTGTGTGCTATCTTGCCTGGCTGAGGGCCTTGCCCCCAGCTCTGCGATGGCTGCAAAAATGGTGGTAGTGGAGCCGGAGCTGTTTAGTCAGAAGATATTATACTAATTACACTGGAGGCCCGTTGAATCTGCTCTTACTTTTCAATAAAAACTCTGCTTTTGTGCCTCATTTACAGACTATTTCTTCCCCTTCACTGCTTCCTTTCAGAAATAAGGAAGGAAAGGAGGGAAAAATTAATAAAGCATATTTAGAAAATGTATTTGCTTATCAATCAGCTCTGAACAGGAAGCCTTCAGGATTAATTGGACTCCAGCTGGACTTGGCACCATTGACCACCACTCTTTGAATTCTATTTTGTAACCAGTTCCTAATTCATCTCACTGTCTGTTCTTCTATCCCACACTTCCTGAGCTTACTCACAAGGATGTTATGGGACACAGTGTCAAAAGCCTTACTAAGGCCAAGGTGGACTAGATCCACTGGGGTCCCTGCATCTACCCACTCAGTTACAACATCACAGAAGTCTATCAGATTAGTCAAGCATGATTTCCACTTCCCAGTGCCTAGGGATAACCTCCAGAATAAGCTGGTTCATCATTTTTCCAGGGATGGAGGTGAGGTTCACTGGTCTGTAGCTTCCTGGAACCTCTTTCTTACCCTTTTTAAAGATTGGAGTGACATTGGCTCTCCTCCAGTCCTCAGGCACCTTTCCTGTCTACCAGGATTTTGTACGAATGATGGAGAGTGGTAGAACAACAACATCAGCCAGCTCTCTCAATCAGGGCCCATGGAGTTGTGAATATTCAGTTTATGTAAATGATTCCTAACCCAGTCTTCACTGATTAGTGGAAAGTCCTCCCTCCTCCTTGTTCATCCATGCAGGTCTCCTGGCACATCTACCTGATTTTTTTTTTTTTTTTTTTTTTAACCCAAGAGAACACACCTATCTTGGGCTTGGAGGAAGTGGCATTTTAGAAGTGATGAACTTTCTTGGGCTCCTATACCCTCCAGCATCTAAGCCCATGGGATTTCTGCAAGCAAATCTCCAAGGAGTACAAAGTTAGCCCTGTGGAAGTCCAGAATTGTAATCCTACTTACTGCCCTGATTCTCCCCTGTATAATGCTGAACTCCACCATGTCATGATCACTGTTGTCGAGGCTGTTCCTGACCTTAAGGTACTCAAGCAGTTTTTCTTTATTAGTTAATACAGGGCTCAGTAGTGTGCCTTTCCTTGTTGACTCCTCCACTATATGCATCAAGAAGTTGTCATCAACACACTGCAAGAGCCATTTTGACTGGCTGTGTCTGGCTGTGTGACCATTCCAACAAAATGTCAGGGTGATTGAAGTCACCCATGAGTACCAAGGAGTGTGTTCTAGAGGCTTCCTCCAGTTGACTGTAGAAGGCCTCATCAACAACATCTGCTTGATTTGGTGGTCTATAGTAGACTCCCACAACAGTTTCACCTACCTTTCCACATCCCTTAATTCTTACCCACAAGCTTTCTATCTGTTCTACCTGTTGCCCTGGGTAGAACTCAAGACATTCTAGTTGGTCTCACATGTAAAGAGCAACACCACCTTGCCTTGTTTGTCTGTCTTTACTACTGTCATGGGAGGTGTCCCACCATATTTTGGTGATGGCAATTGCATCATCGTCATGCAACCTAACATAGATCTCCAACCCTTCCTGTCTATTCCCCATGTTCCATTCATTGGTATATAAGCATTTCAGAGAGGGAGTTAATCCATTAGTTTTCACTCCTGCTGTCTGGCGACCTTCATGGCCAACAACCTACCAGTGAGCCCTGTGTGTGCTGATGTTTCCTTGTTGGCTCTTGCATCTTCCCCAACACATGGCTCATTATCCCCTACTTCCCCTGAAGTAGCAGTGGAGATGGCATACCACCTCTCAAACATCCTGGGCTTGTTTCCAGTAAGCCTGATTTTTTTTCTGCTTCCCAACTTTGAATCTAGTTTAAAGCTCAATTAATGAGCCCAGCCAACCCCTGTGATATAAACCTTCTTCCCCCTTTGAGAGAGATGCAGCCCATCTGCTGCCAGCAGATCTGGCATCATGTGAGGTGACCCATGTTCAAAAAACCCAGACCTGCTGGGGGCACCAGGCTTGAAGCCAAGAATTGATCTGGTGAGTCCTCCTCAGTCTTTCTGAGTTGGTCCCTGCAATTGGGAGGATAGAAGAGAGCACCACCTGTGCTCTCACTCCCTTGACAAGTTGACCCAATGCTCTGAAGCCTCTTTTGATAGCCCTCAGTTTCCTTTTTTTGAGGTTGTCATTACCTATCTGGAAGGTTAATAATGGGTAGTGATCTGTGAGCTGTACCAAGGTAGGAAGCCTTCTTACCACATCCTTAACCTGGGCCCCGGGGAGAGAGCAGACTTCTCTTTGAAGTGGGTCAGTTCTGCATATTGGGTCACCTGTTGCCATCAGAAAAGAGTCACCTGTAACAATGACTCTGCATTTTTATTTTTTTTTTGACAGAAGATGTTTGTATGCTAGGATTGGGCTTCCTTAGTCTTGGGTATACTTCCAAGACAGGTGGTTCATCTTACTCATTACATTGCTGCACTTGCAAGGCATCATACCTGCTCTGCAAGAACACCCTGGGGGAGTGAAGGAATAATTGAAGCTATACTCCTGCCACACTGGGCAGGAACATGTTGCCACTTCCCTCTTCTGAGGGGGAGGTTGGAGGTGGGCAAGGCAGGAGTTTGTTTACTGTATTGACCTTGGACTTGCCTGCACTCCCTCCTTTCCCTTAGGTTACTGCCTTCAGTCTGGTGGAGGAAGGCTACAGGGGGTATTTGCCCTTCAATAATTTTTAATAGATGTCCCTGACTCTTCTTTAGGGCAGTTAGAGCCTGGATCCACCAGTCAGTCTCGCCCTCAGATTCCCTAATGCTCGGAAGCCTATCAATTTCATCTTTCAATCTGTTAATCTCACTTTGAAGCTGTGCTGCACGGCTGAGTAGAAATTCTACCTGCTTGCAGCATGCACAACTCCCCACTACCAAGGACAGACTGAGGCATTCACTACAGCCAGCAACTTGTATCATTGCATCCTCCTGTGGGAGCTCTGTCTGGGCACCCACCTCCATTTTGGCTGGCATCATACTTCTGCCAGGTAGACTCCATTATATTTTGACTGAGACAGTGAAAAGTAATTAATTTTAACTTATTTATTTTATTATATATATATATATCTCCTGACTGCTGTCTGTGTTTTACCCAGGGTATAGCTACATCACCCTCCCAAGAAGGCACAGAAAAGGATGACTCTGCCCATCCAAACTGTCTGTTCAGGTCCACCTGCCCCAGGAAAGCTCCAAAAAGAAACCAAAATAAAACACTACTCAGCTAGAGTTCACGGGAGCTGGTCCCGGAGTCTCTCTCTCGCTATTTTGTGGTCTCACATAATGACATACTAAGAATAATGTGTGCCAGTGAAGATATTTCAGATAACAGATCCTTGTTATACAGATAAAACTATGCTTGCTGTAAAACTATTAAGAATAGGATATGCATTTGAGCTGAACCCATAATGTAGGCTCACCATCAAAGGTTAGGAATGAAACACCCTATTACTCCCTTCAGAAGTCCTTTCAGACTGGATACACCTCTGTAAACTCATCCTGCACTAAGACAAGCATATTTATCTCTCACTGGCAATAGCAAAAGCTGTAATAACAGATACTAAAAATCAATTAAAAAAAAAAAAAAAGAAGGGAAAAAACCCAACTAATTTCAACCCCTCTGCAATCTCCTCTCCCCTATCTAGTCATCAATAGTCTTCAGAATTCAACACCAGATCCTACCTTTTCAACAGTCTTCAAAGGAAAATGAAGAAGATGAAGGATTCCATTAAATTAATCTTTGGGCTTCCTTGTGCTCCCTGTAGTGACTTCCCTGGAGGGGCTTGTGACATGGGTGGAGAAATGTCAGTGGAGGCTACTGAGAAAGTGAATTACAAACTTGTGTTTTCAGTCTTTATTTGCACCATGCTGCTTACATCTACCCCATGATCCTCAGCCCCAAACACAAATCTGGAAACATTGTAGTCCTTACAATCATACAGAATTTAACTTTCATGTAATGAATCTGGCAGTTTTTGAAGGAATTCTCCGGTTTTATTGCCAAATAGAAATGCTGATAAGGGGGAATGTCAATGTTCCTATATTCTGAGGCCTCATTAGATAGCAAGGTGTTCTAAGGATATATTTTTTTTCCTATATGAAAAGAACTACTATTGTGGTGTCTGAAATTTTTATGGGCAAAACTTTCCCTGATTGCTTTGTCCTGAAAAAAAAAAAAAAAAAAGAAAAAAGAATAAGATGATAGGTTGGACTGGAGGTCTTTTCCAACCTGATTAATTCTATTCTAATTCAAAAAATCAGGCAGACAACATAGCTCTGTGGGCAGGAATCTTTAGAAGACAAGTGAGATCCTTAAAATGCCAGATCTACTTTTACAGAGAGTGTCTCACAGTAGCTGCTGAGAACACTTTTGTCTCAAATCAAGCAAAGGTCTACTTGATCTGACAAATTTTTACCATACTGAAGAGTGCTTATGTGTGTGCTTTCACTCACATCACAGGTCTTTGGTCATTGTGTTCCAAGGAAGTCAGAAACATGAATGTCTTTTGCATAGACCAAAATAACCCAAATGCAGAAAACAATACACAAATGGAAGTATCTTTCAAAAGAAAATGTATGTTTGCACATGTACATGTACCTTGGTCACCTTGATGAAAAATTATCTGTCATTAAGTGTCAAGTCACAGCATGAGTCACTTAGGGAGTCATGCTGTGTAGGCTTAGTCCTGAATATCTCCAAACTTGCAATCAAAAAAAAGTTTCTTTCCTCTACATGCCCATCAGGTTCCTTGGTATCCACCCAGCAAAGCAAGAAGTATATAATTAATCTTCCTTGACTTTTTCCTCTCTTTCAGTTTCCCTGAATGCTGCCTAATAATGAAAATTGAAAGGCTCTGTTTTCAACAGCCAGTGGAGCTGACCACATCTGTGCCTAGTGCCATATAGCCAGAACTTGAGATGACTCTGTTCCTTATGGGTGAAAGTGAAAGAGAGAGAACTTCCTGATAATTCCCCTCCATCAGTAATTCATGTCAGGGCTGTTTCAGCCACAATTAGCAACAGTTAGTCACGTAACGGATATGTAGTATTTTCATCTGATCTCATGAACATAAAACTGCAAGTAGTTGTGTCACTTGGTGCCATGGTTTAGTCATGAGGTCTGTGGTGACAGGTTGGACTTGATGATCTTTGGGGTCTCTTCCAACCTTGGTGATTCTGTGATTCCTCCTCTTTTCTGAGACAGTTATCATTGCCTATTTGCCTGCATGATTCCTGTGTGATTGCTCTGTTTCATTACTCATTTACAGTTGGATTTCAAAAGAGAAAGCCTGTTAATGACACCTAATCTAATGAATCAATCAAATCATCCAGCCACAGGGATGCTGGCTTTATTCTCATTTTGACTATTTTTCACAGTGGTCTTTTATATATTAAAATATTTTGTTCTTTGGATCAAATAAGAATACTGAGTAGTATATGTACACAAGATGACACCATCTCAAGCTGTGCCAGGGGAGGTTTAGGATGGATGTTAGGAAGAAGTTCTTCATAGAAAGAGTTATTGGCCATTGGAATGGGCTGCCCAGGGAGGTGGTGTGAGAAACTAAACTCCTTGTGAGACTCAACAAAGATAAAATCACTTGCTGCTTGCCCAGACAATAGCTGATATGTGTTGGGCAGAGCCACTGGAAGGTGCAAAGATAACATCAATCACTGGACCACAGCTGGCCTCACAACAATGGATCGAGGCCACCTTTGGGAATATGCATAAAACAAGATAATCTCCACCCATCAAGTACCCTGGAAGGGTGACACAATGGATTCACTGCCTGTTTCCTGATGTGTAAGGAGTGTGGGGGGTATGTAGATGGGGAAGGAGGAGGTGGAGGCCTCCCCCCTCCATCTAGACCCCTGCCCGAACACACAGGAATGCACAGAAAGGTTTCCTGGGGAATGATACTTGGATATTTACGTAAGGATGATTTCCTGGTCCCTGAATTCCTGAGGGACGATACTTGGAAACATACCAAAGGACTAAAAACTGTATAAAAGACTTGAGCAACTACTGGCTTGACAGAAGAAAAACGCAGAAGAAAAACAGAGAACCGAAAACACAGAAGAAGGACCATGCCGCTGAGAAGGAAAACAGGAGAGAAGGAAAAGCCCTGGACAATGCTGCTCTGGAAAAAAGAGGCCGTGGAGCCTGGAAGAAGCAGACTGAACCCTGTCTCCATGTCCTAAATTCCGCCTGCTGCAGGCTGCCCAGAGGACCACATCTCTTCTCCAGCCAAAAGCCTCAGCACCATTTGTCTCCAAACCCAACATCTCCTGCAGCACCTTTCCTCCACAGACTCAAACTGTCTTGGGGGGGTGAGGGGTGTGGTAATATAATTCCTTTCCTCTTCTCTCCTCTCTCTCCCTCTCTATTTTCTCCCTCTCCCCTTCTTATTTCCACTTTATTTATGTAATAAATAGTCTAGCTGTTGATATTTTGGCCTCGTTTGTGCCTCTAATTTCACAACATGGGAATATTCAAAAGAACTGAGTCTCTTTCACTCTCCGGACCGAGACAGATGGTGGAGTCACCATCACTGGAGGTGTTTAGGAAGAGACTGGATGGGGTGCTTGGTGCCATGGTTTAGTTGATTAGATAGTGTTGGATGATAGGTTGGATTCAGTGATCACAGAGGTCTCTTCCAACCTGGTCTGGTCCGGTCTATTCTATTTTATTCTACCCCAGAGGAAAGGGATAGTCAGCTGATTTAAAATATTCTCTTAATCTAAAATGTTATTGTATTTAAGAAAGAACAATAAATAAAGAACAAAACCTTTCTCTTCCCACTATACAACAGAAATTATATTTGATGGTCTACAATTTATTCTGTTACCTAAGATTAATTTTATTTCCTTCCTTATGTATAAGTTTACTCTAGCACCTATGCGAGAATTATTTCCCTAGGCTGGTGTTTGCAGATAATTGCTTTATGTCCCTCTCCTATCCCTCCATTTTTGCTTAAGCATACATTTTTGAAAAGCAAGTATCTCTGATATTGCATTTTATCATGCAAAACCTAAGCAACAGGATCTAGCTTCTTGAATATTTGAATATCCAATACTCAGTTATTTTTCAGATTATCCAGATTGCAGTATATACTTCTATATTGCTGTCTGCATTATGAAAGCTTGAAACACCTCTGGACACAGCTTCTTTAAGCATTAAGATATTCAGTGTTTAGAAGAAAACAGGCCCCTCATTGCATTGTAATGCCTTTCTTTCATATTATTCTGTGGTGATTTTTTTAGTTTTGCTCTTGTCTTTGCTCTATGTTGTCCTCAAATTCTGTATCCACTCAGAAACCACAAGAACAATTTCTCTGGATGCTTACCTTCAAAGATGTATAGCTGATGATTAAGAATGTAATAATTCACAGAAAGTTACTAACAAATGTGAAAAACAAAATGTAAGAAACAATTCCCTGCCTTGCTATGCTGGATGTACTGTGGATTTTGTGAAAACAGGTTGTCTTTTAAAGAGCACTGGCATTAGGTCTCATCACTATTTCCACTTACTCTTCATTTCTGTCAAACTTGAGTAGAACAAGAATGACAGCAAAATATATCAAAGCACCCATTTGTCATTGTCTCCACTCATAACAGCACATCCCTGTCACTTTTCTAAAGCTGCAGGGGATGACAGGGTGAAAGGAGTCATACAGCTGGGAATGCAAACTTGCTGAACTTGGTGATAATGGCAACACAGGAGGCTCAGCTGGGATGTCTCTGGTCTATTTGCAGCCATTTTGAAATGTCATTTTGAAGGTGTTTTGTTGGGTTGTGGGTTGTTTTTTTTTGTTTGGTAGGGTTTTTTTGTTTGGTTGGTTTTTTTCTTGTTGGTTTGTTTGTTTAATAAATCAACATTTCTGATCTAAGGCAGGTATAGGAAGTAAAGATAGACAGGATGTAAAGATTTGATGTTTTCCTATAGAATATTTCCACATGGAGGAAGCCATATTTTCCAAACAAATTTTACTTCTTTCAAAACATTTGCCTGGCTTCAGAGATTGCCTGAGGTGCAACTATCAGACCTAATATTACAGAAGAGTCTGAGGTACAGAATTTATATTAAGAACTTGGGAATTATGATTTGGCATCAGCTCTAAAGCCGAGTCCAGGTAGCTAAGGACTTAATGGCAGTGTCCCAGTGGGGAAGGAAAGTGCTGCCTGTAACAGTGTTGGGTCTCATCTATGGCATAAAGGTCACAATCACAATGCAAAATTTACATTCCAATTGGCCTACAGGTTGCTAATTTGTCCTCCTTTCCCAAATACCTTCTGTACTCATCACAAATTCTGCTCCAGAGTATTTAATCATGGTATTTCTTCTAAACAAGGGCTGGTTTTGGCCTCAGCCTTAATATAGTGTGTAATTTGGCATGGAGGAGATAATAAACTTTATTATTTTTGAAGATCAGATATAGTTGCAGCCCACACACTCTGTGATCTCCTTTCCAACTTCTCTGTAGTCAGGAAAAGGTGAGGCCATAAAGGTGTGAGGTAGTTAATAGAATAGAATAGAATAGAATTAACCAGGTTGGAAGTCACCTTCAAGGTCATTGCATCCAACCCAGCATCCAACACTATCTAATCAACTAAACCATGGCACAAAGCACTCCATCAAGTCTGCTCCTAAACAACTCCAGTGGTGGTAACTCCACCACCTCCCTCTGCCAATCACTCTCTCTATGAAGAATTTCTTCCTAACATCAAGTCTAAGCCACCCCTGGTGCAGCCTGAGACTATGTCCTCTTGTTCTGCTGCTGGTTGCCTGGGAGAAGAGACCAACCCTCACATGGCTACAACCTCCCTTCAGGTAGTTGTAGACAGCAATAAGGTCTTCCCTGAGTCTCCTCTTCTCCAGGCTAAGCAACCCCAGATCCCTCAGCCTCTCTTCATAGGGCTTGTACTCCAAAGCCCTCCCCAGCTTCGTTGCCCTTCTCTGGACACATTCCAGCAAGACAACATCTTTCCTAAACTGAGCGGCCCAGAACTGGACACAGTACTCAAGGTGTGGCCTAACCAGTGTGGTGTACAGTTTCTGCATATCTCAGAAGCCTCAAGCGGAATATACTCCTGGATGTATATGCACACAATGCACAGGCCTTAGTATTGTTTGTATCCACAAAACATAAACATTGTTATGGGAAAAAATAGCCAAAACACAACAAACAAAAACATCCAACAAAACAAATGCTTTCCTTATTAATTTTTGTTCACAATGAGTTTAGGATCATGATCTATTGTCCATTTCATCAGTACATACCTACTCTTCTATTAAATCCTTATTCTCAAGAAACGCAGTTGTTGTGTTTTACTTACATAATGGACCTCTCCTATTAGAAGGTATTTTGTATTTCAGTGGCATTGCTAATTCACTTGAGATTAGCTGAATTGAATTTACAGACAAAGATAAATTTACAGTGATTATGACCTAGGCCTATAATATATTTCACACTCTGTTGTTTCCTTGTCTATTTGCAGAACACTGAAACCATTGTAAATATTGTTATGCCTATCAGAATTTATGACTGACTATTTTCAAGTCTATACTGCATTAAATTAATCTTGCTTTTTCTTCTATGCACTTTAAAGAATTTATTATTATTATTCATTACAGTACATAATTTATCTTTCTTGTCTTAATGTTTTTCTAAAATCCTAGTGTTTTAATCAGGTAAATGAGCTGAGCCCCCCAAACCCTAGCCGTGTTCTGGTGGACCCCCTCATCCCTCCAGCCCCTTAAATTAGAAATAATCTGATCTTTGCCACTTATAAAAGTCTACAGAAAAATAAAGAATGGCCAAAACCCATAGAATCATTTCAACAAGGGGTTCTGATATTTGGCTTTAAAATTCAAAGGGTTTGCCTCTCGTTTCTTTACCAAAATATGTATTTCATTTTTTCTTTTGGCTCTCCCATGTTATTGTTGAAACCACATGGAAAAATCAAAACAAAACAAACCCTATAATTAAAAGGAATTGAACTTAATTTATTCAACACCCAGTTTAGGTCTGCATTGTCCTATATGAATTTTAATTAAAAATGAGGTTACTAAACCTACACCTACAGTACAAAAATTTCAGAAAGTAGATTCAAGTCAGGACATGGTATACATATATAAAGTTTTGTCTAACCTTGTTCTTGAGTTCACAAGAGTACATTTGCTTACTCTTTCAAGCTCTGCTTAGTTATATAATTTGATTTGAAAAGTGTCTGTTCTCACAAATGTTTGTTCAGGTATACATTGCTATGGAAAACCAGTGTCTACTATGAAATCTGTGGGGTACTTTCTCACAAACTTAGTCACAAAACTCAGGGGAGTGACTATTACATTAGCAACTAAAGTATCTGTTGAAAACAGCTTAGGTGCCAATTATGTTAAAAATGCAAACTACTCCTTCTATCTCTACATCTCTACTGATACAAAGTTATGGATGATTTCACCTGGATTGTTTTAAACCACAAGGGATAAAATAGAACCTTTAGCACTGATGTAGGAATCTTCCCTAGACACATTTTCCAATGGTTTTTCTCAAAAAAACAACCAACCAAACCAACTCAAAGGAGTACTTTAATGATTACTGTGTGTCTTAACTATCTTATAATTCTATTGGAGCAATATAATACTTCCTGCTTCTATCTCCAGTTGGAAAATGTGTTGCCCGGGGCTCATGGTTCAGCACAAACAACACCAGCATAGCTTGGTGCCATTTCCTAATGTGCTCTGAATTACTGTTTTGCTTTGTTAGATCTCAGATCCAACCTCCTTTTCTTCTTAGCTGATCTAGTTGATAACTCTGTTGGTTGAGTTGTTTTAACTCTGACTGGTAAAACAAAAGGGACAACTCCTCTTTCAGACACCTGCTTTGTATATTAAGGAATTCTGTTTTGTTTACCTTCACTAGGTGAAGAGGTATATGTAAGGGTAGAATTTATTCCTAAAAAGCAAGTCTTGGGGAGAAAAGATGTTCATTCTTGTTTAACCCCAGATTGAGGGGTGTCAAGGTGCTACTCCACAGTCTTTCTACTTCTGTTACTCTTCAGTAGACCAGTTTATTTGCCATCAAGAAGAGTATAAACCTTGTTACTGCTGTAAGGTCCAGATGAAATGTTGAGTAAATTCAGTTTCAGGTTGCTTGTTTCAAGGAAGTTGCAGAGGTATAAATAAGTTCTCACAACTCAGAAGGAGCCTTGTAAAAAGGCATCATCAACAAGATTTTGGCCTAAGTATTGGCTTCTGTGGGATCACTTTTTACATTGTGGTAGGTTAACGCCTCTTTCTGAAAACAAAAGAAGAAAGCAGGGTGGAGGGCTTGCAGGTACTTTACACTCCCTGAAGGGTGTTTCCCCCCTGGGAAAGCTGAGTCTCTTCCACTTCCCCCTCCCTGCCCAGCTAGGGTATAAAAAGCAGGACATCATAGCAGTTGGATCTCCTTTTTGGCTCCTGCCTCTGCTGGATGAGAGCTACTGCAGCTGCCCTCCTGCTCCTCAGCCACGTGGCCGGACCTGATCCTTTTCCCTGCTGCCTCTGCACCTCCTCAGAGAAAGACTGGTTTTGTATTATTTTTTTTTCTGTCCCACTCCCATCCATTCGTGTTCCTTGCCTTTGTGAACCTTGTTTTTCCCTGTTATTGTTATATATATATAATTTGAAGAAAAAAAAATTATTTGCCTCTCTACTTCCAAGCTGACTCCAGATTGTTGCTTAGTGGATTTGCTCCTTACCCCTTTTTTTTTCCCTCCTCTCCTTGTTTGAAGGGAGGAGGTGGGGGGGGGGAGTGGGGAAGAGATTCTCAGCCTTTTCCCATTTGAGCTTTTAACTCTCAGCTAAGGCTCAAACCACTACAATTTTTGGCACCCAACGTGGGGCTTGGAAATTAATCTTGTATTGGGAAAGCAATACTTTTTTTCTGAAGAAGGAGCTAGAAGTAGAAATGGCAATTTTAAAGAACCTGATGGTCCAAGCCTTTGCATGGGCTTTTGGCTGGATCTTTTGGACCCACATCTACAAATTAATAACTTACCACGTGGTGTGGTTAATGATAGAGATGCTGATCAAGTGGATAAAAACTTTACCAATTAAGTTAGGCATGTATCTTTTGAATTAATTGAATTTCACTGTCAGTGGTAACTTTTCTAACATAGGAAACTTTCCTGAAGCAAGTTATGAAACCAATGGTGTAGATAAAAGTGACTGCGATGGAAAATTGCTCTACGTTGCAATATGCTCCATATGCCTAAATGTAATCCTTATAGTGGGATTTGCTGGGACCGTGTTGGGTGGAGGACTAGCTAACCCATTAAGAGCTGTTTGGAGGGTGATAACACACTCCTTTGTGCTCTTTAATGACTGGGGGCGTGTCTGCTGTGGGCATTGTAAGCACTCTGTAGACACAAAGAGGGAGGGGTCGGGTTGTAATGACTGTGCCAGTTCTCAGCCTGAGCCCCAGGCACAAGGATTTGCCCCACCACCAGCAGTTCCACAGTTGACCCCTGATGCTCCTGCCAATGCAGTCTCTCTAGCACCGGTCAACACACGCAGGAAAAGAAATCAAAAATCATCACCAAGCACGGATGGTGAGGAAGGAATCTCAGCAGGCCCCAGCACCTCACAGAACCCATCGGTGGATGAAGATGATTCAGACCAGGAAATAACTGTTACATCGCTGCCCAGAAAGGAACTAAGGCAAACTCGTCTGGACTACGCAAGGAAAGAGGGTGAGCCAATACTAAGCTGGGCCCTGAGATCCTGGGACGAGGGGGTGGACACAGTGGACTTGTATAAGAGGGAGGCGAAGCTTTTAGGCTCCCTGACTCGTGATGCTGGTCTGGACAAAGAGTTAGCCAAACTTGATGGAATACACACTCTCTGGGCCCGGATTCTGAACGCCATCAAGGGCCGGTACTGCTCAAGACATGACCTGCCCTGGGCCCCAGTTAGATGGACAACTATGGAACAGGGCATTCGGTATCTGAGGCAGATGGTCGTGATGGAAATAATTTATGGGGATAGCCAGCTCCCTTTGGACCCAGATGAGGTGCCCATGAGACGGCCCTTCGTAAAGAAACTCACCCAGGGTGCTCCTCAGAAATATGCTCACACATTAGGAGGGATACCCTTGACTGGACAGGATGGAAGTCCTAAAACTGTCTGTGAGTTTGCCAATGATTTAAGGGAATATGAGGACAGCGTAAATCAGAAACCCCTGATCTCAGCCATAGAAACTATGGCTAAAGACATTGTCAAAGAGATCAAGACCTCCATGTCTGAACTGAAAAAGGGGAGCGATGCCTCCTTTTCCCCTTCTCCTTCAGAATGGGTCCAGGTTTCGGCAATCAGGAACAGGCGACCTTCCCCTAGGAGATCACCCCAAGCCAATCGGGGAATGTCAAGGGGGTCTCTGTGGAGGTTCCTCTGTGACCATGGAGAGGACATGGACACCTGGCATGGCCAACCCACCTCTGCCCTCTGGAACAAGGTGCGGGAACTGCAAGGTGGGCACCACGGGGATAACTCATCTAGGAGAAGAGCTGCCCCAGTTTCCTGGAGTGGTCCCTCTCGCTCAAGAGACCCTTCCCCTAGTAACACAGGACCATGTGACAAGTGTGGACATTGCCACCAGCATTAGAGGTGCCCTACCTCCAGCCAGGTGGAGGCCAGGGATAACAGAGTATACTGGGATGTGTACGTGAAATGGCCTGGCACTTCAGAAGCCCTGAAGTACCGAGCTCTGGTGGACACAGGGG
The DNA here is from genome assembly GCF_026170545.1 of Melanerpes formicivorus. NCBI lineage: Eukaryota > Metazoa > Chordata > Aves > Piciformes > Picidae > Melanerpes > Melanerpes formicivorus. The sequence goes on from NW_027142354.1 coordinate 35,444,639, forward strand.
CCCAATGCACCCTGATACCATCGGGGTACAAAGGGGCTGAGTCCATAAGCATTCAAGGAGTCACAGGAGGCTCACAAGACCTGACTGTACTGCAAGCTGAGATAAGCCTGACCGGGAATGAATGGGGAAAGCACGACATAGTGACTGGTCCAGATGCACCTTGCATTCTTGGCATTGACTTTCTGCGGAAGGGATGCTTCAAGGACCCTAGGGGGCACAAGTGGGCGTTTGGGGTGGCAGCTGTGGAGACTGCAGGCAAAGAACAGCTGTCCACCATGCCCGAGCTTTCAGATGACCCCTCCGTAGTGGGCAGCCATAAGGTGCAGGATTTGAAGTTACCTATTGCCTCTCGCATAGTACATAGCAGGCAATACAGGACCAACAGAGACTCTCTGCACCCCATACACCAACTGATTCGATGACTGGAGAGCCAGAGGGTGATCAGCAAGGCTCACTCCCCCTTCAACAGCCCGATATGGCCAGTGCGGAAGGCAAATGGGGAATGGAGACTGACTGTGGACTACCGTGGCCTGAATGAAGTGACTCCTCCGATCAGCGCTGCCGTGCCGGACATGCTGGAGCTCCAGTACGAGCTGGAATTGAAGGCGGCCAAGTGGTATGCCACAATTGACATTGCTAATGCCTTTTCCTCCATTCCCATTGCAGAAGAATGCTGGCCACAGTTTGCTTTCACCTGGAGGGGAGTACAGTATCAATGGAATCGGTTACCTCAGGGCTGGGTCCATAGCTCAACCATCTGCCATGAGGTGATCCAGACTGCCTTGGAGAAAGGTGGAGCTCCTGAGCATCTGCAGTTCATCGATGACATCATTGTATGGGGTGAGACAGCAGAGGAAGTTTACCAGAAGGGTAAGAGGATAATTGACATCCTGCTGGAGGCTGGCTTTGCCATCAAGAGAAGCAAGGCGAAAGGGCCTGCCAGGGAGATCCAGTTCCTGGGTGTTCAATGGCAGGATGGCCGTCACCACATCCCTCAGGAGGTGGTGAACAGGGTAGCCACTATGGTGCAGCCCACAAACAAGAAAGAGACACAGTCGTTTTTGGGGCTTGTGGGCTTCTGGAAAATGCACATTCCCGGGTACAGTCAAATTGTGAAGCCTCTCTTCCATGTAACAAGGAAGAAAAATGATTTTGTGTGGGGACCTGAGCAGCAGGTGGCGTTTGACCAGATCAAACGAGAGGTGGTCCATGCTATGGCTCTGGGACCTGTTCGAACTGGGCCAGAGATCAAGAATGTGCTGTACACTGCGGCTGGTGAGAATGGTCCTACATGGAGCTTGTGGCAGAAGGCTCCTGGTGAAACCAGGGGCAGGCCCCTAGGTTTCTGGAGTAAGGGGTACAAAAGCTCTGAGGCCAACTACACCGCGACAGAGAAGGAAATCCTAGCTGCCTATGAGGGCGTCTGGGCTGCCTCTGAGGTAATTGGGAATGAGTCACCTCTATTTCTAGCTCTGAGACTTCCAGTCCTGACCTGGATGTTCAAAGGGAGAGGCTCAACCCCACATCATGCCACAGATGCTACCTGGAGTAAGTGGATGACCCTGATAACTCAGTGAGCTCGGATGGGGAACTTTGAACACCCTGGCATAGTGGAAGTGATCACCAACTGGCCAGAGGGTGCTGACTTTGGAATGCCACCAGAGCAGACAGTGACCCGTGCTGAGGAGGCTCCCCCATATAACGATCTCCCTGACAATGAGAAGGGCTATGCTCTGTTTGCAGATGGGTCCTGCCAGCTTGTAGGAAGCAAGCGGAGATGGAAGGCAGCTGTCTGGAGCGCAACAAGGCAAGTGGCAGAAGCAAGGGATGGAGAAGGTGAATCCAGTCAGTACACAGAGGTAAAAGCTGTCCAGCTGGCTCTGGATATAGCAGAACGAGAGAACTGGCCAGTGCTGTACCTCTACACTGACTCCTGGATGGTAGCTAACGCCTTGTGGGGGTGGCTGAAGGAATGGAGGAGGAACGGGTGGCAGAGAAAAGGGAAGCCTGTTTGGGCTGCTGACCTGTGGCAAGACATCGCCGCCCGCCTGGACAGGCTGCCAACCAAGGTACGGCACATCGATGCACACATCCCCAAGAGCAGAGCCACAGAGGAGCACAAGCACAACCACCAAGCAGACCTGGCTGCCAAGATCTCCCAAATAGACTTGGACTGGGAACACAAGGGTGAGCTGTTCTTAGCTCGCTGGGCCCATGACACTTCTGGCCACCAAGGGAGAGATGCCACATACCGGTGGGCTCGGGACAGATCCGTGGACATCTCTATGGAGGCCATCTCACAGGTCATCCATGAGTGTGACATCTGTGCTGCCATCAAGCAGGCCAAGCGCATGAAGCCTCTGTGGTATGGGGGGAGATGGTCAAAATATAAATATGGAGAGGCCTGGCAGGTAGACTACATCACCCTTCCTGGGTCTCACTGTGGCAAGCAGTACGTACTGACCATGGTGGAGGCAAGTACAGGGTGGCTGGAGACCTATCCAGTTCCTCATGCCACTGCTCGCAACACCATCCTGGGCCTAGAGAGACATATCCTGTGGAGACACGGCACCCCCGGGAGGATTGAATCAGACAATGGAACCCACTTCAGGAACCATCTCATAAGGGACTGGGCAAAGGAACATGGGATTGAGTGGATTTACCACATCCCATACCATGCACCAGCTGCAGGGAAGGTCGAGCGCTACAATGGCTTGCTAAAGACCACCCTAAAAGCCATGGGGGGTGGAACCTTCAGGAACTGGGAAAGCACCTAGCTCAAGCCACTTGGTTAGTGAACAGCAGAGGATCTGTGAACCGAGCTGGTCCTGCCCAGTCTGACCTGCTGCAAACAGTGGATGGAGATGGAGTTCCTGTGATTGCTGAGAAGAACCTGCTGGGGAAGTCAGTGTGGGTTTTTCCTGCTGCTGGTGGGGGCAAAGCAACCCGAGGGGTGGTCTTGGCTGAGGGGCCTGGTCACACGTACTGGGTCATGTTAGAAACTGGGGACATCCAGTGTATCCCACAGCAGAACGTGACTCTGGCTGAGAGGGGATGAACTCAGAGGAGGCAACACTCATCAATGTAATTATGTGAATAGTTATAAGCTGTTCTAAGTTTCTCCATCCTAGTTTAATACCAGCCCAGCATCCAGGACCCAATGTACCCACTGCACACCAACCCAAAGAGCATCATCTCACCTGTACCCGTTCCTGATGTCCCTACAGCAACGGACTGTTCCCTATGTCCATACAGCAACGGACTGTTCCCGATGTCCCTACAGCAACAGACTGCTCCTGACTTTCTCCTTTCCCTTTCAAAGACAGACTGATTCCTGATTCTTCTCCACATGCCTGCCCAGTTCAAGCACCACCTACAGTGACCATCACCAGAGAGAGAGAGAGACTGCCCTGGGAGAGAGCAAGCCGGGATAGCAAGAGACTTGCATCAAGGATTCAAATACCACGTGTCAAAATCACATGAAGGGGCTGTGGCAGGAGAGAAGAAGTGGAACAGAGGGGTGGATTGTGGTGGGTTAACGCCTCTTTCTGAAAACAAAAGAAGAAAGCAGGGTGGAGGGCTTGCAGATGCTTTACACTCCCTGAAGGGCGTTTCCCCCCTGGGAAAGCTGAGTCTCTTCCACTTCCCCCTCCCTGCCCAGCTAGGGTATAAAAAGCAGGACATCATAGCAGTTGGATCTCCTTTTTGGCTCCTGCCTCTGCTGGATGAGAGCTACTGCAGCTGCCCTCCTGCTCCTCAGCCACGTGGCCGGACCTGATCCTTTTCCCTGCTGCCTCTGCACCTCCTCAGAGAAAGACTGGTTTTGTATTATTTTGTTCTGTCCCACTCCCATCCATTCTTGTTCCTTGCCCTTGTGAACCTTGTTTTTCCCTGTTATTGTTATATATATATATATAATTTGAAGAAAAAAAAAAATTATTTGCCTCTCTACTTCCAAGCTGACTCCAGATTGTTGCTTAGTGGATTTGCTCCTTACCCCTTTTTTTTTCCTCCTCTCCCTGTTTGGAGGGAGGAGGTGGGGGGGGAGTGGGGAAGAGATTCTCAGCCTTTTCCCATTTGAGCTTTTAACTCTCAGATAAGGCTCAAACCACTACATACATCTAAAGAGTGTTTTACATGACTCAGTGAGTTTCAATGAGGCATCACTGGGAACCAAGCAGAGGTGGTAGCATGAACTGTCAGTATGAATTTCTAAAGTTCTTCATGCCCCTGTGCAGAATACCAGACTCTGCTTCAGAACTCATGAGGCAGCTGGAAGGTACATGCAAGCTCTTTCCTTCAGGAGACCTTTCTGTCTTTTGCGCTACCATATCAAATTCTCTTGCATTGGTGACAGATGAAATAAGAGGCAGTAAAAAATGTTATAGTTGTTCTTATGATTTTCCTACAAGGAAAACTACCTTTCTTTGCTTGTTTTGTAAACCTACATGAAATTAGTTCTTTAATCCACTAAAAGTATCAAAAAATTGGTATAGCACAACAATGAGTTTGGCAGGGAAAGGAAAAAGAGGATCGTACCAGGTCACCTGGATTCTTTACTTTCACTTCCCAGACAAGTGAAGGAAAATGGCTGAAGTGTTTCACAAATTCCTGAACTTGGAATTTGCACAACAAAGACATATTTGAAGAAGATATGACACCTGAAAATCCTGCATTTATAAAATTCTTATATCCTCCTGATTGTCACCTGCATTCTGAAAATAAACATCAAATCCATTAAAAACTCTGTGCTGAAGATTAAAATGAAATAGTTTAGCAAATGAGCTAGGGCATAGGGATTAAACAAGACAGATTGATCTTTCTTAAATTGTTTTCTTGAGTATGTTCTTTATTGCCTAAAGTATTGGCATTTAGTATTTATACTGAATATAAAATAATTTCAGGGCACAAGTACAGAAATACTGGATGAATCAATGCTATTAATATGTTTACATGAACCAGAGGACTGAATTTGCTGACCAGACACCTGTGGTGATAAACAACATTGTTGTTGTTTCATTGAAAGAAAAATAAACATAATTCTGATTTTTCTTTAATGTGCATTTCATCAGGAAAAGTAAATTCTTGTCCTCATTCAGCTGCTCAAACATTTAAGAGAAACATAGGTTCTTGAGTACATGCGTGGAGCCTCAATAGATGTTTGAACGCTGATCAGAGAAAGAGGGAAATAAGTAGCTGGAATACTAGACTTAGGGTCTTTAGTTTGATCCTTATCTCCATCACTTTTATATTGTGATATGTATAGAATAGAATAGAATAGAATAGAATAGAATAGAATAGAATAGACCAGACCAGACCAGACCAGACCAGACCAGACCAGGTTGGAAGAGACCTTCAAGATCATCGTGTCCAACCTATCATCCAACACAACCCAACCAACTAAACCATGCAACCAAGCACCCCATCAAGTCTCATCCTGAACACCTCCAGTGATGGTGACTCCACCACCTCCCTGGGCAGCCCATTCCAATGGCCAATCACTCTCTCTGTGTAAAACTTCCTCCTAACCTCCAGCCTAAACTTCCTCTGGTGCAGCCTGAGACTGTGTCCTCTTGTTCTGGTACTGGTTGCCTGGGAGAAGAGACCAACCTCTGCCTGTCTACAACCTCCCTTCAGGTAGTTGTAGAGAGCAATAAGGTCACCCCTGAGTCTCCTCTTCTCCAGGCTAAGCAACCCCAGCTCCCTCAGTCTCTCCTTATAAGGCTTGTGTTCCAAGCCCCTCACCAACTCTGTTGCCCTTCTCTGAACACACTCCAGCAAGTTAATATCCTTCCTAAACTGAGGGGCCCAGAACTGGACACAGGACTCAAGGTGTGGCCTAACCAGTGTAGCGTACAGGGACAGAATGACCTCCCTGTTCCTGCTGGCCACACTGTTCCTGATGCAGGCCAGGATGCCATTGGCCCTCTTGGCTACCTGGGCAAACAGCAGGCTCATGTTCAGCCTACCATCAACCAGCACTCCCAGGTCCCTCTCTGCCTGGCCACTCTCCAGCCACTCTGACCCCAGCCTGTAGCACTGCATGGGGTTGTTGTGGCCAATGTGCAGAATCCGGCACTTGGATGTGTAAATCTCATGCCGCTGGATTCTGCCCATCTGTCCAGCCTGTCAAGGTCCCTCTGCAGAGCCTCTTAACCCTCCAGTAGATCAACTCCTGCCCCCAGTTTGGTGTCGTCTGCAAATTTACTGATGACAGACTCAATGCCCTCATCCAGATCGTCAATAAAGATGTTAAAGAGCATGGGGCCCAGCACTGATCCCTGGGGCACACCACTAGTGACTGGCCGCCAGCTGGATGTGGCACCATTCACCACCACTCTCTGGGCTCGGCCCTCCAGCCAGTTCCTAACCCATCGCAGTGTGCTCCCGTCCAAGCCATGGGCTGACAGCTTGGCCAGGAGTTTACTGTGGGGGACAGTGTCAAAGGTCTTGCTGACAACCAGGTAGACTACATCCACAGGCCTCCCCACATCCACCAGGCAGGTCACCTGATCATAGAAGGAGATCAGGTTGGTCAGGCAGGACCTGCCCTTCCTAAATCCATGCTGGCTAGGCCTGATCCCTTGGCCATCCTGTAAGTTCATCCAACCGACCCTTCTTGTGGATGGGCACCACGTTGGCCAGCTTCCAGTCCTCTGGGATGTCTCTAGTGAGCCAGGACTACTGAAAAATGATGGAAAGCGACTTGTCCAGCTCATCTGCCAGCTCTCTCAGCACCCTAGGATGGATCCCATCTGGTCCCATGGACTTGTGGGGATCCAAGCGGCTGAGCAGATCTCCAACTTCCCCATTCTGGAACAGAGGAAAACTGTGCTGCTCCCTGGCTCCTTCTGCCAGCTCTGCAGGCCAGCTGTCTGTAAGACATTCTGTCCTGCTAGTAAAAATATAGGCAAAGAAGGTGTTAAGTATCTCTGCCTTTTCCTCATGCTTTGTTACAACATTTCCCTCCATATCCACCAAGGAGTGGAGGTTGTCCTTGCCCTTCGTCTTGCTATTAATATATTTATAGAAGGACTTTTTGTTGTCCTTCACAGCAGAGGCCAGTCTAAGCTCCAAATGTGCTTTTTCCTCCCTAATTTTCTTCCTGCAAGACTTAGCAACATCCATAAACATTCCATGGGTTGCCTCACCTTTCTTCCAAAGATGATACACCCTCTTTTTTTTCCCTTAGTTCTTTTAGAAGTTCATTACCCATCCAGGCTGGCCGCCTGCTCTGGTGGCTCATCTTCCGGCACATTGGCACAGCCTGTTCCTGCACCTTCAAGACTTCTTCCTTGAAGTAGGTCCAGCTCTCCTGGACCCCTTTGTTTTTAAGGGCTGTTTTCCATGGAACCTTCTGAGTTAGTTACTTGCGTAGTCTGAAGTCCGCCCTCCAGAAGTCCAGAGTGGAGGTCTTCTTGCTGCCCCTCTTAGCTTGACCAAATACTGAAAATTCAATTATCTCATGGTCACTGGCCCCTAAACACCCTCCAACCACAACATTACCCACCAGCCCTTCCCTATTGGTGAAGAGGAGGTCAAGCATAGCCTTACCCCTGGCAGGCTCACGCAGCACCTGGGATAAGAAGCTGTCCTCCATGCACTCTAAGAACCTCCTAGACTGCCTCCTCTCTGCTACGTTAAGATCCCAGCAGATACCAGGCAGGTTGAAGTCGCCCATGAGAACAAGGTCAGGCGATGTTGAGACAGCCTTAAGCTGCCTATAGAATGGCTCATCAACATCTTCATCCTGGTTGGGTGGTCTATAACAGACTCCAACCAGGCTGTCAGCCCTGTTGGCCTTCCCTCTAATTCTCACCCACAGGCACTCAACCTGATTATCCCTGATCTCCAGCCTTCCTGATGTACAGGGCCACCCCTCCACCCCTTCTTCCTTGCCTGTCTCTCCTGAAGAGCCTGCAGCCATCAATTGCAGCAATCCAGTCGTGTGAGTCGTCCCACCACGTCTCTGTGATGGCAACTACATCATTACTTTCCTGCTGCATCATGGCTTCCAGCTCCTCTTGTTTGTTGCTTTGTGCATTAGTGTACATGCACTTCAGCCGGGCTGCTGGTTTCACCTCTGGCTCTAGCTTACCCCCAGTCTCCTGCCTGGGAGGACTGGTTTCAGCCCTTTCCCCCCCCAAATCTAGTTTAAAGCCCTATCTATGAGACCTGCCAATTCCCTTCCTAGAATCTTTTTCCCTTTGGTGGATAGGCCATTCTCCTACACTCTGATCTTTCCCCTCCTCTGGGACAGATGCACTCCAACTGTTTCCAGCTGACCTGGTGCAGTGGAAAGTTTTTCAAGATTGGAAACCCCAAAATTCTTTTGACTGCACCATCCTCTAAGCCACTTGTTGACTATAGCTGCTGACCTGTTCGTTCTTGTATTCCCTCCTGCAACTAAGGGTATTGATGAAAAAATTATTTGTGCAACTAACCCCTCAGCCAGATCCCCCAGGGCCTTAAAGTCATTCTTGATAGCCCTGGGAGTTCTGGATGCAACATCATCATTCCCTAACTGCATAACTATTAAGGGATAGTAGTCAGAGGGCTGCACCAGACTTGGCAGCCTTCTGGTAACATCTCTAACCTTAGCTCCTGGGAGGCAACAAACTTCTCTGTGAATAGGGTCTGGCTGACATATGGGGCTCTCTGTTCCCCTCAGGAGGGAGTCACCAATAACAATTACCCTCCTTTTTTTTTTTAAGGGAGCAAATCCTGATGCTGGGGGAAGGCTGTTTAATTTTAGGCTGATTTGCCATAGGCTGTTTTGCCTTAGTTTGTTTTGCCCTTAGACTGTTTTGCCTCAGGAAAAACCCCAGATGGTGTGTCCTCCAGCATCAGAATCACCTCACCCTCCACCTCCAGTGCCCCATACTTGTTTTCTAAGGGCAGTGGGGAAGGTGAGGGGAGGCAAGGAAGTTTAACCTTGCGCCTTTTGAGATGAACCTGCGTCCATTCCCCTCTGCTTTTTAGATAACCAGCCTCTGCTGGGGGAGCCTTCAGAGCCTGGTTACTCAGGTTTGTCACCCTTCTACAACCCCTTACGTCTCTAAGTCTAACAACCTCGTCCTTCAGTCTGGCCAACAGGTTAAGCAGATAGTTGATCTGCTCACACCTTCTGTTTATAGGAGATAGTGTTATGTTTTGTGCAGAGTTCAGGAAATATTACTCTGAAACAAGTAGCACACCCAGAGCAAACTGCTGTTTTGGAATTTTATTCCTCTAAAAATAAATATATGTAAATACTGTATATTTGGTACATATTTATTACACTCCATTTTAGATTGTAGTTTTGCTTATAAGTACAACTTCATTTGCTTCAAACTGAGATGGTCTGGCAATGTAATGTTGGGGGGAAGTTTCGACCCACCAAAGGAATGTGGATGCAGCATGAGGTAGACCTTTCCATGTGGTAACAGCAGGAGCAGAAGAAAGAGAGATCTGTCAGGCAGTTGAGGTGCAGGAACATGAGGAAGAACCAGGAAGATGGCTCCCCTTAAACAGGCTTGCTAGACAGGAAGGGGGAGAGGAACAGACCTTATCCTGGAGACCACTCCCCCGGGACCAAATCTCTCTGCCTGGGGGCTAGGTTCTTTTCGGCCCCTCCAGGGATAGGTGTAACCTGGCACAAGGTATTAAAAGTTACTTAGTGTTAGCAGGTTGGCCTCACGTATCACTGTCTGCACATAGCAAAAAGTATCACGGCTGAATTTTGTCCATCATTTTTTACAAACTTTTTGCACCAAATATCTTTTTAAAGGGAAAATTAACCAGAGATTATTTCTTAAGCCTTTCCATTTCAGAGAGATTTGATTAAAGAAAGGCATCTCAATCACAGTTTGTTAAAAGTACCTCCACCATTGTATACTGGCACTTCAGTGATGGCCTGAGTCTCCTAACATCACATTTACAATATTTTCCACAGCACTATCATGAGTAAATGCTTTCTATAAATTTCCCTATTCATCTTGATGCACCCCACAGTGTGCTAAGGGCAGCCATACTCTACATCTCTGTTCTATTGTGTTTATATCATTGATAGAGTATGAGAGTCCTTCTGATATGACTGATATGTGCCAGATGGGATTTCATATTAAGTTTTCATACAGAATCATGTCTGTCAGTATATATTATAGCTACATGTTTTCTAACTATATATGCCAACAAAATCCACTTCATAAAATTGCTTTCAGGCAATTTGGAAGCTTAAGAAAAGTTATCTTCTAGTATAAGAGCTTAAGTGAATCATTTATATGCAGTTAAAAACAGATTCTATGGCAGCAGATGTGATTTACTGTTAAAGTAGAAGTTCATAAACATCAGCACAGAAAGATAGTGCTTTTTTTTCTATAAATGCAATCCCATGATGGTACGAAAGCACTCTTTTGGGGACAGATTGAAGTTTAAAACAGATTTCTTGACTTTTATCTTCATAAATTTACTCTTACTTTTTAATTTCTTTTAAAAATTGAATGAAAAAAATAGATGTTTGACATGATGATCCCCATTAATTTAAGTCAGCGAAATCTCTGTTTCTTCTGTGTTAGAGTAAAACCCATCCTGTATTCATTAATACTGAAATTTAATTTTTAAGTGAGAAACGTATTATTTATAGATGAATAGTTGCCAGTTATATTCTAATTATTTTGTTATTATTTTAGTATTTATTTTTTTTAAATCAATAAGGTTGGAAAAGACCTCAGAGATCATCAGGTCCAACCTGTCACCCAACACCTTATGACTACTAAACCATGGCTTCAAGTGCCACATCCAATCCCTTTTTGAACACCTCCAGGGATGGTGACTCAACCACTTCCCTGGGCAGCCCAATGGCCAACAACTCTTTCTGTGAAGAACTTTCTCCTCACCTCGAGCCTAAACTTCCCATGATGCAGCTTGAGACTGTGTCCTCTTGTTCTGGTGCTGGTTGCCTGGGAGAAGAGACCAACCCCCTCCTGTCTACAACCTCCCTTCAAGTAGTTGTAGACAGCAAATATTGGTTTTACTTTTAATATTACACCAGTGTAGGATATTCCATACACTTAGGTTGGGTAATTTCATTAAAGACAATAAAGAACTTCATACCGGCAGGAGCTGATAAAAAGTTATAAACATGGCCATGTTCTTGACTGACACAGATCAGAGATTATCCAATTACATTAGTGCAGCTTTGCTGATTTTTTTGTAGTTAAGTGTATTGCTTATGGAACATAACAATGGAGGGTAGCTTCTGGCAATTTCATATGTATGACTTATATGAGGAACTAACATGATTGTGCTTGCCTTTGCTTAAACTAATTTGATCTGTTTTCCAGGGGTTTGGTTTGGCTTCTTTTGTTTGCGTCCCAGTATGTGCACTTACTGGTTCCTTACACCATGGAGTGGCAGTACTTGCATTCTCCTTCACTGCAGTGACAGAGACACAAGAAAACTTTTAATACTTTTTGTTTTTTCCCAGGACTTAACATCTGCTAGGATACATAGTTCCTGTCCAAAAGACCCAGGTAAACTGAAAACTGCATTTTGTAATATGAAGTCTACAGAGGCCTCGGTTTACATTTCACCAGAAGTATGATGATGATAGCTAAACAGAGAAATGAAGCTAAAAAAATGCTCTTAGAAAAGCCCACAGGATTAGATTTTCAGCTGAGACTTCAGTGAAAACACGTCTTCATTTGCCTCTTTAGTCTCAACACAGAATGAAAAGCTGTTGTGTTGATAACACAACACAATTACGTTATCTGGTTCTGAAGTTATTAATATTTGCTGCAGTGTAGTCTTTTCACTGGAAGAATTTGTGTTGCCAAACAAAATCTGGTAATGCACATTGACAAATCATTTTTTCCATTTAAGATAATGCAATTACAGTTGATTTCCCATTAAATTCTTCTCCTTTTCAAAAAACAGGAAGGAAAGCCCTGCAGCTTCAAACTTTAGTTACTGAATTACTTATGATACAGACAGCTTGTGAGGTCTGAATGAACAAATAAATCGAGGGAATGCTGAGCCTAAGCATTTCAAAACTCTGAAGTGTTTAGAATAATCACTGGTTAAACATGGAAAGCATTTAGAAAAAGGTAAGCAATGCCCAAAGAACATGGCAGAAACAAGAGATCACCATCCTATCTTACTATTTTTATATTAAATTAATTAAGAACTATGGGGAAAAGGTAACTAATATTTCATTTGGGATTGCTAATTATGTGAGGTATGAGAAATTCTGCAAGGCAATCAGGAGCAAGTTTTTGCTGAGGGTTCTTAATGGCTATGAGGTTTTTAAACAGTTTAGTACATTAACCTTGGCTTCATGAGTAGTACAGAACACATGTACAGATCAGTGCCTGAAAACACAAATTCTTAGATAGCTAGTAAATTCAAGTTCTCTGAAGAATGAGGTCCTTAAGTTTAAAATAGGCTTCAATGATTATTCCTAGATCAGGATCCAAGTGTATGTGCTTTCCTTGCCTCTTTCCTACTTACTGTTAAGTCTGGTTATCTTCCTGTCCCTATTGCTTTGCTCTCCACTACAGGTATACCCTAAACCTTAGGCCTTAGATCTGACTGAGTTTGAAACAGATAACGCACATGATCGGCAAACCTCCACACATGTATCAAACTGATTCCTAAGAAAATAAACTTCAAAGCTACAAAAGTTTCTGTCCTTGTCAGCAGTCCCTCAGCATAGTTTCACTGTGATAGGACCTATTACTGATGCGTAAGAATGAAAGGAATTTTAACATTCCTTTCAAAGGGGCAATAGGTAGAGAAAAGTCACAGTGATATATGTATGGGAATTCAGATAATTTGGTAAGGTTGTAATTCCCTCAATTTTGTTATCACCTAGGAATCAGGTATATAATACAGTTGTACACAGAACACACTGGGTCTTGGTGCTTCACTGAAGGATCAGCACTTGGCTCAGAGTCAGAAATGGGATCCCAGCTCTAGAGAGGCATCTTGGCCAAATTTGTACCAGCTTCAGGCTGATATACAGCCTGGCACTCCAGATCTGAGGAGGAAGGCAAGCTGACCTTCAAAATTCCTCTGTAGAGACAGACAGTTTTGGATCTGAATGGGGATTTCCAACTTGCTGTTTCAGGGGAATCTCTATCACTAGCCATATTATGTAGTCTTCAGATTTGCGTGCATCTGTTATCGGACCTCCCAGTAGGTTTTGCTTGTGGGTCAGGGGCCATGTACAAATACGGAACTAAAAAAAACCAAACCCACCACAACAAAACAAGTTGATCCAACTGCTATTCTGAAGCTACAATGTTGTTTGCATATATACTTCAGGAGGGGTCTCAATCAGGCATGGCATTCAGACATCTTTTATCTCTCCTGTTATGCTGAAACACCATTGGAACTTGTGTTTGTAAGGGCTTTATGTGGCAGCACTGTGTCTGTGCTTTGATTGTATCATGTCACAGATACTAAAGCAGTCTTATAAATAATACATTATAATAAAAGCAGATGAAGGAAGGTGTAGAATCACTATCATTGCGTGTAATCAGGGTAAACTAATGGGGATTTTGTAGGAGTCTATGAATACCAAATTTTAGTAGTGCAGGAAGATAAATTACCCAAGAGGTTATCCTAGCTCTTCTCTCTAATATCTGCAGATACTGTTCATTGGCAGAAACAAAATAAACTCTGAACACATCACATGAAAACATAGTTCATTATGTTCAATGTCACAGAAACAATAGGCTAGAGTGTGCTACCAGTCATGCCAGATCTAGATCATTAATCATACGAACATGGTGTGTGGGGAAGGGGAAGTGAAAGGCTGGACATCTCTGATTCTGCCCATGTAGAAAACCTCTACAAGAAGGCTGTGAGGACTTAATTCCAGAAATTGTTCCTGTCTCTCCCCATTTTTTCCTTGAATGAGCGTTGTCCTTATGCAGCACAGGGTATGGGAAATACCTGAGAGCCCTTCAGGTTGTCTGGGAGGTGCACCAGCCCCAGTCGACCCTCAAGTAACATGAACCCAGGGACTGGCAAAGCTGAAGGTGCTCCAAGGACACAGGAGACACATGAGAGATCCTCATTCCTGTCTAGTCCCTGCCCCCAGATTTCATGGAAGCAAACTGAGAGAACTAGAAAGAATTGGAGGGCTGAGATCCTGGGTGGTACATTTGTTTGCTTGTTTCCATGGTTTTTGTTCAGTCTGAGTGGCAAAAATGGTGAAGGGAGTGGAGCAGAGAGATGAGAGTCAGTGGTTCACCGCAAAGAGAAGTAGGTGAGGAAGCAGGACAGAGGGCAGGAGGGTGTAAAGGACAAAAAGAAATGAGAGGATGTATCTGGGAAAGAAAAATCTAGCTAGGAAAACAGAAATAAAAGTAAGTGGAAGAACCTCTATGGAAAGATGGATCAGAGAAAAGGCAAAATACATAATTGGAAAGGTGTTCAGCATGTCAAAATAATTCCAGTGAGATGAGGTTGATTATTATAACTGTATTGCTCAGGACACTGCTAGGTCACTCAGCTTATCCTGAGTCCCTGGCTGAAGTTCTTAGGAGGAATGGGTCACATCATTTAGATGTATCCTGAAAGTCCAGTCCTGAAAGTCCAGCTGTTGAAAAGGTACCCAGAGACCAGCTTGAGAGCTGAGTGATCAACTGGAAACAAAATCAACAGTTTTTGGAAGTAGTTGGGGTAACAGTCTGATAATGGTGGCTGCACTGTAGGTTGTCTCATAAATCTCCATCAGATATTCATGACCATGGTGCTTTATGAAGGTGTTATAATTCTCCTTTGAAGTACTTCCTTACAGTGAAAGCAGAGGGGTGCTCTGGTGCCATGAATCAAGCTGTCAACTGAGTTCAGATCTCTGTAAGACCTTAGGATGGTTTGGAAACAGTAAGAGGTCTCTCATTTTCTTCAGCTTTAAAAAAAACATATGGGGTTTAGCATATATTACTTTATTCCAATGCTCCTGAAAGGTGGGTGAGGCTGTGGTAGGTTGTTGGTTGTGGACGGGGACTGAGCAGCACAGCTGTTCCTCCTGCATTTCTCCACATCACTGTGAGATGTGGTTTAGAGTAATCTACAGAATAGTCCCTGTGGCACAGATCAGTGGTGTGTTATGATGAGGCTCATAATTTAATTTCTGTGGATGTGTTTTTGTATTTCACTCTATAAAAGTGAGATAGTGTTTTGTCTGAATGAGCTCAAGAATTAATGTTGTGTCATATGGTAGATTTGTTCTGCCTGGCTCTCATCAAGTCTTTCTTTTCAAGTAAAATATTAGTTCTCATGGAAGGTATCTACTGTGTCGGATTGCAACACATTTTCCTGGCTGCAAAGGCTTCTTAGTATTTAAAAATGGCACTTTAATAAAAAAAGTTAAACTTAGGTGCTATATTACCAACTAACTACAGGGGGGAATAAAAAGCATTGACAATAAAAAAAGAAATGCAGGCTCACAGTGAAAAGTGGGATACAATACTCAGGTTTCCAGCAATTACTGATGTTGAGCTCTACTCTTCAGTGCATCACAGGAGTTGTAACACAAGACCAACAAGAGAACAGCACCAACCCATATTTATGAGAAATACTGTGTGAAAGAATAGAATAGAATAGAATAGAATAGAATAGAATAGAATAGAATAGAATAGAATAGAATAGAATAGAATAGAATAGAATAGAATAGAAAATAGAATTAGCCAGGTTGGAAGAGACCTTTGAGGTCATCAAGTCCAACCTATCATCCAACACTATCTAATCAACTAAACCATGGCACCAGTCTCTTCCTAAACACCTCCAGTGATGGTGACTCCACCACCTTCCCAGGCAGCACATTCCAATGGCCAATCACTGTGTAGAACTTCTTCCTAACATCCAGCCTAAACCTCACCTGTTGCAGCTTGAAACTGTGTCCTCTTGTTCTGCTGCTGGTTGCCTGGGAGAAGAGACCAACCCCTACCTGTCTACAGCCTCCCTTCAGGTAGTTGTAGAGAGCAATAAGGTCTTCCCTGAGCCTCCTCTTCTCCAGGCTAAGCAACCCCAGCTCCCTCAGCCTCTCCTCATAGGGCTTGTGATCCAAACCCCTCCCCAGCTTTGTTGCCCTTCTCTGGACACATTCCAGCAAGTCAACATTTTTTCTAAACTGAGGACAGTCTGGTCTCCTTTACACCAAAGCACTTCTATTTAATCCGCAAATGCTAGCAAAGTTCTAATGGCTTGAATGGAATTCTCACAGCACTGATGTCAATGGAAATTTTATCATTTATTTCAGTGAAGCAATGATTTAAACTCTTGTATCATGAGGAGCTGCTTCTCAGCAAGCCAGATGTATCTGCCTGAACTAACTCCTTTCCCCTTTCATAGATATTCTTTCACAGAGTAGCCTGAAAGTCAGCATCCTCCTGCCAGGTTTCCAAAGATGCTGTTAAAGAATAGCTAAACTATATATGTGACATAATTACAGCCCTACTTCTTGCTCATGTCAGAAAATTGTGGCAAATACAAGCATTATTAATTAGTTACAGTTGAAACTGATAGCACAGCTTGCTTAAACATTATTGTGAGAACTTTTTGGTAAAGCCTTTAAGTGACATTGTTGATACATTGCTCATATAGGTAATTCACATCAGCCACTAGAAAGCTGATAAACTGATAAATGTTATGTGATCAAGTCACTGATAGGCTTAACTCTATCCATCTGTTAAGAGCATTCCATATCCCTATAGAAGAAGTGACAATACAATTGAGCCACACTGTTAGGTAGTGCTTGCCCTTAAGAATTAGCAACAAGGTGTTTAATCAGTGTCCATTTGATTATAAATACAGATGCTATATTCCAGGTATATGCATGCCTAAAGGAAATGCATTTCAGTGAGAAGGAATGTAATGAAAAGGGCCTTTTTTCACCTATAGCAGATATGTGCTTTTAAAATATTGCAATGAAGCATGCATGTCTTTCCCCCTCTGCTCTCTTAAAAAGGAAAAGAAAGTCCAAAATATATTCAAAGTTTAAAAAGGAGGATGGACTGGAAGAATTTCAGGTTTGAAGTATACTTGTAAATCAGTTTAAAATTACTTCAGGTCAACGACAATGAAAAGGCTTGTTTCTGGTGAATTTTTCTGGTGGCAATTATTCCCTGTTCACAGACAGCCATGAATTCACCCAAAGTTTATGTCCACTTATGTATTAAAATTTTCCAGGAGAAAAACAAAGCAAAATGAAACAAACAAACTAACTAACTAAAACCCCCACAAAAACACGCACAATACGAAGTCCTCCCTTGTGATTTGCCTCCTCTCCACATTTTCTTTCCTTTGAAAGAATAAACTTTTCTATACTTGCCAGATATTGGCCAAAGGGATTCTTCACCAGTACTACTCTCCAAGAGATGCAAAGAGTGCAGAGTGGGGAATCTGAGATGTACAGCTATCTGATGTGAATGAAATGTCACATTTTACTCAGCTTCTTCTTGAGGCAATGTTACAGTATTAAGCAACAATAACACCATGGTTTTAATGCTCAAAAGATACCACTGAACCAATGATTTTCAATATGCAGCTTACCTAGTGAAATTGCAGATTTCTTTACAATAAGTTTAAGCTCACAAATTTAAGTTCCTTTTTCTTCACTCTTTCTTAGAAGTAGCTCATGAACTTTCTGAGGCCAAAGAAATGTTTTATAAAAGAGAGTCACAGTTGTAAACCAAACACTGGGCTTCAGTTATGAAAGATTTTATGCAAAGCACTTTCTGTATTAGTCTGATTGAGAAGGTATTTTCATTTCAGCTTTAGCTTCCAGTTATTTTCTTTTCAGCTGAAACCATTAATACTCTCTTTTTTTCTCTACCTCTCTCATTAATTCTGATGGCTTGCCTGGAATGGCCTGCAACTCACTAATCTTTTTTCACAATCCAAACTGAATGCATGTAAGAAAGCAAAATAATAGTCTGGAGGTGTCACTCCTCTGCTGTCTTTTCTGGTAGGGTACGGTAAGATTTCAGTATCTAGTGAAATGTCAAATGCTTTCAAACTGAGCCCTGTCATGATGACTTCAGTGATTGTGATGCACAATGCCGTGCCCAAGACAGAGTGTGGAAAGATGGTGAAATGCAAAGAACAGTAGGAAACAGTTACTTAGCTTGAGAGAGATTACAATGAAAAAGTTGAATAGCAGATAAATGCTTATTACTAGTGGTAAAAAAAAAAAAAAAAAGTACAAAAACAAATTAAGTATGTTGAACTCAGTGTGTTGCTGCATCCAAGAAACTGTAAAATGGAACACTCAGATGGAATACATATAGCTCCAAAATGAAGTCACTACAGGGCATGAAAAGGCTCTTATTTGGAAAGCAGATTCAGCAGAGTGTCATGTAGGCTGGAAATTATAAGGAAGTTCCTTTAGATCAAGGTGCATAAGCGAGCTGAAGGATTCTCCTAAGGAGTCCAGAGACTCCTGGGAGCATAAGGTTCAGATTCCTCACTGGACTTGTAAAGCATACATTTCAGACACCTTACAGCAAAAATCATTGCAAGAAAATCTGGACTGTAATTATGGACCTATTTGTATGCATGAATGCATGTGTGAACATGTATACAATCTTCACTGGGGAGCTGGCAATTTTTTGGTTTGGTACATCTCATTGTTTTCCAATTAATAACACAATGACTTGCATAATTGATAAAACAGTGGAGCATTGCCAGAAGGTTCAATGAGTTTATCTATATTCACGTGGGATACCTGCTGTCTCTTCATCTTTTAGCTCTCCAAGCTGAAGAAGTATCATTCATCACAGGTGAGATCCTGCTTTTGCTCTCCCTGCATGTCAGTTTAGAGCTGTTCATTTGGCTGTGATGCTGCAGTACTGAAATTGAGACTCTGTCCCAAACTTGCACAGATATTTCTTTGCTTATGTGTGCATAAACAAAAGCTCGACCTTTCCTTTTACTTTTGATTTTTTTTTTAATAGATGAAAACTCTGAGAATACATTGTCACAAGAGTGATAATTTGATATTTTTGTTATTTTTTTGAGTGAATGCACTTCAATATTCACATAGCAAAAAAGTCCTAAGCAGTTCCCCATTCCTACACTGCATTTTCGGAAAGTCTAAAGTATTTTTTTTCCCAATGAACTCCTTATATGTTTAATCCTACATATAGAGAGTTGAGAAGAAATTTCAGCTGGTACTTTTGGGACTGAATGTCTAAAAATATTTTTAGGATGTTAATCAGTTACTTGAAGATTCTGACTTCATCTTTTCCTAAAGTGCAAAAGTGAGATCGTTACAGTTGTGGAGCTTTGTGTGTGTGTGTTTTTGTTGTTGTTGTTTACTTTGTTTGTTTGTTCCACAGCTTTTTGAGCAAGAATCAATTCCTAGTCATCCTCAGTATCAGGACACCAATCTTCATGATATGATTTTTCCTGTGTAAAATAGATCTTTGGTTCCACCAAATCCAGACAAGAAATACCCTGCTACGGGTGCAGTGTTTTCCAAAGGGATTTCTCAGTTTAGGGGATCTATGCTTCACAGTCATCTCTTTTTTAAATATTTTTTTTTTCCTATTAATCAGCCAGTGACTTAGTTTTAGATTTTGGTGTCAGAAGTCTAACTTGTACCAATTTCAAACCTCTTAGATTCATGCCTAATAGTCACACCTTGAGGCAAGTAAGCTGTTTTGGATAGCCATCCAAACCAGTGAATACCTTTCCTCATCACTATGCAACTCTAAGCCTTTTGAAGTTCAGTCTGCATTTCTACCCATTCATGAATATTCATCCAAGGTAGCAGTAATTGTGATGCAATTGTGTCACTGCTAAATAATTAAAGACTCTTCAGCAACACCTGTGAAACCTGCCTGACTTTTAAATTAAGCACACCTATCTTTTTTATATTTGTGGGTTATGATATGACAAGTACCACCCTGGGAATGTGGTCAAACAGATGATTTTGAGAGTTGCACTCTAAAGAAATGAGGAAAACACGAAAACATTCTGTAGGGAAAAATAAATTGGGAAGATTGATTTCATTAGAAGGCACATAAGGTTTTGTGGACCATCTGTTGGGTAGCTCTCCTTACTAAATAGTCCTGGATGATCATAACATTGGAATTCAGGAACCAGGAAATGTTCAAGTATGAAAAACAAAGTGACTTTAAAGTGGATAAACCTCTGGGAGGTTAAAGGTAGGCAGAAATTATAGCTCCAAAGTCTTAGAGTTGTCTGACTGAGAAAATAGGATCTGTACTGATCAGGTGGCTTATTCTTAACATGCAGATGTCCTGAAACTGGAGAAAATAAAAATCTGATGAGACGTATGAATGCCGATTCTTTCCATCTTCATGTATCTACGCTGCCAGAGCCTCCTTCCACACTTTTACTTGTCCACACCTGGGACAAAAGCATATGGGAGTATCCTGTACTGGGAACTACTCTGTTAAAGGAACTCAACCAGCCTCTCTGTTCCTTTTCTCTGAGCTTGTGAGAACTTTTGGTGGAAAGGTGCTTTTAATGAAGCTTATCCTCTCTTTTCATACATCTGGCCCCCCTTAGAGGTAGCAACTCAAATTCTTGCACTGAATGGGCCAGTGGACAGATTTGGGCAGGGCTTCTTCCCTGTCAGGCCTTTTGTATCTGTCCCTCCCTTAGGAGAAGAAAATGAAGTCTCACCTCACTTTTTCCTATTTTTGAAATATATTTCTTTCTTATGCTGCAAGCTGTGACCAGCAGCACTACTGTTTCTATAGGCCTGAAATTCCTGCACAATATTCTCCATCCTTGTTACCAGCCAATTCTTCTCTCTTGGTTTTAAGCCACTCTAGTGGCTGTTTCTAATTGCCTGGTTAGCTAGAGCTGTAAGAGATAATGAGGCCATTTAGCAGTCTTTCCAAATTGCTACCCAGTGGAACTTTTATCTTAGCTTTGTTCACCATTAGTCTTATTTCCTCTGTCTTTAGGCCACAAATCTGAAATTTTGTGAATTTATACAATGTGCTTGCTTGCAAAAAAATGAATAGATTCAAGCCAAGAAAGTCATATTCTTCAGGACTGGATTTATTGGACTGTATGGAACCAGTGGCTTGGCAGGTTGTGTTTCTGGTGTGACAGAGGGATCTGCACTCCTGCATGTGTTGGAAGCTGAGCAACAGAATGAAGCCACAGTTTGTTTTCACTTGGAGGGGTGGAAGCAGTCACTGCTGCACTGGACTGCCCCAGGGGTGGAAAAGCAGCCTCAACATTTGGACTAGCCATGGACTGATCCAGACTGTACTGGAACAGAGTGGAGCTCCAGAGCATCTGTAGTGAGCAGTCTTCTGTGTACTGCAAAGCAATCTCACTTTGAGTGAAAATGGACAGTGTCTGATGTATGGTGTCTATTCTTTGATGTTGATTGCTGCTGGGCATCATGCAGATGGTGTAAAATAAGGGGTGTAGAAGGTCATGGATTGAATTGAACCTGCTGCTGTTATTCATACCATGCTGCAGTCATGCCAGCTTCAAAAATGAAAGTGCTAACTGGAGCAAAGTGTTACGGGGCTTCAAGTTTAAGTTGCAACATGGGAGGCTTCCTGTTCTGGTTCTGCTTTTGGGTTCTGGATTCTGTGGGTGTTGTCTTTTCTCTTTTCCACTGGGATGGCATCAGGGCAAGGAGGAATGGGGGAGCAGTTTTCTGGCTTGGGCTTTTGGCTTGCTTGCTTCTGCTTGTTGCTGCTTTGTGTCATGCTTTTTCTGCAAAGGGGCTAAGGTAATTATGCATTTTGTACCACGTTTTTCTGATTTTTGATCACTTCTCTCACTTTTTTTTTTTTTTTTTTTTTTTTTTAAATTTTGGTCTCAATCATGAGGTTTCTTTGTGTTACTTTTCCCTCACCTCTCTGTTGGAAAATAGCCAGGTTAACCCACTGGTTCAGTTTGACCAATTTTTTTCTGATTCAAACCATTACAAGGAGTAAAGTGAAATGGTTAGATGTACAACAAAGTACTCCTCCAGTCAATGGTAAGGCTGTTGGCTGAAAGACCTGAAAAATCTACTGAGTCTCTTCAATTCACAATACATGAAAAGTTGCTTTGGAAAACTGACTGCAAAGAAAGTTAGGGAAAAACAACTGGGTAATACCTGCTGTAATTTCTGAGGAATATTTACATGGTAACCAGCATCAGAACAAGAGGACACAGTCTCCAGCTGTGCCAGGGGAAGTTTAGGCTGGAGGTGAGGAGCAAGTTCTTCACAGAGAGAGTTGTTAGCCATTGGAATGGGCTGCCCAGGGAGGTGGTGGAGTCACCATACCTGGAGGTGTTCAAGAGAGGATTGGATGTAGCACTTGGTGCCATGGTCTAATAGTCATGAGATCTTGGGTGACAGGTTGGACTTGATGATCTTTGAGGTCTTTTCCAACCTTGTTGATTCTATGATTCTATGATTCTATGGAAGTAAACATTATGACTCGGAATACGCAGAGACTCTTGTGTTAAGGCATTTTAGATACCTTTTCATGGGGCATGGGGAAGAAGCAGAAGTAAAAACGTTTTGAAACTACTGAAAATGGGCAGAAGGTTATTAAGTTGTCATTTTCCCATCCTCTACAGGAGTCTGAATGCCAAGTCTATATTTTAGAATTTTAATTAATGTTAAATAAACTAAACTTTAACATCTGAAAACACTTTTGTTCAGCATACTTGTGCTAGACTCAGTAGAGTTTTAAAAAATAGGGATTTCCTGATCTCCCAATATACAGAGACAGAGCATTAGCTTTAAAGAGAGTGAAAGCTGTGGTGCTTTCTATCCCCAGGTGTTCATTAAATTGTCCCCATGTCTCCATCTGTAAGTCTCTCTCAGCCATGAATGCCAACACAAAGAGAGTCAATGGCCACACAAGATGCCCTTGTTGCAAAGGAATCCATCTGCTGCTAAGGCTTAGAGTGGAGGAATAGGGAAAGAATCTCTTCTGTCTTGCAAAACATACACACACTCCAGCCCTAGACTATCTTTAAACTACTCCTTCTGCTTCTGGGTCAAAAGAGCACTGATTGTAAAGTCTCCTCAAGCCAAAAAACTGAAAAATCCGCACAGAACATTATGGTGGGCTGAAGGAATATGTTCAATAACTTCTATTAAATTCCTGATTAGAAACTCTAGAGTAATGCACTCCACCTCTTTCTTGCAATCCTGTCTGAAATGGATGTCATGAAGGTAACCTTATTAATATTTCACACTTCAGTAATATTTCAGGCAATGCCATATTGGAATAAAGCAAAAACACACTTCTAAGCTGCTTCCTTCAGTGCCCTCTCTCTAGCATGCTTGACATGCAAGACATAGATTCATTTTATAGAAGATTAGATAACTGAATTCATTTTCCTCTTTGATGCCTAGTGGCTTCTTCTTCCATTTTGAGTTCTCGGTACACAATGAATATCTTCTTTACTTAGAGATCTGAATTGCTTCCTAGTCTTCAATCAAACACGAGTCATGGACCAAGTCTGCCTTAGACACCCTGTAGATCTTGAATTATATAGTCTTAAAGACAATGGGAATATTTCTATTGACCTCAATGAAAGCTCTCTGGAATTTGGATGGGTTTTATTGTTTGGTTGTTGGGTTTTTTGATGTTTTTTTTTTTTTTTTATTATTATTAATATTTTTCCTTCCTCTCCACCATCCTATATCTTTAAGAAAAGTTAATGGATCTCTGACTAGTTTACATGAAACTTTTCAATTTTGTATAGCTTTGCCAATTTACTAAGGAGAAGTAATTATTTCCAAAGCATAAGTGCTGTTTTCAGTTGTAATATGCACAGTATTAATACAATTATGTGTTTGGTTTGTTTTGGTTTGTTTTGGTTTGTTTTGGTTTGGGTGGGGTTTTTTGTTTGTTGGTTTTCTTTGTTTGTTTGTTTCAGCAGTGATGTACGTAACAATATTCTGTGCAGCAAAGCGTTTTTTCCCTGGGTATTCGTTTGTCATCTGAAACTCTTATTAAGCATCAAATGGATGTTAAAATCAATAGAGAAAATTTGTTTCAATTGTTATTTTGCATCTCAAATAGAGTAAATGAGTAAAACAATCCTGAAGGTTGCTTATTTAATGCTGCATGGCATAGACATGGCAAATATAAGCTGTTTTTAAATATAGACATGCACATGAATACCTCTACAAAAATGTGATCTGTCAAGCTTCAAACAGCCACAGCTCATGATAGTGCCTCAGTACACCCTATATTTTTGTCCAGTGGCATATCTTTTTAAAGAATTTGTCCTTGTCCAGTGTAGAATGGCATTTATTTTTTATTTAGTCTGCATGATGAAAACTGGCAAGGCAGACTTAATGATTTGGCCAATCACTTCATTTCGTGCATTTTTTCTGTTTCATTATACCTTACTGAATCAATTTTAACCGCACTGACTACATTGCATATACTGTCTAACTGAATGTTGCACAAAGCTGGGCTGTTACAATACAAACCTGAAATAATGTTTTTGGTTTGTCACTAAATACATTCAGGTAAGTTTTCTCCAATTATTTGATATTTGCTTGGAGTTTGACTC
This sequence comes from Melanerpes formicivorus, assembly GCF_026170545.1. Taxonomy (NCBI): domain Eukaryota; kingdom Metazoa; phylum Chordata; class Aves; order Piciformes; family Picidae; genus Melanerpes; species Melanerpes formicivorus. The sequence continues at coordinate 35,469,161 of NW_027142354.1, forward strand.
ACTCTGTACCAGAGTTACTATGGCACATCTATAGTTAGTCTAAACATGAATGTTTAATTTATGAGCATTACTTTCTCGGAGGTCAGTATGGCTTAGATGTGAATTATGCAGAGTCATATTTATTTATTTTGCTTTTTGTCAGTGTGCTAAAGCAAAGGCTGAGCATCTCAAATTGCTAGGAGATAAAACATTTACATGTAAAGCTAAAGAAGTTAGTAGGCCTATGTCTTTTCAAAATACACCTGCTGCATCCCTGTCTAAATCTAGGGCATTAAACAGGCCAAGTTTAGAACATATGTATAAGATGACATAGTGTGTTCTCATCAAATAAACTCATATGTTACAGTGCTTTTTAAAGCATAGAATCATTTAAAAATCAATTTAATATCAACTACCTCACTGCAAACAATAAACTAGTATGTGATGTAAATAAAGATAAAGTCATTAAACTATATAATGAGGTAATAACATAATATTAAAAATAATAAAATAATTAAATAATACAATAATATTAAAAGAAATCAATGAGAATGAAATAATAAAAATAATAACACCCGTAAAACACAAGTACAACATAAGGAAAACATAATAATACTAAATATTAAAAGAAAATAACAATAATAAACTAGTAAAAATAATAGCACCTGTAAAACACAAGCACAGTCATTCTACAGTTCAGGAAAAAAAATCCGTCTTGGTTTAGAAAATTTTCATCTGGTTAGAATCTTTTGATCAGCTCTGTCTCAAAATGCTACTGTGAAATACAACTTTTCCAATATTTTAACAATTTGACCAAATGAACCATATTATTTTCTTCTTTAAGCATCAGGCAGAAGGGTGGTTGTGGCCAGGAGGGGATTGGTCTCCTCTCTCAGGCAACCAGCACCAGAACAAGAGGACACAGTCTTAAACTGTGCCAGGGGAAGTTTAGGCTTGAGGTGAGCAGCAAGTTCTTCACTGTGAGAATTGTTAGTCATTGGAATGTTCTGCCCAGGGAGGTGGTGGAGTCACCATTCCTGGAGGTGTTCAAGAGGGCATTGGATGTGGCACTTGGTGCCATGGTCTAGTAGTCATGAGGTCTTGGGTGACAGGTTGTATTTGATGATCTTTGAGGTCTCTTCCAACGTTAGTGATTCTATGATTCTATGAGTTTACATGTTGTATTTGTATCCCTCACATTTAACAGTGCCAATGTGTTCACCTCGAACCTGCATTTCCCAGAGTAACTCACTGTATTTCAGTGTCACTGTCTTGAATGATTTGAGGGTTGAATAGTAGCTGAAGGGATGTTATGAAGAGTCTTCAGAGACAGTGGTTCTGATACTAAAAATTGTCAGTGTGGGACTCTTAATTTGTTTTGACCATTCATTTTTCATTCTCTGAAGTCCATATAGAAGAAAGCAGTTAGAAAGACTAAAATTCCTGCATATCCCCCTTCACAGGCTGCATTATCACAGAGCATCACTAAAATAAATTAAAAGATCAAAGCTATGTTTTGATGGCATATTTTGTTTGTTTGTTTGTTTGTTTATTTTCCTTTTGGGTAGAAATTCCTACATCTCATTTCATCAGTACCAAGATTTGTTTGGTCTTGTCCTTCACCTCCCACTACATTAAACCTGGAAATGGAACAGGAGCAACAGATTCATCACAGGCATTGAAATTCACTCAGTAACATCAGGCAAGTGAAAGATTCTTCTATATTTCTATTTAACTTGAACCAGGCCTATTTTCATCTAACTCACTCACATGGAACCATCTTTTATTTTAACAACTGTCACATCACATCCATACATAGTTTCATCCATTTTACACCAGTCATACTGAAATCCTGTAGTCTATGATGTCATTTAATCAGTTTCTCTTTAACAGCATTCCAAGCTGAAATACACTTTGGTATAGAAATATCTTGAATTCTTTATTCAATTCTAATCACTCCCTCAAAATATCAGTTTAAATGAGAGATATGCCTGAGCAAGAACTGACAAAACCTGACTGAGCAATTTAAGTTTTTGTCCTGGTGGTATAGAATCATAGAATTGTCAGGGTTGGAAGAGACTTCAAGGATCATCTAGTTCCAACCCCACTGCTATGGGCAGGGACACCTCACACAAGATCAGGTTGCCCAGAGCCACATCCAGCCTCACCTTAAAAACCTCCAGGCATGCGGCTTCTACCACCTCCCTGAGCAACCCGTTCCAGTGCCTCACCACCCTCATGGTGAAGAACTTCTTCCTAACATCCAATCTGAATCTACCCACTTCTAGATTTGTTCCATTCCCCCTAGTCCTATCACTACCTGAGACACTAAAAAGTCCTTCCCCAGCTTTCTTGTAGGCCCCCTTCAGATACTGGAAGGCCACAATTAGGTTTCCTCAGAGCCTTCTATTCTCCAGACTGAATAGCCCAAACTCCCTCACTCTGTCCTCATAGGAGAGGTGCTCCAGCCCTCTAATCATCCTCATGGCCCTTCTCTAAACACATTCCAGCACCTCAAGATCATTCTTGTAATAGGGACTCCAGAGCTGGACATAGTACTCCAGGTGGGGTCTCACCAGAGTGGAGTAGAGAGGAAGAATCACCTCCCTTGACCTGCTGGCTATGCTTCTCTTGATGCGGCCCAGGACATGATTTGCTTTCTGGGCTGCAAGTGCACACTGCTGGCTCATGTTGAGCTTCTCACCCACCAATACCCCCAGGGCCTTTTCTTCAGGACTGCTCTCAAGCCAGCTGCTGCCCAGCCTATATTGGATTGCCCCAACCCAGATGCAGGACCTTGCACTTGTTCTTGTTGAACCTCATGAGGTTGTCATGGGCCCACCTCTCCAGCCTGTCAAGGTTCCTCTGGATGGCCTCCCTTCCCTCCAGCGTGTCTGCTGCACCACACAGCTTGGTGTCATCAGCAAACTTGCTGAGAGTGCAATGTCACTGTCCATATCACCAACAAACATGTTAAACAAGACAGGCCCCAGTACTTGTGGGAAGAGGTCTCTGAGGACTCCACTTGTCACTGGCCTCCACTTCGACATGGACTTATTGACAGCCACCCTTTGGGTGCAGCCATCAAGCTAGTTCTTTATCCACTGAATGGTCCATCCAGGATGTGGTGCGGGACAGCGTTGAAGATTTTACTCAGGTCCAGGTAAATGATGTCAGTTGCTTGGCTTTCATCTAACCAGCTCTCTTGCTGCTCAGGCAGCTTCCTTACATACTCCCTATTCCAGTTGTCTTTTCTTCCACTCCTTGTAGAGTTTCTTTTTGTGTGCCAGCATGTCCAGGAGCTCCTTGCTCATCCAGGCAGGTCTCCTAACAGTCTTTCCTGCCTTTCTCTTTGTGGGTATACTTTGCTCCTGGGCACGGACCAGGTGATCCGTGAATACTGACCAACTGTCCTGGGCCCCTCTTCCCTCTAGGGCATTGTCCAATGATCCTTTGGCCAGCAGATCCCTGAAGTGATCAAAGTCTGCATGCCTAAAATCCAGGGTTGCAAGCTTGAGATACGTCCTCCTAGTCGCCCTGAGGATCATAAATTCTATTGCTTCATGGTCACTGCAGCCAAGGTTATCCCTGAGCCTCACATTGGTCACCAGCCCTTCCCTGTTGGTAAGAACAAGGTTCAGCATAACACCCTTTCTTGTTGGTTCTTCTACCATTTGGAGGAGGAAGTTGCCATCTATGCATTCCAGGAACATCCTGGATTGCTGGTGCCTAGCTGTGTTGTCCCTCCAGCAGATGTCAGGGTGTTTGAAATCCCCCACAAGGACCAGGGCTTGTGAATGCAAAGCCACTTCTATTTGCCTGTGGAGTGCCTCATCTGCTTGGTTCTGTTGGACAGATGGCCTGTAGCAGACCCCTACAGTAATATCACCTTCCCCTGCCTTCCCCTTAATCTTCACCCATATGCTCTCAACCAGCTCATCATCCCTGCCCAGGTGGAGCTCCATTGATTCCAGCTGGTCACTGATACAGAGAGTAACACCTCCTCCCCTCCTCCACTGCCTGTCCTTCCTAAAGTGCTTGTACCCATCTATTCCTATATTCCAATTGGGGGAATCATCCCTCTAAGTTTCAGTAATAGTCACCATGTCATAGCATTCCAGCAGCACAGTAGCCCTTAATTCATCCTGTTTGTTGCCCAAGATGTGTGCATTTGCATAGAGGCACTCCAGCTGGGCTGGCTGTTCCACCCTCTTAGGTGAATCCCCCTTGATTCCCTTGGGGTGCCCCAGTGCTTTGTCTTTGGCTTGCCTTGGGGCAAAATTGTAGAGCCCTTGCAAAACCTCTTCCAACACTTGCTAGTACTCCATCTCTCTGCCTCTGGTGAGCTGCCCCAATGTTTGTTACAGGCACAAATGAGATTAGCAACCCCTTCCCCCTTCGAATCTATTTTAATGCCCTATCAATGAGCCCTGGCAACTTCTGCCCTAGAATCCTTTTGCCCCTCTGGGACAGGTACATCCCATTAGTTGCCTGCAGCTCTGGTGCCCTGTAAACTGAGCTGTGATCATAAAATTCAAACCCCTGTTGATGACACCAGTCCTGAAGCCATGATTTGACCTCTTGGCTCTTCCTAAATGTTCCCTCATCCTTCACCGATGTCAGAGGGACGGAGGAGGACACAACCTGAGCTCCTGATCCCTTTAGCAGTTGCCCCAATGTCCTGAAGTCTCTTTTAATTGATTGTGAGCCTCTCACTGCTGCATCATCACTACCTACCTGAAAAATCATCAGTGGGTAATAGTCTGAAGAACTCACAAGGGTGGGAAGTTTACCTACAACATCCTTTACCCAGGCACCAGGGAGCCAGCAGACCTCTCTATGAAATGGGTCCAGTCTGCATCTTGGGCTTTCCGCTCCCCTCAGCAGGAAGTCACCTACAACAACGACCCTTTGCTTTTTCTTTTCAGGGTCAGTTTTCATGGCTGGCCTGGGGCGGGTCAGCCTTGATGGTACCTCTGGCCTTTGTGTCACTTTTGGCCTTCGTGAGTCCCCATCCAGACTCACAACCAGTTCCTCCTTCAGAGCCTCATACCCATTCTGTAGGGGCACTGTGGGTGGTGTGCTTCTTAAAGGAGCACATTTGCTCCATTTGTATTGTTTTGTCAGGTAGCTACCTGCTCCCATTGACCCTGCACATGTGAGTTACTGCAGGAAGTCTGGGAGCTACCTGATGAGAGGATATCAAATCCTCTACTCCACTAAGAGTTGACTTCTGTTTTGTATTTGTAAAGATCAGTTCGTGAAAGTTATTGATTTCCTTCTCACTCTCCCTTATGCTTCTTAACCTACTCACCTCTTCCCTGACCTACATCACTTCAACCAGGAGGTGTGCCAGCCAGCTAAGCAGGTGAAAAACCTGCTCACACCTTACACACCAACAGTTAGTTTTGCCCCCTGTTGCCTGTAAAGGGCTGTGGCATTCCTCTTAGCCTGTGGCCTGGATGCCAATCTCCATTTTGGTAGGTGCAGAGAGCACAGTCTTCCTCCTCCAAGTAGCCACCATTATGCCTTCAGTAAGACCGAAACACCTTGTGTCATGCCCACACACCCTGCTAATGCCAATTACTGAGTTAATTCATGTGGAAGAGTATTATAAATTTCTCTGCACAAAGAGTAGAGATTTAATTACATAGTGAAATCAACTGTAAGGAGGAATTCTCCATCATGAGCGATTTATAGATTTATAATACAATGCAGGGAATAAAATACCTTCCAGAATAGAATAGAATAGAATAGAATAGAATAGAATAGAATACAATTAACCAGGTTGGAAAATACCTCTGAGATCACCAAGTCCAACCTATCACCCAACACCATCTAATCAACTAAACCATGGCATCAAGTGCTTCATCCAGTTTCTTCCTAAACACTTCCAGTGATGGTGACTCCACCACCTCCCTGGGTAGCACATTCCAATGTCCAATCACTCATTCTATGAAGAACTTCTTCCTAACATCTAGCCTAAACCTCCCCTGGTGCAGCTTGACATTGTGTCCTCTTGTTCTGGTGCTTGTTGCCTGTTAATATAATTGAAATTAAATACTTCATGAGAGAATTGTGACAATAGAATCTTTTCAGACAAAGAAAAACAATCTCATTAAAGCAAAATCTGCTAACTCAGTGTCAAACTTTCTTCTTCTGTTCTATCTTTGACTGGTAGTGTGGGGAAGTGAATCACACTGAAGACAGGACATTGGAAGTTTCCTAATCTCTATTTATCTCCATTTTCACCTCTGATTTATGCCCATAAGTGTTCTACAATTAGTTTGGTTGCAAAAGTAAACCTACAGGGTTCTATTAAGAAGCCTATTGGTGGCTTAGAAATACTGATATTAATGGAAATACAGACCCTGTGGTGCACTGTTCTCCTTTAGACTTTCTGTTAGGAATTTTTAGTCTAGTCTTTCACAGAGTCATATACTGGGGTGGGGGAGGGGGAGTACTAAGCACGCAGTCAGGTTCATTCTCCACAAAAGACAGTCAGAGGTCAGGGATCTACTCCAAGGATCTGCTTTACACATGATCAAACACAAGATGGCTAAACACAAAAGTTATGGGTCATGAGACATGTCCATGTGAAGAGTGTATACTAAATAATTTTTTTGTTCCATTGTCTGAGATGTTAGGGGGGTGTGGTCATGGATCTTCATATATTGGCATTTGCTTGTGCCACACTTCCAGGAACTTATTACAAAGTTGCATATACCTCAAACTTAGTCTTTTAGAGACCATCATTAAAAAAAGCCAAAACAGTTTCTATGGCACTAACAGTAGTGGCAATGCTTTTTTTTCTGAGACAGTATTGTTTTGTTCCATTCAGCTGAGTTATTTTTGGATTTCAGGTATGTTCTTGAGTGATACTGGAATTTTATTAGAATGTTAGATGAATCTTGAAATCATCCTTTTTATTTCACTGCAGGTGATGATAGTGAAAAGGAGGAAGTGATTTGCAGGAGGAAATAGGCACTTTTTGAAACTGAGTTATGTAAATATTTGTTTCCAATGACATTCATATATGAAAAGATGCAGAGATGTTCCATGAACACACTGTAATCTTGCTGTGCTTATAGCCTTGATTGCACTTCAATGTATCTGATGACAGTGTCTTTGTCTATTATAAATCTCTGATGTTCTTTAATTTTTCTCTTTTTTTTCTTTATTTTAATGTAGCTAGTATTCTGACACACAACCCTACTTCTGTATGTGTGCTCTGAAGAAGAGAACATTCAGGACATACACAGCTACTGTGGAACATCTACTGCATGTGTCAGAGCTCTGTGATACAGAAACCTATGTTCCAACAGGTACAGTTTTTCACAGCTGATATGTTTGTTTGCTTTCCACGAGGGAAAAGGAAGAGAAAAGATGCCAAAGAATATGAAGCAGGGGTAGAAAATGCAGCGTTATTACAGTTAATTGAAACTCTACTATAGTTGTACAAAATAAAAATTTCAGATACTCGATAGCTATAAATCAGCATAATTTTGTGACATTTATAAATTACATTGATTATAATATACATAGAATTTTTTCCATAGTTATAATAGAAAAGACATTTATTTGGAAGTGGAGGTATACTGTCATCAGGCAAAATACCTCAACAAAACTTCTTTGGAGAGAGTAAATTTCTCTGGGATCTCAAAAGAATCCTGTAAGTTGCAGTAGTTCTGTTCTGTGAAGTCCCAGCAGAAGCTGATCATCATGAACAATTTCACAGATCATGGCCAAATAAGTGAGATATTCATTAATGTAACTATAAGCATTACTGTAAGCAAACAAAAATCAGAAAACTAGCACTCTTAGCAGACATACTGAAGATGCAATGCTTCAGAGTATTTCCTCCATAGCAAGAGAACTTACTTTTCCTTCATTATTGTACATTTGATCTTAAATAAGCACAAAAACTGCTGAACTCTGATTTTAAGAATGGTAATTTTTTTCTTGGGAATGGTCCCAGGAATTGCAATTCTACCAACTTAGACTAATTTTATGCTCATGAAACTCACAGATGTCAGTGTGGTACCTTGCAATTTATCATCTGGTAATTAAATCAAGAAACAGACTTTCAGTGTGGCTGAGAACAGCTCACATTGACTTCCACGGGATTTTTATTTTGCAGAATAAGACCCTGACTCTAGAGGGGTAGATGCAGCAGGCATCTTCTGTGAGGCCCATGAGTGACCCCAGCACGTCAGGATGCTCAGAGGTTTTCAAGGTCAGTCCAGCACCTCCCAGTGTTGTGGCCTGATGGCAATGGACAAATTTTCCTCAGCACTGGTGCTGAGAGGCTTGGCTATTAAACCCCACAGAACTGCTGAGCAGTGTGGCAGTGTGTCATCAGAGACTACTGTGAACGTTAATGAAATTTAATGAGCATCAACCTGGAATAAGTAATTTATATTTTTAGCAAAAGAGAATAGGATGAGCAGATTGTATCACAGAAGCGAAAAATACCTTCTTAAAACCAAATAGAATAGTCTTGTGATTGTTTAGTTGTCTATCTTATCCCTATGACAGCCTTCAAAAATTAACTGATGCCTTCAAGCCTTCAAGTAATGCTGCTCTCAAAGCTGTATTAGTCTCATAACTCAGTGAAACCCACGGGGGACCCTTAATACAAACAGAGTCTTGGAAAATGTTGTGGTCAGCATCAGCACACCCAAAACTGCAGTAAAAATGGACAAAATTTATGGCAGAGACTGTTTCAGCTTACAACTTGATATTAGATGGGATTGTTCATGTTGCCTTCTTCAGTGCAGCATAATAAAAGTCAGCATTTTATTTACATCTGTATGACAGAAATATCATTTTGGGAGCAGTTTGTTAAATAACTGTAAATAGCTTTTTACTACTTCTTTTGCATTGCTTTATATCACTTTGTTTTCCCAGTGAAGAGTGAACCTGTGTAGCAATACTGCCTCCTGCCTCCTAAGACAGCTGGAGAGGCAAATAGCTGCTGAATACTGTCCTCTGTATCACTCCTCATTTTTTGGTGCTCAGGATTCCCAGTAGCTAAGCACACATGAACTCTTGAGGCACATTTATATGCTATTTTCTTATTTTCTGATTCTCCTCAACTTTTTGTATGAGTTTTGTGGTTGCAATTTCCACATACGCACTATTTGCCTTTCTTTTTGCCATTCTTCACCCAATTTCCAATTACACATCCTTTCAGTCTCTGTGTTATATATCTTTTTTCTCTGATGTTCTCATTGCTATCCCAAATTTTTCAGTGGGCTGCTTTTCAGTACAGCATGCGGTTTATCACATGCACATACACACACACACAAACACAAATTGCCCCCTAGACCCTGAAAAAAAATAATAAAAGACAGGATAAGGTGAAACTCATCCCTTTGGCAGTAAGACTTCACTGAACAAATATCTGTATCGCAGCCTGATCCAGCAAAGGGACACAGGAATATCTTGACATAAAAAATCTCCTTTAAATTTAGTCTAGGTTTCTAAATACACACACACACATTTTTTTCTTAGATATACAGTCATTACAATGTTCTTTGACTTCAAATGGGAATGCTAACAATGATGGCACAACTGAAATGTGCCTCCACTCTCATAAAGGAAATCTGACAGCCCAGAGATTCCACTCTAAACAGTGTACCAGATTTGACAGAACTTTCTTTTTCCTGTGGCACATAACCTTGTAGCAGTCTCCAGTTTTTGTATTGGTCTCCTGAGCTGTACAGTAATGAAAACCTAGAATAGTTTATATCAACTAGTATAAAGTTTATTAATTCCTAATTACTGTATTGTAACTCTACTATAGGTCATAGCCAATGTCATGTGTCTTTGCACCATGGACTGTACAAATCCCCAATAAAATGTACTCATTGACTCTAAGATTTTAAATAAACAATATAGAGTGTCAAAGGAAGAAAGGAATGTCAGTCTTATCTACATAAAATGAACTAAGAAAGTAAGAGGCTTACCAAGACTGAATGATCATCCATAGAGAAGTCTGAATTTGAAGCAAGTTTTAGAGAACCTTCTTTTCTTCTTGTTGACATATGAAATACAGAAAGAGAAAAATATATTAAAATTGAATGACTGAATACAAGAAGAAAAGTATTTATGTTGGAGTAGCTGAAAACAAAGAAAAAAAAAAAAAGTACAACTCTGAGTAAGCAAAGGCTTAATTTATCAGCTGCTATACCCAAAATATATTGGGGAAATAAAATTCTCTGACCTTCTGAGACACAAGATTTTGAAAACCTACAATGTATTTTGGAGCAGGACAAGTCTCAGATAGTTCTCATTTTGGTAAAGGACATTATATTTTCAGTTTTACCTTAATTCATGGTGAATAGAGAGGACTGATAAGTCAAACTTAGTCCCAATGAAAAAGTCAGTTAAGGTACAAGATACAACTGCACCACATCAGCATCTGTATACACTTGTATCATGCATTGAGGATGCCATGTGCTATGTATGTCAAATGCATATCAATATCTGCCCAAAATACATATACTATGGAATGGAAGATCTGTACCAGAATTGTACTAGAAGACAAAAAACCCCACAACATTTTGTGGACACCAAGTGGTATACAAATACCAAAGAGAGATAGGAGTATAAACAAGTGCAGATGCCATGTTTTTGCTTGAATGATAGTGAGGAGCCCTCACTCTCTCTTCCCATTTTTCAAGCTGACAGGGAGGACTGACTCCAGCTGGATCTGATGTCATCCAATTACCAACTAGAAATTAGAACTGATACGGCTGCACAGATATCAACAAAGACAAGCAAGCCAATAAGGATATGAAGGAAACATGGGGCAAAGCTGCTGCTTTAGGATTATCTCACCCAAATGTACAGAACTGTAAGTGGTAATGAGGGATCAGCCTTCTGCCTGTGTGGCTGTAATATCTGCATTGCTAAAATTAATTACAGGTGCAGAAGACAAATTACAACTGAGAGACCTGGACACCACTTGTGCAAATATTTGTGGGAAAGTTTTCGTATTTTTAACAGTAATTCATATTAGTCTATGCCTCATCTGTGAAACAGCCTTGGTTTGTCTTGCACTCCTAGAGGAGTGGGGGTAGGCCTGCCAGAGTCTTCTGGGACTCATATACATGGAGTTCATGAGCATATGAGTGAGGGAGACATGGATATTCATGTCACCTCCCACACTGAAACAGCTGACTACTCAGACCTTAGATTTGAGAAACACTCATAAAGCCCACAGGATATCCATGGCTTAATCTGCTTTCTAGAGTTGTAATACACTCAACGGAAACTGCTCTGACAATGGGAAACAATTATTTAAGAAAAGTTGGGTTTTAAACTCTCTGCAAATAGTGATTGTGTTTGAACTTCAATGTGTGGTCATCAAAGCAGTGGTCCCAGGACACTCCTCCTTGGCTTTAAGGACCAGAGATGAAGACAAAGTGAATGACTTGCTTAAGGACATGCAAGATATGGATTATAAATTATCTGTGAGATTTGGAGATTTGTTTTTCTATAAATGCCTTGTTCTGTGAAATTGTTGCATAAAGTTTTCAGTAAACACAGAAAACTCTACCATCAAGACATTCCTTATTTCAGTTGTTGCCCGGCGAGGAGCTCTGACAAGGATTTTGGTTACAATGTAGACCTTGACATCACCTCCACTCATAAAGTACTGTTAAGTTTAATGGGACTACAAAAGTGCATCCATATTCACAGTTAACAGCCTATAACTCTGGGAGAAAAAAAAAAAAAAAAAAGGTTTCAAACAAAAGAAGAAAGCTTTTGCTTTCCTATAAAAATGCTAATTTGGTTACACAACTTTGATATTGTTGCTTAGCCTTCTGATTTTTACTCTTTATATTGTAAATGAATAAATGACAGTTCTGAGGCATAGAAGGCAGAGTTTATTAAGCTCTTCTGTAAAGGTGAAAAGCCTGCTGACCTGAGTCTTCACTCTCTTGCAAGAAAAAGGAAAAATAAAGCAAAACAAGCAAACAAACAAAAATTGATGAAAGCATTTGGAGGAAATGAATGCTCTGTCATCTTAAGTGATGAGACAGTGAAAGATTGGTATCTGCATAAAGGTGGATGAATACATAATTATATACATCTGCCTCTTCTTTCTTGTTGTTTTAACATTACTTTCACAGGGATTCTTCTTCTGCCTAGATTTTTAACCAGATAGACTTTGAGGTTATAAGCAATGAATATTTATAAGCCAAATTTTCACTAGTCTGATATTCCATTTGTAATGAAATTGCAATATGGTTTATGATGTAATACCTCTATTGTGTTGCAAATATAGAAAAGAGCTTGCCTTCCCAAGCAAGCTAACCTGATGAATATTTGTGGTTTTCTTCTTTTATTTACATGATGTTTTAAAAATTGTTTTGATGATTCGACACTGTCCCGCACCACATCCTGGTCTCCAAACTGGTGACACATGGGTTTGATGGGTGGACCACTAGATGGATAAGGAACTGGCTTGATGGCCACACCCAAAGAGTGGCTGTCAATGGCTCCATGTCCCAGTGGAGGCCAGGGACAAGCGGAGTCCCTCAGGGATCAGTCCTGGGACCTGTCTTGTTCAACATCTTTGTGGGGGACATGGACAGTGGCATTGAGTGCACCCTCAGCAAGTTTGCTGATGACACCAAGCTGTGTGGTGCAGCAGACACGCTGGAGGGAAGGGAGGCCATCCAGAGGGACCTTGACAGGCTGGAGAAGTGGGCACAAGCCAACCTCATGAAGTTCAATAAGAGCAAATGCAGGGTCCTGCATCTGGGTCGAGGCAATCCCAGGCACAAATACAGGCTGGGCAGTGACTGGCTGGAAAGTAGCCCTGAGGAGAGAGACTTGGGGGTGCTGGTGGACAAAAAGCTCAACAGGAGCTCTCAATGTGCACTTGCAGCCCGCAAAGCCAATCAGATCTTGGGCTGCATCAGGAGAAGTGTGGCTAGCAGGTCGAGGGAGGTGATCCTCCCCCTCTACTCAGCCCTGGTGAGACCCCACCTGGAGTACTGTGTCCAGTTCTGGAGCCCCTATTACAAGAGGGATGTGGAGGTGCTGGAACGTGTCCAGAGAAGGGCCATGAGGATGATCAGAGGGCTGGAGCACCTCTCCTATGAGGACAGACTGAAGGAGTTGGGGCTGTTCAGTCTGCAGAAGAGAAGGCTCCGAGGTGACCTAATTGTGGCCTTCCAGTATCTGAAAGGGGCCTACAGGAAGGCTGGGGAAGGACTTCTCAGGATCTCAGGTAGTGATAGGACTAGGGGGAGTGGAATGAAGCTGGAGGTGGGGAGATTCAGGCTAGATGTGAGGAGGAGGTTCTTCACCATGAGAGTGGTGAAACCCTGGAATGGGTTGTCCAGGGAGGTGGTCAAGGCCCTGTCCCTGGAGGTGTTTAAGAGCAGGCTGGATGAGGCTCTGTCCAGCCTGATCTAGTGTGGGGTGTCCCTGCCCATGGCAGGGGGGTTGGAACTAGATGATCCTTGTGGTCCCTTCCAACCCTGAATGATACTATGATACTATGATGCTATGATCTGTTTGCCACTGAGAGCTAGCAATAATGAAAGTGAAAAAATATCCTCAGCCATTAGCTAAGGTTATGATTTGAAGGAAAAACCATTATGTTAAATTTTAAGTACTCCCTCTTCTCATATACCTTTCAGGAAGACCCATTCCACTTACAGGTAATGATCAGAAGAATTGACAAGTATAAGGACTGGTCATTTTGTTCATTCATTCTTTGGAACATCCAAAAGTTTTGGATTCTGGATTTGTATGTTAGAAATAGTGTATTAAATTGTCAATAAATTCTTAAACTGAGTTTAGCAAACTCAGTTCAGCAAAATCAGTTTGACTGACTCTACCAGGCCATTGAAACCTTGCTTAAAAGCCTGGCATTTTCTATTCAAACAGCAGCAATACTAGTGTCTCCGTTAACTTCTGATGCCTATTTGTACACCTTTTTACGATGGACTGACTGTATCTGACACTGTCACCTTGAATCTTCTTCTGGCCTGGAAGAATGAAAACTGCCACAGTGAAGGAAAAAACTTGGCAGTGCAACCTGCTAGTGTCAGTGGCTTAATGCTCACACTTGCCTTTATGTAAGAATCTTGTAATCCATACTTTTAAACATATGGAAATCAGGCATGCTGCAGAGATCTAACTCCAAGAAAAGAGCATTTTTTAAAAAGAAAAACAAAAAAAAGCATTTGAAATTTTATGCAACATTAATTATGGCAGCGTGACTCAGCAAAGTATTAATTTTCACTCTCATTAAAATTAATATATGTAGGCTTTGTTAATTACTAGCCTCTAATAGAACTTTAATCTTTGCATCCTGTTGGTTAGCTAAATGAAGAGCTGTGCTGTAAAGGGATGTGGGATATCCTTTGACCTCTGAGGGCATCAAAATGAAAACTACATCTCTGAAAGTTTAACTAGACTGTGAAAGTACAGGCCCTTTTCTTTTTTTATAGTACACTTTACATAGCTTGAGATGACACTTCTTCGGGTCCATTAATCAATCATAACTCATTGCTAATTAAGGGTTAGGCATACCAACAACAGCATTTCGGTTTTTCTGTATTCAGTTTTGCAGGCCCTCTCTAATTAGAGGATTATTCTGAGGAAAATTGATTATAAAGGAGAGGAACTCAGTGCTACAAAATGTTCCAGGAGAATATCCTACCAATAGAAAGGTGAGTAGGGAAATCTCTAAAGTTAAGTGCTGATATTTTACTTCCTAGATGAAATACTTACAGTTCCTTTGCATCAGTTAGCAATTATATAGGAGGTTGGGTTCTGTATGTTCCAAAAGCTTGGGGAATTTGGCTGATCTCATTACATAACACAAGAGGCCAGATATGACAATCATTTTGTGTACCTCACAAGCCTTGAAATTGTTCTGATTGAGAGGTCTGACTAGTGTTATCTCTTATTAATGTAGGAATAAAATTAGAAATTGTAATGTACTTGAAAGTTAGTTGTGGGGAAAAAGTCCGTAATAAAGAGATGGGGCAAATGAAATAACTGTTTGTCCTATTTTCTTTTCCTCATGTTGTATCAAGAGGAGAGGAAAGAGAAGGGAAGAGGGGAGAGGACAGAAAAGGGGAGGGGAGAGGAGGGAAGGAGAGGAGAGAGGAGGGGAGAGAAGGGGAGGGGAGTGAAGGGGAGTGGTGAGATGAGGAGAGGAGTCTTAGATTTTTTTTTTAATTGTAATCATGTAATTTTGTATCTTTGATTTTTTACAAATTGCTAATTAGAGATTTTATATATACATATATATTATTTTTTTCCATTCAAAGGTCACCATTTTCAATTTCATAGTTTCATAGTGTCATAGTATCATTCAGGGTTGGAAGGGACCACAAGGATCATCTAGTTCCAACCCCCCTGCCATGGGCAGGGACACCCCACAATAGATCAGGCTGGACAGAGCCTCATCCAGCCTGCTCTTAAACACCCCCAGGGACAGGGCCTTGACCACCTCCCTGGACAACCCATTCCAGGGTTTCACCACTCTCATGGTGAAGAACCTCCTCCTCACATCTAGCCTGAATCTCCCCACCTCCAGCTTCATTCCATTCCCCCTAGTCCTATCACTACCTGAGATCCTGAGAAGTCCTTCCCCAGCCTTCCTGTAGGCCCCCTTCAGATACTGGAAGGCCACAATGAGGTCACCTCGGAGCCTTCTCTTCTGCAGACTGAACAGCCTCAACTCCTTCAGTCTGTCCTCATAGGAGAGGTGCTCCAGCCCTCTGATCATCCTCATGGCCCTTCTCTGGACATGTTTCAGCACCTCCACATCCCTCTTGTAATAGGGGCTCCAGAACTGGACACAGTACTCCAGGTGGGGTCTCACCAGGGCTGAGTAGAGGGGGAGGATCACCTCCCTCGACCTGCTAGCCACACTTCTCCTGATGCAGCCCAAGATCTGATTGGCTTTGCGGGCTGCAAGTGCACATTGAGAGCTCCTGTTGAGCTTTTTGTCCACCAGCACCCCCAAGTCTCTCTTCTCAGGGCTACTTTCCAGCCAGTCACTGTCCAGCCTGTATTTGTGCCTGGGATTGCCTCGACCCAGATGCAGGACCCTGCACTTGCTCTTATTGAACTTCATGAGGTTGGCTTGTGCCCACCTCTCCAGCCTGTCAAGGTCCCTCTGGATGGCCTCCCTTCTCTCCAGCGTGTCTGCTGCACCACACAGCTTGGTGTCATCAGCAAACTTGCTGAGGGTGCACTCAATGCCACTGTCCATGTCACTGACAAAGATGTTGAACAAGACAGGTCCCAGGACTGATCCCTGAGGGACTCCGCTTGTCCCTGGCCTCCACTGGGACATGGAGCCATTGACAGCCACTCTTTGGGTGTGGCCATCAAGCCAGTTCCTTATCCATCTAGTGGTCCACCCATCAAACCCATGTGTCACCAGTTTGGAGACCAGGATGTGGTGCGGGACAGTGTTGAAGGCTTTGCTCAGGTCCAGGTAAATGACATCAGTTGCTCGCCCCTCATCTATTAATTTTGTCACCTGCTCATAGAAGGCAACCAGGTTGGTCAGGGAGGATTTGCCCTTGGCAAAGCCATGCTGACTGTTCCCAATCACCTCTTCACTATTCTTTTGAGCAAGTAGTGACTCCAGGAGGATCTGCTCCATGATCTTTCCAGGCACAGAGGTGAGACTGACAGGCCTGTAGTTCCCTGGTTCCTCCTTCTTACCCTTTTTGAAGATGGGGGCAATGTTTCCCCTTTTCCAGTCTGTGGGGACTTCACCAGATTGCCATGACTTTTGAAATATAATAGAGAGGGGTTTAGCAACCTCATCTGCCAGTTCTCTCAGTACCCGTGGGTGTATCCCGTTGGGTCCCATGGACTTGAACACTTTCAGGTTCTTCAGATGATCACGAACCTGATCTGCAATTACAATGGGCAGTTCTTCCTCCCCGTCCCTGGCTTTGTCTTCCATAACATCAGGAGTGTGGCTAGAGGCCCTTGCAGTGAAGACTGAGGTAAAGAAGTTATTGAGTACCTCAGCCTTTTCCTCATCACTTGTGACCATGTCACCATTTTCCTTTCTGAGGGGCCCCACACCTTCCCTAGTCTTCTTCTTCCCATTAATATACCTGTAGAAGTTCTTAGTGTTCCCTTTAATCTCCCTGGCTAGATTCAATTCAAACTCTGCTTTGGCTTTCCTAACCAGGACTCTTGCTGCTTGGGCAGCTTCCTTATATTCCCCCTGTTCTACCTGTCCTTCTCTCGACTTCCTGTAGAGTTTCCTTTTAAGTAATAGTGTGTCCAGTAGCTCCTTGCCCATCCAGGCAGGCCTCCTAGCATTCTTACCTGCTTTTCTCTTTGTTGGTATACAGAGCTCCTGGACACAGAGGAGGTGGTCCTTGAATACTGACCAGCTGTCCTGGGTCCCTCTTCCCTCCAGGGCTTTGTCCCAGGACACTTTGGCTATCAGATCCCTGAAGCGATCAAAATCTGCACGCCTAAAGTCTAGGGTCGTGAGCTTGGAATACTTCCTCCTGATTGCCCTGAGGAGATTAAATTCAACTGCTTCATGGTCACTGCAGCCAAGGCCGTCTATGAGCCTCACATTGCTTACCAGCCCTTCCCTGTTGGTGAGAACAAGGTCCAGCATAGCACCATTTCTTGTTGGTTCCTCTACCATTTGGAGGAGGAAGTTGTCTTCTATGCAGTCCAGGAACATCCTGGATTGCTGGTGCCTTGCTGTGTTGTCCCTCCAGCAGATGTCCGGGTGGTTGAAATCACCCATGAGGACCAGGGCTTGTGACCTGGAAGCCGCTTCTATTTGCCTATAGAGGGCCTCGTCTGCTTGGATCTGCTGGTCAGGTGGCCTGTAGGAGACCCCCACAGTAATCTTTCCTTCCCCTGTCCTGCCTTTAATTTTAACCCATACGCTCTCAACTATCTCATCATCCCTCCCCAGCTGGAGCTCCACTGATTCCAACTGGCTATTGACATAGAGGGCAATAGAAGCACATTTAGAAGCACATTTGTGAAATTTCTGAGCTTGGTGTACTTTTTCATATTTTGGAGGAATTAGAAGGGAAAAGGACTTTGGATAGTTGAATAGATCTAAAGCTACCCACAGCAGACATAGAAAGAAAAAAAAAGAATAGAATAAAACAAAAAGAAAATTGCTGGATGCTCTGGGACAAGTATTATTTTGTTTCTTATATTAGCCATCAGAGTAGTAGAATGCCAATTTCTGGATGTTTGCAGTTTTACATGGTGAGTTATTAATATGTATGTAAACATTCTTGTATGTGCTGGCTTTTGAATTTTTTAAGTATTCATTTTCTCTGTTGAAAAAGTAAAGCAACAGATCAACACAGTGGCAAATTCTGCATGCATTCCATCTAAAACCACTGAGCCTAGAAAATACCTAAGCAATTGGTTATGTATTTGCAGCACATTCTGATGTTTAGCTTCATGTCTCTTTTCAATAGTGTCATAAATTGTAAGTAAGAGAAATGGCTTGGCACACAGTAACTTGCCAAGCAATGAATTTGAAACAGTCAACAATTCATCATCTACCTCTTCAGTTCTTTCTATTAAACACTTTTAATATGCTTGTAAAATTATTTAAACTGCTATAGGTCTTTCTCCCTGGTCCTTCCCCAGGTTTCTGTTGGACTTGATTTTTGTGTCTCCTTAACTGTTGTATCTTGATTATCTCATCCTCACTGAAGACAATTCCAACTATTTTGCTAGGGGGATATTTGTAGGGAGAGTAGTAAACCTCATGTGGACAAAACCAGTAGTTTTTATCATGGTTACAGTTTCTAATTGTAAAGCTTTGCCATTTACTGTGAACCTGCCTATTCTGTTAATTTCAATTTTTCTTTAAGACTTCTTTAGATCAAATTAAGCCAAATTATTTCATAACATGCAAATCTGCATATGGACCCAGTTTGATGCAGTACTTTAACATGTATCTAACCTAAACTACTTTCATAAGTAAGTTCAGCCACAGGTCTAAACCTCTTGCTGAATGAAGATTGAGTTGCAACACACGCAAGGCAAATAATGCCAGAAATCATCACAGCCCCACTGATGTCCACAAGCCAACTAAGAATTCAGCACAATGGCCCCTGCTGAATGACCTTGATTTCTGTAATTAACAACGATGCAAGATTGTTCCCTTGGGTCTCCATTTTGTGACTAAAGTTCAGAATGCAAATCCCTTTCAGAGCAGTTCATCTCCATTTACTCCTGCAGTCTAAGAGTTAGATTGTTGTAACATAATTTTCTAGCTTTCTTCCACAGTCAATAAAAAGTGAGAAGTGTCTTTCAGTGAAAGCCTGGATGACTAGCTGTGGTGGGTTAATGCCTCTTTCTGAAAACATAAGAAGAAAGAAGGGTGGAGGGCTTGCAGGTACTTTACACTCCCTGAAGGGCATTTCCCCCCTGGGAAAGCTGAGTCTGTTCCACTTCCCCCTCCCTGCCCAGCTAGGGTATAAAAAGCAGGACATCATAGCAGTTGGATCTCCTTTTTGGCTCCTGCCTCTGCTGGATGAGAGCTAATGCAGCTGCCCTCCTGCTCCTCAGCCACATGGCCGGACCTGATCCTTTTTCCCTGCTGCCTCTGCACCTCCTCAGAGAAAGACTGGTTTTGTATTTTTTTTTTTCTGTCCCACTCCCATCCATTTGTGTTCCTTGCCTTTGTGAACCTTGTTTTTCCCTGTTATTGTTTTATATATATATAATTTGAAGAAAAAAAAATTATTTGCCTCTCTACTTCCAAGCTGACTCCAGATTGTTGCTTAGTGGATTTGCTCCTTACCCCTTTTTTTTTTCCCTCCTCTCCTTGTTTGAAGGGAGGAGGTGGGGGGGGGGGGAGTGGGGAAGAGATTCTCAGCCTTTTCCCATTTGAGCTTTTAACTCTCAGCTAAGGCTAAAACCACTACACTAGCCTAGTTTTACAAAAGTTAAGCAACAGGAATCCTGCTCCTTGCACTAATGAACTCTGTGTCCTAAGATACTGATTTCTAAGTACTATTCTAGAATCGCATTTTTAAGCATCTGATCATAATATAGTGTAAATGTTTCTAAGGATTAATAAAGTGTGCAAATTATTTCTTCAGTTCTGTAATAAAATACATGTTCTGAATTATTTATTTTTAAATATGAAATATGCAATAAAGACATTTTGTAACAGAACAATTAGCAGAATTTGCATTTGGCAAAAATTAACTTAGATTAGATACTGATGTGTACTGAGAAGGATTTAAAATGTATCATAAAGTCTGAGTAAAACTTCTAAGTTTCACAAGAAACATAATTCTGCTCCTGCTGGCTTGTCAGTTAAATCTAATACCTCTCTTTATGGACAAACCCTTGGGTCAGAGTGTGTGGAAAAGGAGAGAGGAATCAAGCAGAGGGCACAGCTGCTTCCTTCAGTGGAGTTATTTTTTGCCTTGGAGACCAAATAATGTGAAATCCTTACTGATCTGTTTATATCAAAAAGATAGTGTAGCAACAGAGGAATAACCAGACCAGTTCTGATTAGCAATGGTCTAGCCCAGTAACCTGTCTCCAGGTGTGACTAATGCCAGATGTTTCACAAGGAAGTGTCTGCATGATGGATAACAATATATGTCTAATTTTTTTTTATAAATCTTGCTCAAGTCAAGGCCTTAATTTATATTATTGGTGTGACGTCAATAAACTAAGCAGATATTTTTCATTTGAGATACCTGCATGTGCTATATTTTTACTACTCTTTTATTTTATAAAATGTTTTCTATTAAAACAAAAACAAAACAGAAATCCAACCAATCAAAAAACAAAACAAACCCCCCCACAAACCCACTAAAAGTCCTGAAAAATTACTTCCTTTGGCAGTGAGAGAAAATGGGAATTTCCATGTTTGGAAACTATAAGGGATTTAAGAAATGTTTTTCTCTGTCAGTTCAGCACATAGTCAGGTCAGGCAGTTTCAAGGCTGCAAGAATGAAATGTTTTGCTGTCCCCTGAACCCTGTTCGTGGCAATAGCATTCCATGCCTGGCAAAATAAGTAAAAGTTTGAAGGTAGTTCTTTCAAACTAAATTAGAGTATGCTTCCCAAAACCATGGAACGAGTTTTGTCATAGGCTTGGCTGACAGTGAAATGTGTGTGTGATGTTTTGATGGTGGCAGAGTATGTAGAAACTGAGAGAAACATTTTTTTCCTGTTTTAAGTCTGGACAGAGACAATTTTTTTATCTCTTTTTAAGCTTTTAACACATTACTAGTCTAAAAAGAGCAGTTCAAAATTTGTTACTCAGCTAAACTCAGGTTTTTAAAGAAGGACTGGACACAGTTTAAGGTTTTGCAATTGGAAACACCTCAGAAGAAGAGAGCGATTAAGGGAAGACAAACAGAGATGTGAGATTCCTCACTTCTATTGCTGTTACCCGTGCAAATACAGGACCCTCAAAGTCTTGCTTCTCTTGGGACTCCTTTATAAGCACTTTGGCAGATGTTCTTTAACAAGCTCCTGAAAGATGACCTCTTTCCAGCTGCCCTCCAAAGGGTCAGTCTAGCTCTGGGTGTTCCTGTATAGGCTAGGAGGAGTCTATGTAACAGCAACACCAAGTACAACCCTGGTCTGGAAGTCTGAGCCCCTAAGAGCCTTACTCATCTCTCTGCTGCCATCCAATAACCTTGGCTTTCTCCTTTGTTTTTTCTCTTACTAAGGACCGTGACTTCTTTGAACAAAGACTCATTGATCCCCTAATTTTACTCACTGTTTTGTTCTGAACATCTAACATGACACAAATATCTATTTATTCTTTTCATCAGAAAGCAGACATGATAACAGTAATCACTTTGTTCTAGAAACACCATACACAGAAATGTATCACACACAGCATCTGGAGTTATTTAGGTGCTCAGGGCATTAAATATTTGGACAAATCTGACAGTTCCACTGGAGTCACTCCATATTAACATGTAACATTTTCCCTCATTGTTTATCCTCATCCTGGGTAGTGTGTTGAATACTCTTAAATCCTATTTATGTTATTGCCTTGACTTAAGGCTAAGGATCCCATAGCCAGGGTAGATTGAATAGCTTTGTCCTGGAGCTGATATTGGAACTCCTCTACATAATTTTCTATTTTCCTCCTTTTAACTGGAGAAAGCTGTAACTTGAAGTGCCATGGAGTTATCATGAGGGCATGCACTCACACCTCCTCTCTGTTTCTCAGAAAATAAATGGACCTTCTTTCCATCAACTGAATTTTAGTGTTTCCTGAGACCTAGTATATATAAGTATTTAATCCACAGAATGTATATACATTTGCTTCTGTAAATTACATCCATATTTCTCCATCATGCAGATATACTTTCTTTATGCCTTGACACCTGTGGCATCCTCTTTCATGTCTTAGATAATTAACCTCCACTTCAGAGCACAGAAACAGAGACTTACGTAGCCAAGAGCTGGGATCTTCCAAGTGTAGGTGGCTTTGTGATATTATTTTCCAGCCTCTAAAAGCATTTACACATGATTTCAGTGAGGATACATTTTCATCAGCATTTCCACACATATATCCTACAAACAAATGCCAGGTAAGACATGCCCTGGGAAGCTTCCTTTTCTGCGTGCTGCTGTTGTTCTGTACTGTAAACAGCTGTGAAGCTGAAGCCAAAGGAGCACATGCTTAGCTGGATGTACACAGTAGATATTTTTAAAAGATGCATAATTTTTTTTTTTTTTGAAGGGCTACATATGTGAATGTGTTTTCAGAGGTAATTCTGTATCTTCAAATTAAGTCAAAGTGAATAGCTCTTTTTTTTTCCCTTTTCACCTCTGGGCTTCACCATAATATGAGTTATGAGTTATATAGAATAGAGTAGAGTAGAGTAGAGTGGAGTGGAGTGGAGTGGAGTGGAGTAGAGTAGAGTAGAGTAGAGTAGAGTAGAATAGAATAGAATAGAATTAGCCAGGTTGGAAAAGACCTTTGAGATAATCAAGTCCAACCTACCACCCAACACTATCTAATCAAATAAACCATGACACCAAGCACCCCATCCAGTTACTATCTAATCAAATAAACCATGGCACCAAGCACCCCATCCAGTTTCTTCTTAAACACCTCCAGTGATGGTGATTCCACCACCTCCTTGGGCAGCCCATTCTAATGGCCAATCATTCTTTCTGTGAAGAATATAAGTTAAACTATATTACAATCTTCATATGACCCAACTTCAAACACTGATTCTAATGCTGTTGCTTCCAAGTTGACTGAAATTTAAAATATTTATTTTTTAAAACCTATACTACTACTACTACTAATTCATGCTATCACATAACAGACAGTAGCTGAGCAAAACTAGTTACAGGGTTGGGGTTAGTTTGTGGCTTGTTTTTTTCTTCTTTTTTTTTTTTATTTTTTTTTTTTTTTAAGTCAATATGGGAGTTAAATGTAGAACGAAAATGGATCTGTGATTTGTACATGTTTAGACAGGAGGCAAATACTGACATAGAATGAAGATAAGGACTCCTGTGAGTATTTTCCTCCTTTCCTACCCCTGTCACCTGGACCATCTGAAGTCTGTATTGTAAATGTCAGAGTTAAGTTCTCTCTTTCTGGCTCAGGAGGCATTCAATAATGCACAAAAAATGCAAGTTTAAAAGTGCTTTTAATGTCTTCATGTTGAAAGTTTGCTGCATTTGGTTTTTGTACTTGCAGTAACAACTGTTTATTAGGTGATGTAAATCCTAGAAAATATATGTTAACATTATAATTATCATTACATTCATATTGGCTGAACATGCATGTGAATGCTTGACATAACCACAGAATCACAGAATCAATCAGGTTGGAAAAGACCTCAGAGATCATGTCCAACCTATTACTTAACACCACCTGACAATGAAACCATGGCTTCAAGTGCCACATCCAATCTTTTTTTGAACACCTCCAGGGACAGTGACTCCACCACCTCCCTGGGCACCATCTCCCTGGGCACCACCTCCCTGGCAGTGGCCAGTTACTCTTTCTGTGAAGAACTTTCTCCTCACCTCGAGCCTAAACTTCCTCTGGTGTAGCTTGAGATTGTGTGCTCTTGTCCTGGTGCTGGTTGCCTGGGAGAAGAGACCATCCCCCATGTGGCTACAACCACCCTTCAGGTAGTTGTAGATGGCAATAAGGTCTTCCTTGAGCATCCTACTCTCCAGGCTAAACAACCCCATCTCTGTCAACCTCTCCTCATAGGGCTTGTGCTGGAGTCCTCTCCCCAGCCTCGTTGCCCTTCTCTGAACAAGTTCAAGTATCTCAATGTCCTTCTTAAATTGAGGAGCCCAAAGCTGGACACAGTACTCAAGGTGTGATGTAGTTCTCTGTGCAAAAGACACATCTATATATTACTACATATCTATATTTATAACTAGGATGCATTGCACATTCCATGTACGTAAAAACCAGCAAGCACATATATAAGTACACATATAACAATACATTAATTTGAACAACTTACTGAATGCAGTGGTGAGCCCACAGGCCTACTCTTCTGACCAAGAATGGCAACAAACACTGAGCAGACACTTAATTATCTGCTAGGTCAGATATAGCCTCAAGGGCTCAGCTGTGGAAGTGAGGTACTACATGAGGAGTGCAGACTGTCTACAACCCCACACTGAGAGCAACAGAAACCATTTACTTTCCACCACATTTCAGGATTTTTGTTTGGGACCACAAATACCCTTCCCACTAACAATCAGTCTCAGAGCCATACCATGCTTTTTTTTATTGAAACAGGAAAGTCATTGTATTTCTCCTAAGAAAGAACGTTATCACCCTTTTTCTTTTTTTTTCTAGACAGACTATATTTATGTACTTCCTCTGATTTTTCTCCTGTGCATCATTTTGCATTTCTTTACACTGAATTTCATGTGGTACTTTATCACCTATTGCTTACTCTTTTACAATTCTGTCTCTTACAGAACTAGAGAGAATTTGAACATATAAATCACACTTGGCCTTCAATGAGCAAACTGCAAAAAGCCAGCCTTAATACAGACTGACAGAACCTCCAGCCAGTTCCCAGCTCTTCCCTCAGTATTGGACAGAAGGGCTGCAGTGCTACCAGGACTGCCACACACATCTGCTACTAGCCATGGGTTTCTCTAAGCAGGTCCACAACTTCAGGAAGTTCTCAAGCTGCACCAGGGCAAGTTCAGGCTCGAGGTGATGAGAAAGTTCTTCACTGAAAGAGTCGTTAGCCATTGGAATGGGCTGCCCAGGGCGGTGATGGAGTCACCATCCCTGGAGGTGTTCAAGAGGGGATTGGACGTGGCACTTGGTGCCATGGTTTAGTCATGAGGTCTGTGGTGACAGGTTGGACTTGATAATCTTTGAGGTCTCTTTCAACCTTGGTGATTCTGTGTGTGATTCTGTGAAATGATCCTGATACACATCAATATTTGAGGAAGAGGCTCAGCAAGCAGCCTGCTGACCTGACATTTCCCCACATTTAATACCTGCACTCTCACAGGAAGAAGACCATAAGAAAACAGAGCAGTTCCTGCTCTGCCTGACTGTTCTTTGTGAACAGCATGTTTCTGGCACATTGGAGAGAAAGTCACTGATAGGGTAAAGGAGTTTATCTTAAAGAATGGTTAATTGAAGTCTTTCTGTGCTGCGAAAGGAAATTTGGTTAAGCAAGTATTTTTTATTTTTTTAAACAGGAAAAAAACCTCCAAATATTTAAACAAAATATTCCAAACTAGACCTCGTCACAAGAAGATCACACATTTTTTTTTTTCTGATTAAGCTAATTTGTGGAGACTCTAAAGAAATATATTTGCAGCAGTTTTGGGCAACTGAAAATTGCTTTTTGCAATATAAAATACTGTACCTAGACTAAGTAAAACAGCAAACGATTTATTTGTATAAGGTATAAAAAGGAATACAGAGATTTTAATTTGTTTGTAAATTTCACTGAGCTATATAAATTCTAAAGAAATCCATATACAAATTAGAGTTTTTAATTTCATTCAAATAAAATGTTGTACAGGATTCAGTTACTTGTCTGGTAAAATTTACTTGTAAATTAGCCTCTTAATTAAAAACTATTTTAAAATGGTTGAGCATATATTTTGTTTTATATATTTTAAGTTTGTTTTTGCATCTCTTAGACTGGTGCCTCGGTCCAGAACAGAAGAGACTCAGTTCTGTTTGGACATTCATGTGGTATGAAATTAGACACACAAATGAGCCCAAAATGTCAGCAGCAAGGCTATTTATTAATAGAATAAAGTGGATGGAACAGAAGAAGGGAGAGAGAGAGGGGGAAAATGGAAAGAGAGAGAGAGCAGGAAAGGCGTTATATTACCACCCTCCCCAGCCCCAAGAAGATTTGGGTCTGTGGAAGGGTGATGCTGCAACCATGTTGGTTTATCCTGTCCACCCTGGAGGAGAGGAGGAAGAGATCCCAAAGCCCAAGTCCTTCTCTGAGCAACCTCCAGCATGTGGTGCCTTCAGTAAAGATGTCTTTTCTCTTCTCCATGAGTTACAGCAGGCAAAACTTAGGGCACAGACAGAAGGTTCCTGGTCTGCTGCTTCCAGGATGGATGTTCCTGGTGATGATTTTTCTCTCAGTCTTTTTCTCTCCGTGTTTTTCTCCTCCTGAGTAGGCATCACTCAGGTCTTGTATACAGTTTTTTAGTCACAGTTTTTTTTTGTCACAGTTTTTTTTTGTCACAGTTTTTTTTTAGGTATATGTCCAGGTATTGTCCCCAGGGAATCTTCCTGTGTATTCCTTGTGTGCTTTCCGGGGTCTGGGGGAGGATGGGGGGCTCTGCCTCCTCCTTCACCTTTTACCTGTCCATACACACAATACACATCAGGGGCTTATCATGCCAGGTAGTGAATCCATTGTATAGTCCAGCCTTTTCACCATCCTCCCTTCCTGGAGTAGATTGTGTTCTTGCCTGTGCACATTGCACAGAGTCAGTAACTGGATATGCACTTGCCCTAAATTTAGACTTGTCTTCTTATGCAGTTCCCACAGTAAGTCTTGATATTTTAGTTAAATGTTGTTTATATTTTCTGTGTTACAATTACTTGCCTTCCTTTTTGCCTCCCTGTGTCCAAGACTAGAATTACAATCAGTGATATAGTTTACCTTACCCTTTGCTGGTCCCAGATTCAAGCAAATTGTTGATTTTGGCCATAATTGCTTCTTGAATTAGTAACTCTGTGTCATTTTGGAGTGAGAAAAGAATTACCTCTTACATACTGTAAAGTTAGTTGTTCCAAAGTAATTATTTAAGCTGCTGAGACAGTGCTTCTCTAAACAATTTTCTACTATAATAATTGGCCTGTTTCTAGGCATGCAATCATTTTCCTGTATCATTCTGTTGTTAGACTTAGTTGTTTCTTTAGTTGTTTCTCTGATCTCCCTTAGCAGAGATTCAGTACTCTCATCATTGTGACAAAATCAAGAATCCGGCTCCACTGATATGTTTGAATTCTGAAGAGTAGAATTAGTAATTTTCTGTAAAGATCCTGCTCTTTTTAATCACAAAAACATTTCTTACTGGCTGGACCTTAGCTATTCAACCAAGTGGGCTAGAGGATGGAAATCTTTCACCACTTTCTGCACTGTTTAGACTGTTTCAGCCTTCCCATGCCCATCTTTCCATGCCTGTCTATGACACTTTACAGCCCTAAGCATCTGCCTCTTCCTCTAGTAGGAAGCCCAATGCCAGCCCCTTGGAACATCAGATAGAATTTGTGGTGTTTTGTAAGGGAAGAATGGTGTGAAACTCTGTAATGTGGGGGCATGGACATAACCCATTCAGATTTTATCCTTTATCCTTTGGTTCCCCTGGTTCTCTCACACCACCTTCAACAGCACAAACATGCTTTTTTGCTAAAGAAGTGCTGCCAAACCATATTTCCCTGATGTATATATTTACATGTTTCTATTTTCCTACATGCAACAGTGCATGCTTTCAGATGGTTGATTTGGCAAAATGCATCTAAAAATTATTTTAAAATCAAATTTTTTCCCCACACTCTTAGGTCTAGTGTGACTTAAAGAGATTATTCAAACATGCAAAAAACAAACCAAAACCAAAACAAATAAACAAAAACACCAAAACAAAACAAAAAATAAATCCAATCCAAACCAACCAACCAACCAAAAAAAAAAAAAAATCCAACAGAAAAAGTCACTTGTGGAATTCCAGAGAACTACCCTGGTATTTTGAGAGACTCTTGTCTGGCTGTTTAATAAGTAGAGTGGTTCAACTATGCATTAGCATATGATAGTCCATCTAGCTACTATTTACTGAAATCGTTTGGAGGACTGTCATCCAGGTTATGCCAAAAACCTTACCTAGTACAGATATGCCACATCTGCCTTCTCATCTTTCAGATAGGACTTTGGACTTTGTCAAAACAAATGTGGCCTTTTGGGCAATATTTTTCCCAAAAAAGTCATAGCAGCTGTTTTTATCACTTCATTAAATTGCAGAGGATTCAAAATAATTTTTGTTGACTTGTTCTACAATTTCCTTAGCTTTTTAAATTTGCATTAAGTGAGGACGGACTCCTTCTTTTTCCCTTTCTGAAATGTTCCCCACTGGCAACAATTTTGCAAAGATAATTGCTTCTAGAGGTTTCCATTAATTATACAGTAAAATAGATAGCAGTATTATATAATGTCAATTAGTATTCATAGCTCATACTTGCATTGTACAAATATCACAGAGGGACATAACATTTTCATTGTTTTGGTGACTAAATTTGATATAAAAATTATATAGATCACCTGCAGAGAGACTCTTTAAGAAGTGAAGCAGGTTTGCTCATATTTCACTTTCACAGCATTGTGTGGCTAATCAACAATTCACTTGGAATATATTTATGCTATTGACATAATAAGAAAACCACCTTTAAGAAAGCCTAATCTGCATTTTTTTCTCATTTTTTAAAAATTCCTATTCAGTATTTCTTTATGAAATTACATAATGACATAATCAGCTTCAAGTATATGCTGAAGTCCTACAATACATGCTGCACTTTGGCCACAACAACCCCATGCAGAGTTACAGACTGGAGTCAGAGTAGCTGGAGAGCTCCCAAACAGAGAGGGACCTGGGGGTGCTAGTTGACAGCTGGCTAAGCATAAACCAGCAGTGTGCCCAGGTGGCCAAGAAGGCCAATGGCATCCTGGCATGCACTAAGAATAGAGTGGTCAGCAGAAGCAGGGAAGTCATTGTGCCCCTGTACTCTGCATTGGTTAGGCCACACTTGGAGTACTGTGTCCAGTTCTGGGCCCCTCAGTTTAAGAAGGACATTGAGACACTTGAATGTGTCCAGAGAAGGGCAACAAGGCTGGTGAGAGGCCTTGAGCACAAGCCCTATGAGGAGAGGCTGAGGGAGCTGGGATTGTTTAGCCTGGAGAAGAGGAGGCTCAGTGGAGACCTTATTGCTCTCTAAACTCCCTGACAGGAGGTTGTAGCCAGGAAGGGGTTGGTCTCTTCTCCCATGCAACCAGCACCAGAACAAGGGGACACAGTCTCAAGCTGCACCAGGGGAAGTTTAGTCTCGAGGTGAGGAGAAAGTTCTTCATGGAGAGAGTCATTTGCCATTGGAATGGGCTGCCCAGGGAGGTGGTGGAGTCACTGTCCCTGGAGGTGTTCAAGAGGGGATTGGGCATAGCACTTGGTGCCATGGTCTAGTCATGAGGTCTGCAGTGACAGGTTGGACTTGATGATCTTTGAAGTCTCTTCCAACCTTGGTGATTCAATGATTCTGTGAAAAGACCAGACTGTCTTAAAAAAAATTTCTTGTAGTGGAACCTAATAATGCAAGTAGTCAAACAATAGAGGAGTTTTCCACAGTGAAAGTGGGACATTCTGAGCTTCATTTCTCATAAAAGAAACATGGCTGGAGATTTCTCCCTGGAATAGCTCCACTAGCTGTGTGGAGATTTAGAACTGGCTTGTATTCAATGAGGAATTGCATACAAGTATGCAGTTTTTGGTGTTTCTCAGAGGAATTAAAGCCACATTTAAACATCAGGTCAGCTTTGTAAAACCAGTCATAATTGCTCATTTTGACTCAAAATGGTGTATCAAATAACTGAACTCATACTTTTAACATTTATAAATATCTCAGCAATCACAAACTTGTAAAAGTTTAAATCCTCTAATGTAGAACAGATGCTGAGCCTGTAAGCATGGCTGTGTCCTACTAAGATCCTTCCTCTGAGGTTGCCTTTATATATCTGCATCATTCATTCAGTGTCTGATCCCCTAATCATAAATGTATTCAGTCAATTTGGTTTTGCTGTTGTTACCATCGTTATGAACATGATGACATATGTGTGTAGGGAATTTACTGGGTCTGCATTTGAAACTGTTTATATCTGCTAGCTACTGCAGCTTCTTTCACATCTCCAGGTTTTAGTTGAGAAGCTTAGTTGCTATTAACACATGTATAATTTAAGAATCATAGAATTGTGAGGGTTGGAAGGGACTTCAAGGATCATGTAATTCCAACCCCCCTGCCATGGGCAGGGACACCTCACTCTAGATCAGGTTGCTCAGAGCCCCATCCAGCCTGGCCTTAAAAACCTCCAGGAACCTTCCTCACCTCCCTAGGCAACCTGTTCCAGTGTCTCACCACCTTCATGGTGAAGAATTTCTTCCTAACATCCAATCTGAATCTACCCATTTCTATTTTTGCTCCATTTCCCCTAGTCCTATCACTCCCCAGTATCCTAAAAAGTCCCTCCCCAGCTTTGTTGTAGGCCCCCTTAAGATACTGGAAGGACACAGTTGGGTCTCCTTGGAGCCTTCTCATTTCTGAACAACCCCAACTCTCTCTCTCTGTCTATAGAAGAGGTGCTTCAGCCCTCTGATCATCCTTGTGGCCCTTCTCTGGACACGCTCCAGCTCCTCCAGATCTTTCTTGCAATAGGGATTCTAGAACACAGTACTCCAGGTGGGGTCTCACCACAGCAGAGTAGAGGGGGAGAATCACCTCTCTTGACCTGCTGGCCACAATTCTCTGGATGCAGCCCAGGATGTGATTTGCTCTCTGGGATGCAAGTGTATCCTGGTGGGTCATGTTGAGCTTCTTGTTCACCAGTACCCCCAAGTTCACAAACAAGGCTAAATATCAAAAATAAGACTATTTATTAACAGAATGAAGTGGATGGAACCGAAGAAGGGTGAGAGAGGAAAAATGGAGAAAGAGAGAGAGAGCAGGAAAGTAATTATATTACCACCACCACCCAGCCCCAAGATTATTTGGGTTCAAGGAAGGGTGCTGTTGCTTTGGCTTGGAGGAGATATCATCCTTGTTGGCTTGTGATGTCCCTCCTGGTGGAGGAGAGGGAAGTCCAAGTCCTTCTCTGAGCAGACTCTAAAATGTGGTGTCTTCAGCAAAGATGTCTTTTCTCTTCTCCATGAGTTCTTTTCTATAAGCAGGCAAAACGTAGGGCACAGAAAGAGAGTTCCTGGTCTGCTGCTTCCAGGCTGCATGGTGGAGTCTTTTCCTCTCTGTTTTTTGTCTCTGAGCTCCTAAGGCTTAGTGTCTTTTATTCAGTTAATTGCATCTTCCCATGGCCCACATCCCAGTCACATTAATGCATATGCCATCACAGTATCACAGTATCACAGTATCGCCAAGTTTGGAAGAGACTTCAAAAGATCATCGAGTCCAACCTGCCACCACAGACCAAGTGCCACATCCAATCCCCTCCTAAAGACCTCCAGGGATGTTGGCTCCACCACCTCCCTGGGCAGCACATTCCAATCACAAATGACTCTCTCCATGAAGAACTTTCTCCTCACCTCGAGACTAAACTTCCTCTGGCGCAGCTTGAGACTGTGTCCCCTTGTTCTGGTGCTGGTTGCATGGGAGAAGACACCAACCCCTTCCTGGCTACAACCACCTTTCAGGTAGTTGTAGAGAGCAATGAGGTCACCCCTGAGACTCCTCTTCTCCAGGCTAAACAATCCCAGCTCCCTCAGCCTCTCCTCATAGGGCTTGTGTTCAAGGCCTCTCACCAGCTTCATTGCCCTTCTCTGGACACGTTCAAGTGTCTCGATGTCCTTCTTAAACTGAGGGGCCCAGAACTGGACACAGTACTCCAAGTGTGGCCTAACCAATGCAGAGTACAGGGGCACAAAGACTTCCCTGCTCCTGCTGGCCACACTATTCCTAATGCAGGCCAGGATGCCATTGGCCTTCTTGGCCACCTGGACACACTGCTGGCTCATGTTTAGGTAGCTGTCAACTAGCACCCCCAGGTCCCTCTCTGTTTGGGAGCTCTCCAGCTACTCTGACTCCAGCCTGTAACTCTGCATGGTGTTGCTGTGGCCAAAGTGCAACACCCAGCACTTGGACTTGTTGAATGCCATCCCATCAGACAGGTCATTCACAGCAATCTTATCTTTTTGTTGGACATTCCAGTGGGTCTTTTCATCATCCTCTCTCTGGGCAGCAGTTATCTGAGTGAGGAGCAAAGGTGATTTTATCTTTGTTGATTCACATCAAGAAAGACAAGATTTAGTCTGTTTCACCAGCCTATATCATTGCTTGGGATTACCCTGACCCATATGCAGGACTTAACACTTGTTGTACTTCATTCGGTTGGCTTGGGCCCACCTCTCCAGCTTGTCAAAGTACCTCTGGATGGCATCCCTTCCCTCCAGCATGTCTACTTCACCACACAGCTTGGGTTCATCAGCAAACTTGCTGAGGGTGCACTCAAAGCCACTGTCCATGTCACCAGCAAAGATGTTAAACAAGACTGGTCTCAGCACTGATCCCTGAGGGATTCCACTTGTCACTGACTTCCACTTGGACATGGACCCATTGACAGCCACCCTTTGGGTGCAGCCATCAAGCCAGTTCTTTGTCCACTGAATGGTCCATCCATGGAACCCATACTGCACCAGCTTAGAGACCAGGATGTGGTGTGGGACAGTGTTGGAGGCTGTGTTCAGGTCCAGGTAAAGGTCATCAGTAGTTTTGTTAGGAAGGATTTGCCCTAGGTGAAGCTGTGTTGATTGTGCCAAATCACTTCTTCATTACTCTTTTGCCTCAGGAGTGCATCCAGGAGGATCTGCTCCATGATGTTACCAGGGACAGAGGCGAGATTGAGTGGCCTAGAGTTCCCTGGGTCATCACTCTTTCCCATTTTGAAAATGTGGGTTATGTTTCCCCTTTTCCAGTCAGTGGGGACTTCCCTGGACTGCCAGGACTTTTGGAATATGATGGAGAGTGGCCTAGCAACCTCATCCACCAGTTCCCACAGCACCCGTGGGTGTATCCCATTGGGTCTCATGAACTTGAACATTTTCAGGTCCTTCAGATGGTCCCAAGCCTGATCTTCACTCAGAATAGGCAGTTCCTTCTTCCAGTCCATGCCATTATCTTCCATTATTCTGGGAGTGCAGCTGGAGCCCTTGCCAGTGAAGACTGAGGTAAAGAAGTCATAGAGAACCTCAGCCTTCTCCATGTCACTCGTCACCAGTTCCCCTGTTTCCGTTCTGAGGGGGCCCACACCTTCCCTAGTCTTCTTTTTACCATTAATCTACCTATAGAATTTTTTGCTGTTCCCCTTGATCTCCGTAGCTAGATTTAATTCTAACTGACCTTTAGCTTTTCTAATCAGCTCTCTTGCTGCTTGGGCAGCTTCCTTACATGTCCCCCTTTCCAGATGTCTTTTCTTCTACTCCTTGTAGAGCTTCTTTTTGTGTGCCAGCATGTCCAGGAGCTCCTTGCTCATCCAGGCAGGTCTCCTAACAGTCTTTCCTGCCTTTCTCTTTGTGGGTATACTTTGCTCCTGGGCACGGAGCAGGTGATCTGTGAATACTGACCAGACGTCCTGGGCCCCTCTTCCCTCTCGGGCATTGTCCAATGATCCTTTGGCCAGCAGATCCCTGAAGTGATCAAAGTCTGCATGCCTAAAATCCAGGGTTGCAAGCTTGAGATACATCCTCCTAGTTGCCCTGAGGATCATAAATTCTATTGCTTCATGGTCACTGCAGCCAAGGTTATCCCTGAACTTCACGTTGGTGACCAGCCCTTCCCTGTTGGTAAGAACAAGGTTCAGCATAACACCCTTTCTTGTTGGTTCCTCTACCATTTGGAGGAGGAAGTTGCCATCTATGCATTCCAGGAACATCCTGGATTGCTGGTGCCTAGCTGTGTTGTCCCTCCAGCAGATGTCAGGGTGTTTGAAATCCCCCACAAGGACCAGGGCTTGTGAATGCAAAGCCACTTCTATTTGTCTGTGGAGTGCCTCATCTGCTTGGTTCTGTTGGACAGATGGCCTGTAGCAGACCCCTACAGTAATATCACCTTCCCCTGCCTTCCCCTTAATCTTCACCCATATGCTCTCAACCAGCTCATCATCCCTGCCCAGGTGGAGCTCCACTGATTCCAGCTGGTCACTGATATAGAGTGTAACATCTCCTCCCCTCCTACCCTGCCTGCTCTTCCTAAAGATCTTGTTTTTACATTCAAGCTAAAAGTTCCTGCTTAAAAATGGCACCAAAAATATCCACTGTGTCACTGAGGCATGAAAGCAATTGTCCCTGGAATGATAGGTATAAAGGCTTTATCAGTATAGGATGTAGAAAACAGATACACACAGGAGCATGAAAGCAAAGATATAGTTTGAGACAGATTAAATATGATCCAGGGGCAAAATTCAAACAGGAAACAGGTGCATTAATACAAATGTGTAAACTAAGTAGTCTGGGAAGACCCCTGAACTCAAGCTCACAAAACCTGTGGTGTGGTCATCACAACACTGGAAAACCACTGTGGAATTATAGACACAGGTCACCAAATTTCTGAACCTGTTTTATATGGGCTATATTTAACCATCTTCTCTACTAAATACCATAGAAGCTTGAACTAGGTTCCATGTTTTTGAACGGTGTACAATGTGACCTTGGACCTTACCTGAATCCAGCAGGTGTAAGTGTAATACAAACTAATTAGGAAGAAATTCTACACAGAGAGAGTGATTGCCCATTGGAATGTGCTGCCCAGGGAAGTGGTGGAGTCACCATCATTGGAGGTGTTTGGAAGGAGACTTGATAGGGTGCTTGGTTGCATGGTTTAGTTTATTAGAATGTGTTGCATGATAGGTTGGATGCGATGGTCTTGGTGGTCTCTTCCAACCTTGTCTATTCTATTCTATTCTATTCTATTCTATTCTATTCTATTCTATTCTATTCTATTCTATTCTAATAATAGGAAGAAAATACTGTAGTTTCCTGTGTGTTTCTGGTACAGCACTTTTACTTTTCTTCTAATACTGGCTTTATAAAGCATTACTTTTATCACGTCAGATGCAGAAATTGCACCTGCCATTTTCAAAATGGTCAGATTTGACCAAATTGTCTCCATTATACCAAATAATGAGAGCTTAGTTATTAATAGTCAGCTTTATTTCCTCATTTTCTGTGAGTAAATTGTAAAAGCAGCAAGGGAGCTGCAGTTTTTCAGAAGTACCTTACTCAACAAGATTATTTCTACTGAATTTAGTGGGAGCGAAGTCCAGCTACCACTGGGTAAACTTGAGGCTCACATCTGAATTTTAGAAGTGTGAAAAATAGTTTCTTCAAGTCTGACTGCTAAATTTAGCCTATTAGAGGGGACTACCAGACTAACACTGATTTTTTTTTGTTGTAGCAGGACTGGTATTTACTTGATTGCAAGAACCTAAACTTTCTGATTCTTCTTCCTTTGTCATTCTAAAAATCAGTTGCCAACTAGTCTATGTGTTACAGGGATCTGAAATCAAAACATGCTATTAGGCTCAGGGCTACTAAAAATACCAGAGAAATATTTAGCCTGTCAGCTTTGTTTCTTTGCTGTCTTTGTGAAATACAGTATGCTATTAAGGCAAGGACAGATCCATCCTTTGATGGGTTTTGCACAGATTTGAGTAAAAGATTCCTTCATTGCTCCTGCGAGCAGTTTATTTGGCTTTATTTCTTCCAGATAGTGCTGTGTGTATACTGCTTTCCATCAAGGCAATGCTCTCTACAGGCAATGCCCAGTTTAACTAGGGATTTGTTCTCTGGGAAGTTTTCTGAAGAGCAGATGATGAATGTTTGAGAGCAGCAGAGAGACATGCTCATAACAGCAGTGGACTGAATGAATAGTTAACAGAAAAAGAGTGAAATACAGGCACTAGGGAGAAAATGTGTGGAAAAAAATATCTTTATTAATATATCCTATTACTCACACTCTGTGTCTAAACCCCTTAGACCAGAAGGTATCAGCCAGCCACTGCTGTTGATACTCTCTGGAATATGCATATTCACCACCCGGACTCATACCTAAAAACCGTATGAAAGATCTGAGCAACTACTGGCTCAGAAAAAGGAAAAGACCTGGACAATGCTGCTAAGAAGGAAAACACAAGAGAAGGAAAAGACTGGGGCAATGCTGCTCTGAAGAAAAATGGAGAGAATACCAGGAGAGAAAAAATGACAGACATCACCATGTAGCCTGGAAGAAGCAGGCCAAGAGGAGCCCTCTCTCTGTGTCCTAAGTTCTGCCTGCTACAATTCATGGAGCTGAAGAGGCTTCTCAGAGGATAGCACAGCCAACAAGGACATCTCCTCCATGCCAAAGCTGCAGCAACCTTCCTCTACAGACACAACACCTTCTCCATGCCAAAGCTGCAGCAGCCATCCTCCACAGACTCAAACTGTCTTGGGGGGTGAGGGATGTGGCATTATAATTCCTTTCCTCTACTCTCTCCCTCTTCTCTCTCTCACTCTCTATTCTTTCTCTCTCTCCTTCTGATACATTCACTTTATTTACTTAATAAAAAGTCTAGCTGTTGATATTTTGGCCTCATTTGTGCCTCTAATTTCATAACATGGGAACATTCAAAAGAACTGAGTCTCTTTCTCTCTCTGGACCAAGACAGGCTCTATAGATGCTATGAGCTTATTTCTGAATTTGGATAATCAAAATGCTGGAAGAAATACAGAAGTGTTCCTTTGGAAGCACTAGTAGGACGAAAAAAATGTGAACTAAAAAAATTGATATTTAAAACCAAAAAAGATTGTCTTGAAAAAAAGACGAGGGGTAGAGATGTTTCTATTTTTCATTGAAAATGCTAGGCCCTCCATTTTACAAAAATATTATTACATATTGTATCTATATGGTTATCAATTTCTACCTGGGGTGTGAAAGAAAAAGCAAAAGAATTTATCAATTTTCCTCTACCTCAGAAAACACTCATTGGATCAAACAAACAATAAGTGGCCATTGTGGCTCAGTAGCTGATCGGGACCGCTCGTCCGGAACCGCTCCGCTTAAGCTGTGAGTTTCTCGGGGTTTTTCTTTTGCTTTTGCTTTCCTTTCGGGGCTTCGCGGGTCGGGAGGACTGCTAGTAGGGGGAGGAGCCGGCAGGATCGTGCTCACGAGAGCCTGCACGGGTCACGGGAGCCTGACGTCAGCCGCGGCAGTTTTTAAAAGCCGCCCGGGCTGTGCGCGCGGCGCCATTGTGGCTCAGTAGCTGATCGGGACCGCTCGTCCGGAACCGCTCCGCTTAAGCTGTGAGTTTCTCGGGGTTTTTCTTTTGCTTTTGCTTTCCTTTCGGGGCTTCGCGGGTCGGGAGGACTGCTAGTAGGGGGAGGAGCCGGCAGGATCGTGCTCACGAGAGCCTGCACGGGTCACGGGAGCCTGACGTCAGCCGCGGCAGTTTTTAAAAGCCGCCCGGGCTGTGCGCGCGGCGCCATTTTGGCTCAGTAGCTGTCTAGCAGCCAGGTGACAAAAAAAAAAAAAAAAAAAAAAAAAAAAAAAATCCCAAACAGAAAACCCGAACCTTAAACATTGCATCATGGTCGTCACTCGGACGAAGGGTAAAAAAGCAGCGTCTGCCCAGACAGAGCTGTTTCACCAACATGCTGGAGTCCAGGCTGTCAGCTGCAGAGAGTGCTTCAGCCTGGCACTTGGAATAGAGGGGGAGGGAGAGGACACCTGTGTCCGGTGTGAGCAGGTGAATTTTCTCCTCAGCATGGTGGCAGAGCTGAAGGATGAAGTGGCCGAGCTGAAGGAGGAGGTAGCTAGGCTAAGGACCATAAGGGAAAGTGAAAGGGAGTTAGACTTGCAGGAGAAGGCTCTGCAGATCTCCCCTGCTGAGGGAAGGGTTTCTGCAGGCAGAGAGGGATGGATACGGGTCCCTGCCAGGGGTGGCAAGAGAAATCCACCCCGACCCTCTCCTCCTCCTCCTCTGCCCTTGCATAATAAGTATGAGGCCCTGCAGGCTGAGGGCAGTAAGGATGAGAGGGCTGAGTCTGAGGAGCAGCCATCCAGAGGGGAGCCTAAGGCCAAGCGGACCCCACCAGCTGTAACGGCCGGCTCTGGGGGGAAGCCTAAGCCCAAGCGGTCCCCACCGGCTATAACGACTAGCTCCACAAAGAAAGGGAGAAGGGTTATAGTTGTTGGGGACTCTCTCCTGGGGGGTACTGAGGGACCCATATGTCGTCCCGACCCATCCCACAGGGAGGTCTGCTCCCTACCAGGGGCAGGGGTTAGGGACATTGCAAAGATATTCCCTGAATTAATCCAGCCCACTGACTATTACCCTCTGATGGTAATACAGGCTGGGAGTGATGAGATTGACAGGAAGGGCACTAGGACAATTAAGAAGGAATTCAGGGCCCTTGGACAATTGATTGATGGGGCAGGAGCTCAAGTGGTGTTCTGCTCAATTCCTTCAGTGTCAGGGGTGTACACTGAGAGGAATGGGAGAACCCACACCATCAACAATTGGCTCAGGGGATGGTGCCAGCGGCAGAACTTTGGGTTCTATGACCACGGGGCAACTTTCACTGCACCTGACCTGCTGGGTCCTGATGGGGTGCATCTATCTAGAAGGGGTAAAAGAGTCCTGGCACTGGAGTTGGCAGGGCTCATTAGGAGGGCTTTAAACTAGGTCTGAAGGGGGTGGGTGGGGCAATCAGTCCCTCTGCAGAGGTAAGAGTAGGGCGCAAGGTAGGGTCAGTTGAGAAGTCAGGAACCCAGCTGCGATGCATGTACACCAATGCACGCAGCCTGGGCAACAAGCAAGAAGAGTTGGAGGTCCTAATCCATCAGGGCGACTATGATGTAGTCGCCATCTCAGAAACTTGGTGGGACAGCACCCACGATTGGAGTGCTACAATGGGGGGTTACAGGCTCTTTAGGAGGGACAGGCGAGGGAGAAGAGGAGGAGGGGTGGCTCTGTATATTAGAGAGTCAATCTCTGCCACACAACTTGTGGTGGAAGATGAGGTAGTTGAGAGCCTGTGGGTCAAAATCAGAGAACAACCTAACAAGTCTGACATCCTGATTGGAATCTGTTACAGACCACCCAACCAGGATGAGGCGGCTGATGAGTTGTTCTACAAGCAACTGGAGGCTGTCTCAAGATCATCTGATCTTGTCCTTGTTGGTGACTTCAACCTCCCAGATATCTGCTGGGAACTTAATTCAGCAGGGAGGAGGCAGTCCAGAAGATTCCTGGAGCGAATGGAGGACTGCTTCCTGACACAGCTGTTAAGCGAGCCTACCAGGGGACAGGCTCTGCTTGACCTGCTGTTCTGCAATAGGGAAGGGCTGGTGGGAGATGTGATCGTGGGAGGCTGCCTAGGGTGCAGTGACCACGAGATAGTGAAGTTTTCATTATGCAGGGAGATTGGGAGGAGCACCAACAGAACCTCCACCTTGGACTTCCGAAGGGCGAACTTCAGCCTATTTAAAAAACTTGTCTGCAAAGTCCCCTGGGTACCAGCCCTCATGAACCAAGGGGTTCAGGAGGGTTGGACCTACTTCAAACAGGAGCTCTTGAAGGCACAGGAATTGGCGGTTCCCATGTGCCGGAAGGCAAGCCGGCGGGGAAGGCGACCAGCCTGGATGAGCAAGCAGCTCCTGGAGGATTTAAGGGGGAAGAGGAGGCTGTATCACCTTTGGAAGGAGGGGAAGGCTTCTCGAGGTATGTTCAAGGAAGCTGTTAGATTATGTAGGAATAAAATTAGGGAGGCTAAGGCCCAGCTGGAACTGAAGCTGGCCACCTCAGTCAAAGATAATAAAAAGCATTTTTATAAATATATTAACAATAAGAAGAAGGGCAGGAAGAACCTGAACTCCCTAGTGGACCTGGAGGGGAACACAGTTACTGAGGATGAGGATAAAGCTGAGGTCCTGAACACCTTCTTTACCTCAATGTTTAACAGCAAGGCAGGAGTTCAGGACAAGTGGTCTCCGGAGCTGGGCGTTGGGGTCGGGGAGCAGAGTAATACCCTGGAAATCCATGAGGAGTTAGTTCGGGACCTGCTGAGCCACTTGGATATCCACAAGTCCATGGGACCAGATGGGATCCATCCTAGGGTGCTGAGAGAGCTGGCGGATGTGCTAGCTAGGCCACTCTCCATCATTTTCCTCCAGTCCTGGCTCACTGGTGAGGTCCCAGATGACTGGAAACTGGCCAACGTGGTCCCCATCCACAAGAAGGTTCGGATGGAGGAACCTGGAAACTACAGGCCAGTCAGCCTGACCTCAGTGCCAGGGAAAGTGATGGAGCAGATTATCCTGGCAGCAATAACTGCGCACCTGAAGGATGGCCAAGGGCTCAGGTCCAGCCAACATGGATTCAGGAAGGGCAGATCCTGCCTCTCCAACCTGATCTCTTTCTATGATCAGGTGACCCACCTGGTGGATGTGGGGAGGCCTGTGGATGTGGTCTACCTAGACTTCAGCAAGGCCTTTGACACCGTCCCCCACAGCAAACTGCTGACTAAGCTGTCAGCCTGTGGATTGGACCACTACACTCTGTGCTGGGTTAGGAACTGGCTGGAGGGCCGGGCCCAGAGAGTGGTCGTGAACGGTGCCGCATCCAGCTGGAGGCCAGTCACCAGTGGTGTCCCCCAGGGATCAGTGCTGGGCCCTGTCCTCTTCAACATATTCGTTGATGATCTGGATGAAGGGGTAGAGTCAGTCATCAGCAAGTTTGCAGATGACACAAAGTTAGGGGCAGATGTTAGTCAATTAGAGGGTAGAAAGGCTCTGCAGAGGGACCTCGACCGACTGGAAAGATGGGCAGAGTCCAATGGGATGGCTTTCAACAAGTCCAAGTGCCGAGTGCTGCACTTTGGCTATGGCAATCCCATGCAGAGGTATAGGCTGGGGTCGGAGTGGCTGGAGAGCTCCCAGACAGAGAGGGACCTGGGTGTGCTGATCGACAGCCACCTGAATATGAGCCAGCAGTGTGCTCAGGTGGCCAGGAGGGCCAATAGCATTCTGGCCTGCATTAGGAATAGTGTGGCCAGCAGGAGCAGGGAGGTCATAGTGCCCCTGTACTCTGCTCTGGTTAGGCCGCACCTTGAGTACTGTGTCCAGTTCTGGGCTCCTCAGTTTAAGAAGGACATTGAGACACTTGAGCGTGTCCAGAGAAGGGCAACAAGGCTGGTGAGAGGCCTTGAACACAAGCCCTATGAGGAGAGGCTGAGGGAGCTGGGATTGTTTAGCCTGGAGAAGAGGAGGCTCAGGGGTGACCTTATTGCCCTCTACAACTACCTGAAGGGTGGTTGTAGCCAGGAGGGAGTTGGCCTCTTCTCCCAGGCAACCAGCACCAGAACAAGGGGACACAGTCTCAAGCTGCGCCAGGGGAGGTTCAGACTCGAGGTGAGGAGGAAGTTCTTCACCGAGCGAGTCATTCGGCATTGGAATGGGTTGCCCAGGGAGGTGGTTGAGTCATCGACCCTGGAGACGTTCAAGGGGAGATTGGACGTGGCACTTGGTGCCATGGTCTAGTCATGGGGTCTGCGGTGTCAGGTTGGACTCGATGATCCTCGAGGTCCTTTCCAACCTAAGTGAAAAAAAAAAAAAAAAAAAAAAAAAAAAAAAAAAAAAAAAAGTGTTCATGTATTTTTTCTCCACCCTTGCTCCCCAAGCATTTCTCTCTCTCATCTCCAAAAAGAACAATGTGAGTATTTAATTCAATATAGAACATTTCAAATAGTTTTAAGTAATTTATTTAATTTTATGAATCAGTTACAATTCAGTTCACATATTACAGTATCACAATATCACAGTATAACTTAGGTTGGAAAGGACCTCGAGGATCATCAAGTCCAACCTATCAACACAGACCCCATGACTAGACCATGGCACCAAGTGCTATGCCCAATCCCCTCTTGAACGCCACCAGGGATGGTGACTCAACCACCTCCCTGGGCAGCACATTCCAATGACGAATGACTCGCTCGGTGAAGAACTTCCTCCTCACCTCGAGTCTAAACCTCCCCTGGCGCAGCTTGAGACTGTGTCCCCTTGTTCTGGTGCTGGTTGCCTGGGAGAAGAGACCAACCCCTTCACTCCAGGAATCTTCTGGACTGCCTCCTCTCTGCTGAATTAAGTTCCCAGCAGATATCTGGGAGGTTGAAGTCGCCGAGAAGGACAAGATCTGATGATCTTGAGATGGCCTCCAGTTGCTTGTAGAATAATTCATCAGCCTCCTCATCCTGGTTGGGTGGTCTGTAACAGATTCCAACCAGGATGTCAGATTTGTTAGGCTGCCCTCTGATTTTAACCCACAGGCTCTCAACTCCCTCATCTTCCACCTCAAGTTCTGTAGCAGAGAGTGACTCTCTAATATACAGAGCCACCCCTCCTCCTCTTATCCCTTGCCTGTCTCTCCTAAAGAGCCTGTAGCCCCCCAGTGTAGCACTCCAATCGTGCGTGTGTGCTATCCCACCATGTTTCTGAGATGGTGACTACATCATAGTCACCCTGGTGGACCAGGACCTCCAACTCCTCTTGCTTATTGCCCAGGCTGTGTGGTGAAGGCACATTATGCCCAGATACTGAATCTTGTCCAAGCATGTGGGCAAGTTCCCCCTCCCTTGGAGGAAGACAAAAGCCAAGGCATTAG
The DNA here is from genome assembly GCF_026170545.1 of Melanerpes formicivorus. NCBI lineage: Eukaryota > Metazoa > Chordata > Aves > Piciformes > Picidae > Melanerpes > Melanerpes formicivorus. The sequence continues at coordinate 35,512,077 of NW_027142354.1, forward strand.
CCAGGCTTGCACGCACCCAGCGCATGCAGCGCGCGTGCTGACACCAAGTATGGGTATAATTCTAGCTTCACGCTTTCTATAGGCTGAAGCCAGTTTTTTATGAGAGTGCCCATTGGTCAAGCCCAGCCTCGAGGAATCTATAAGTATCACCCCAGTTGGTAAACAAGTTGCCCCCTCGTTCACTTTGTCTCTGTGCTTGCTCGAGAGAGTAACTCTCGAGCTGCAGCCTTTGCCATTGAGCTTATTGTTGTTAGCTTCTGTCATACCTGCATGCATACTGAAAGCCCGTGCATGGTGAGAAGCCCAGAGGGAGGACCTTCGCTGTTTCTGAGGAATCCAGCGTTGCTGCAGCCAGCCGTACCGACCGGGAGAGGCCACCGTGTCACCGGAGGACTGGACCAACCCCCGAGGGTAAGACCTGCCCAGTTACCGGGGAGAAGGGACTTGGGCGATACCGAGTCTCCCGTAGCAGGAGAGGAGCTGCCGAGTGCCGCTCTGAGGAGCCGCCGAGTGCCGCTCTGAGCCCTGTGAACCTCAGGGAAGACTAAAGCATTGTTCATGCCTATACTGCACCGAACCTGGGACTACTTTGAGAGTCCTGCTGCTCCTTTAAGATCAGTAAATGAGAATCCGCCACCTAACGCAGCCGCATTCTCTCCCCAAGGCTGTTTGCATCAGCCCCGAGAACCGCCGTGATTGGGCCGACCCCCGTAGCTTTGCCCGCTGCCCGTCGTTCGAGCCCGCCTACCGGCCACCGTTGTCCTGCCCTGCTGTGCAAGCCACGGGCCGACCCCGACCAGGACCTATCCCTGTTGTCTGAAGGGAATCGAATATCTTCCATGTGGTTTCCATCCACTAGCACTCAGTTCAAAGTATCCGCGTCTAGCAGAGTAAGCGCTGACGCATAGAAAGATTGTAATATCGCTGTGTATAGCCAGAAGCCGCCCGCGTCCCGCCGAGTCGCCATCTAGTGGCCAAGCGGCAGAACTGCACCCTTCATTATAGTCTGTAACTAGTTCAATTAAGTTATAATCATAACACTAAGCCACTTGTGGAATGTATTTCACAAACGTGCACTAGAACATGTATATAAGTTGGTGATTTATCGGTTATTAATAGTTTGATAATTAATAAAAATAATATTTTCATAATTCATATTTCATATTCATAAATTTAATAACCTCTTCACCACAGCTGCGTGCATTGGTGTACATGCATCGCAGATGGGTTCCTGACTTCTCAACTGACCCTGCCTTGTGTCCTACTCTTTCCTCTGCAGAGGGGCCGATTGCTTCACCCACCCCCTTCAGACCTAGTTTAAAGCCCTTCTAACGAGCCCTGCCAACTCCAGTGCCAGGACTCTCTTACCCCTTCTAGATAGATGCACCCCATCAGGACCCAGCAGGTCAGGTGCAGTGAAAGTTGTTGCATGATCAAAGAACCCAAAGTTCTGCTGCTGGCACCATCCCCTGAGCCAATTGTTGATGGTGTGGGTTTCATAGTTTCATAGTTTCATAGTTTCATTCAGGGTTGGAAGGGACCACAAGGATCATCTAGTTCCAACCCCCCTGCCATGGGCAGGGACACCCCACACTAGATCAGGCTGGACAGAGCCTCATCCAGCCTGCTCTTAAACACCCCCAGGGACGGGGCCTCGACCACCTCCCTGGACAACCCATTCCAGGGTTTCACCACTCTCATGGTGAAGAACCTCCTCCTCACATCCAGCCTGAATCTCCCCACCTCCAGCTTCATTCCATTCCCCCTAGTCCTATCACTACCTGAGATCCTGAGAAGTCCTTCCCCTGCCTTCCTGTAGGCCCCCTTCAGATACTGGAAGGCCACAATTAGGTCACCTCGGAGCCTTCTCTTCTGCAGACTGTACAGCCCCAACTCCTTCAGTCTGTCCTCATAGGAGAGGTGCTCCAGCCCTCTGATCATCCTCGTGGCCCTTCTCTGGACACGTTCCAGCACCTCCACATCCCTCTTGTAATAGGGGCTCCAGAACTGGACACAGTACTCCAGGTGGGGTCTCACCAGGGCTGAGTAGAGGGGGAGGATCACCTCCCTTGACCTGCTAGCCACACTTCTCCTGATGCAGCCCAGGATCTGATTGGCTTTGCGGGCTGCAAGTGCACACTGAGAGCTCATGTTGAGCTTTTTGTCCACCAGCACCCCCAAGTCTCTCTCCTCAGGGCTATCCTCCAGCCAGTCACTGCCTAGCCTGTATTTGTGCCTGGGATTGCCTCGACCCAGATGCAGGACCCTGCACTTGCTCTTATTGAACTTCATGAGGTTGGCCTGTGCCCACCTCTCCAGCCTGTCAAGGTCCCTCTGGATGGCCTCCCTTCCCTCCAGTGTGTCTGCTGCACCACACAGCTTGGTGTCATCAGCAAACTTGCTGAGGGTGCACTCAATGCCACTGTCCATGTCCCCCACAAAGATGTTGAATAAGATAGGTCCCAGGACTGATCCCTGAGGGACTCCACTTGTCACTGGCCTCCACTGGGACATGGAGCCATTGACAGCCACTCTTTGGGTGCGGCCATCAAGCCAGTTCCTTATCCATCTAGTGGTCCACCAATCACACCCACAATGGGTTCTCCCATTCCTCTCAGTGTACACCCCTGCCACTGAGGGAACTGAGCAGAGCACCACTTGAGCTCCTGCCCCATCAATCAATTGTCCAAGGGCCCTGAACTCGCCCTGGTGCCCTTGTCAATCTCATCACTCCCAGCCTGTATTACCAGCAGAGGGTAATAGTCAGTGGGCTGGATTAATTTAGGGAGTCTTCTTGCAAAGTCCCTAACCTGCGCCCCATCCAAGTGACAACCATGGTGGAATGTTTGAGGTTTTGGGGGGGGGGGGGTTGTGTTTTTTTGGTTGTTGTTTTTTTTTTTTTTTTCCAACCAGCCACTAGGCTAGCTAGCGAACCAAAGTGGCGCCGCACGCACAGCCCAGGCGGGATTTAAAACTGCCACGGCTGACGTTGGGCTACCGTTCCCGTGCAGACTCGCCAGAGCATGATCCTGCCGGCTCCCCCCTACCAGGAGTCCTCCCAACCTGCGAAACCCTGAAAGGAAGGCAAAAAAAACCCGAGAGAAACTCACAGTTCAAGCGGAGCAGTTCTGAACGAGCGGTCCCGATCGGCTAGTGAACCAAAATGGCCATATTAGTAAGAAAAAAAGTAATAGCTCTCCTTTTTCCAGCCTATCATTTCATGATTCAAATTTCCCTGGGAATGTAAAAAATACAGGTTCCATACTCACCCTTGCACATGTAGTGAGGCTATTGTTCTGATTGAAACAATTGTGAAACTTTAAGCAAACCCCTGTTCTGAATGAGGCAGAGGTAACTTTTACCTTCTAATCTCAAGTGTCTTTTCCTTGAGGTATTTTAACATTGGCATCTGCTGTTGACAACCTTTTAATGTCCATCATGTCCCTGGTCAGACTGTTCCAATGCCTGATAACTCTTTCTGTGAAGAATTTCTTCCTAATGTCCAACCTGAACGTCCCCTGGCACAATGAGCACATTTCCTCTTCTCCTGTCACTTGTTGCGTGTGAGAAAAGACCAACTCCTGCCTTGTGCCAGCCTCCTTTGATGTAGTTGTAGGTGACAGTGAAGTCACCCCTCAGCCTTCTTTTCTCAATCCCAGTTCCCTCTGTCATTCCTCATAAGACTTGTTTTCAAGGCCCTTCACCAGCTTAGCTGCTCTTCTTTAGACAGGCTCGTCAATGTCCTTCTTGTAGTGAGGGCCCAAAACTAAACACCCTGCAGGCCTGATTACCCTCTCTGGCAATTCTACTGAGCCAAATACTGCAGCATCCATGCCAGGAAATCACCAAACTCCCTTCTTTTGTACATTCCCTTGACTACTTCTGGCACTCAACAAAGTGACATGGAAGCAGTCAGCAGACCCCACCATTATACATATGATGTGAAAAAAATTGCCCCAACCTGATTTTTGTCAGGTTGCAGGGCAATAAAGTTATCTTTTTCCCACAGACCTCATATAGGAACTTGTATGTCCCACGCTGGGTACACTGTAATGGGCTCAGCTATGCTTCAGGGTATGCTGTGTCACATCCCTCACTCCTCTAACTTATCCCTTGTTGTGAACTTTTCAAGCTTCATATTACACCATTTTTCTGGTCTGTCACTTTCCATAACCTGGCAACTGTTACTTCTACTGATTTTTAATTACCCTGCCATTTAATTTGCTTTCAGCATCTGTGTCCAGTTTCTATATGGAGTAATTTTAACTGTTTGTGGACAAGATAATTTGAAAGAAATATGATTTTCTTATATTTCATTCATTGTGGTTAGCTACAGTCATCTGCTCCTGATGATTTGCTACCATACAGACGATTTAATTACCTGGAGATCATTGTTATTACCATAAAACCCCCATTTATTAACTGCCATATCAATTATCCACCCAGTTGCATATTGATCTGAAATCTCCTAAGCAGCTGATCTCCTGGGGCACATTTCATCCCAAATACAAATCTAACAGAGTTCACTGTAGTCATGTAAAAGATGAACCTAGCTTCTGTGGCATACTAATCTCCTGCCAGTACTTTTATCGAGATGCCTACTGATTGTGCAATCACCTGACAGATTTGGTTCTGCACTAGTTCACAGCTTCTATGATTCATGATTCTGCTGATAATGATTGGCCATTTGTCACTGTTATTTTCACTTTCCTCCTCTTTCCCTGTGATTCCCACACTTCTTATTTTTTTTTCTTGGTTCACAGTTTTTATCTGCCTTTTCAACTTTAAATTTTGTTTTCCTTCCTAGCTTCTAAGCTTTCTCTGCTGTGTACCTGCCCTCCTGTACATTTCTGGGTTACATTATCACCTTTTCTATGTTACTGTTATACCACCTGCAAGTCCTTAAGGCATCTCTTTCTTTTCCTCACATCAGGCATTGGTATTTAATTTTCTCATTCTTTGCTTCTGCTTTGTGCTTCCTAATCACAACTTGCATTTTGCATTTACTGCCAATAATGCCCTCTCCTTCCTCCTTCCCAACCCTTTGGGTACCCTTATCCAATCCATCAGCTTCTTCCTGATTATCTCTGGTACAAAGCACAGACCAAAGCACATCCACTATAAATCAGCAAAGATCTTTGCTAATGTCCTGGCAAGTCTAGTATATCTCATCTTTTGGGAGTTTAACAACCTCCTTCCATCACATAAAACCTTAGATAATGTTTGAAGAAACACTGTAATAAGGTGGGAAGTATCTAATTTACACATGTGGTCTGTCAGACAAATTTGGATTCTGCTAATGCATATAGTTTTCCAAATCACCCTGCTTTTCTCAAATCTTGTAAGTTTATCTTACAGAGTATGTATAAATAATTCCATACCAATAACTGTCAATATAAAAAATTCCCCAACAATTCAGGGCTGGCTGAACTGACATAAGATTGATTTTGAGTGAAAATATAAGCCTTTGGGATCTTCATTAATGTCCCTTCTGACCTATGATCAATAAGTTAAAAGCAAATATTTGTGCTCTTCAGGAATTAATGCTCATGCTAGACATGGCTCAAGCAGTAAATCCTTTACCAGTCTCCTGATCCGAAACA